>NC_088874.1:2162311-2467847 GCF_032884065.1 Artemia franciscana
GCTATACATAAGGAAACATGTTAAGAAAATAATATTTACTTCATAATATGCAGAATAATCCTAGTTAACACATTTTGCAAGGAAATAACCATCATCTTACTTCTTTCATTGTTGTACACTTTTTTCAAAACAAATTTCAGAAAAATAAACATGGATTCGGCCGCATTTTTCCGCTTTCAAATACTCTATATATCTAATTGATCCACATCAGTGCCATCTAATTATTGCTCAGAAAACATGTCATTAGACAAATAGTGGTAAATTAGGTTAGATTAAGTTAGGTTTGATGGCGTTTGGGGTTTGTTTATAAACAGTTTTCAAGACTGAGAGAAAAGACAAAAATATTTAGAAATGTGATAGAAAAACTGGAAATACAAGAACAGAAGTGAAGATAAAGGTTATCCCCCAGTAAAATGTGTTGACTATGATTGTTCTGCATACTATGAAATAGGAACTGTTTTTTTAACATGTTTCCTTGTATATAGCTAGTGTCCTATGCTTACGCCACGGTTTTGCCTAATGGCCACGGTAATAAAAGTTCGAATCTTGGATAAAACAGTTTTCTTTTAAATATATATTCTCTTTTAAGTGACGATTTATCTCCAGTGATCACCAATTATCACTACCATAAACTCCCCAGGATCTTCCCTTCGAACAGGAAACTCTTTTATTGTCGTTTTATTTTAAAACAATTTTAAATGGGCGTTGTCACACTACTACTAAAAACGACTCATTATGACACTAAACTACCCGAGGGCAACACAGCTTCACATGCCCATCCTCTAATCCAAGTCTATTAAAGCTTCTTTCTTATAGCCCCTTGTCAGCTCATTGGCGGACAACTACCCGAGGGCAACACAGCTTCACATGCCCATCCTCTGATCCAAGTCTATTAAAGCTTCACCGTTTACTCCCTCCCATTTTCTTTAAATTCTTTCTTATAGCCCCTTGTCAGCTCATTGGCGGACAACTACCCGAGGGCAACACAGCTTCACATGCCCATCCTCTGATCCAAGTCTATTAAAGCTTCACCGTTTACTCCCTCCCATTTTCTTTAAATTCTTTCTTACAGCCCCTTGTCAGCTCATTGGTGGACAACTACCCGAGGGCAACACAGCTTCACATGCCCATCCTCTGATCCAAGTCTATTAAAGCTTCACCGTTTACTCCCTCCCATTTTCTTTAAATTCTTTCTTATAGCCCCTTGTCAGCTCATTGGCGGACAACTACCCGAGGGCAACACAGCTTCACATGCCCATCCTCTGATCCAAGTCTATTAAAGCTTCACCGTTTACTCCCTCCCATTTTCTTTAAATTCTTTCTTATAGCCCCTTGTCAGCTCATTGGCGGACAACTACCCGAGGGCAACACAGCTTCACATGCCCATCCTCTGATCCAAGTATATTAAAGCTTCACCGTTTACTCCCTCCCATTTTCTTTAAATTCTTTCTTATAGCCCCTTGTCAGCTCATTGGCGGACAACTAGCCCGAAAATATTCCAACCAATAAGATATGTCTACGCTATATGTAATGGAGGAAATCCAGATCAGTCATAATTAATAAGACTAGTGAAGAAAAGAACTAGTTGTGTTTTCGGCCTGGGATGGGACGTCAGCGTCCTTATCGTATTTTACTATCTCTTCTTCTGGATAACAATTCTAAGAATAAAGGAATTTGTATTTGTGTTTTAAATATTTCGAAAGCATTTAACAGTGCAGTGTACTCCCTACTTTTTTATTCTCTTTATATTTCAGGGATTAATTTTTCAGTTATTCTGCTTCTGGTATTCCAATTTTTTCCTTAGTTTAAAATCTTCTCCAACTACTATTATTAAAAGTAAAAAGAGGTGTAAGACCAGGTGGCGTTTAATCACCCACACTTTTTTAAAATTGCCTTTCTGGCATGCTTGTGAAAATCTTCTCTACATATTTTTCCGATGTTTCTTATCTTACGTATGCTGAAGATTTAATCCTGATTAGTCGGATTAGGACTGGTCTCTCCAAAATGATCTCTTCTGGTTCTAATGCTTTTTCAGGAATGGACCCTTCGTTCAACGATTAGAAGTGTGAGTTTCTATCTTTGGCTTCAACTTTTTCATCTCCTCTTAACTGTGATACTTTTTCTATTCCGTCTGTTGATCCTTGCGGTGGTTGGGCATACCCCTTATTAATAATGTTTTCTGTTTCCGTCAGCACAATGTTTTAGATATTTCTAAAAGAATACAATTGGGACATGGGGAAAATTGTTCCCAATCGAGGGAAATAAAAATCGAGGGCACTGGCAAAACTCTACTCTACCTCTTGTGATCATTCAGTCCTTTAAACAGCAGGCATTTTCCCCAGCCTAAGAAAAAGTGATTTAAAAATTATCCCGAGGATTTATTTCAGATACTGTAAGTTTCTTACTTTCATTCCTCCTTGGACATGTAACCAGATTTTGATTAATAAAAATAATATACCTGACATAATATTAAAGTTGGAAAAGCTACAAAGGATGCTCTCAATTACTGCTCTTGATGAACTATTTCCGTACATTTGTCTTGTTTATTTTTTTCTATAGTTAATATTTTTCATTTTTGCATCTTTCGTATTTTGATATCTTGTCTTTTATACCACATTCTAATACTTAATTACAGTATTTTTGTGGGTACAAAAAATTATTATTATTATTATAACACATGTAATAAGAATCATACCTTGTATTTTCATCATAGAACTGAACCTTTTTCATAACAGACGTATTGTACCAATCAGCAAAAACAATTAACGACAATCCAAAGTCTTCGACATCTTTCCTTAGTTTAGTCATTTCTTCGGGGAAAAATTCCTCTTCAGGATCAACCAATAGTAAAGCGGCGTAGTTTTCAGCGTTAAAACATGTAAATGGATGACCTAACACTTCAACAAAGTAGTCTTTTAAACGAAGGAACTGGTACATATCCTAATAAAAGAAATATATTTAGCTTTTAATTAGTCTTTAAAACGTCATTAAAAATAATCATTAAATTAGTCATTAGTATTTTCAACGAAGGAACTGGTACATATCCTAATAAAAGAAACATATTTAGCCTTTTAATTAGTCGTTAAAACGTCATTAAATTAGTCATTAGTCTTTTAAACGAAGGAACTAGTACATATCCTAATAAAAGAAACATATTTAGCAATTAACGCGAATTTTAAGACCAAATTCACAACGAGTGAAGGCACTCAACTTTATTTAGAAAGATTTTCTTCTTCAAAGAGAGAAACAGATGGGTTTACTAATATAAATAAACAAAACAAAACAAGCAAATGGCCAAAAGCAAAGCTTGTTTGGGCTTACAAAATGTAGTGGAGTTCAGGGAAAGGGCCAAATATATTTTCTCAGAATAACCACTTTAAAACTACATCTAAATCTCCGTGAAACATCCAAAATAAAAAAAACGGGAAGGGGGGACTCTACCAGAAATAAAAAGATAAACTCTGCACTTATTGTACTAGCGTGGGAATATAGAAAAGAATAATCCTGTACTATACTAACTTGTACTGACTAGTTGAAAATAAGTAATGCCTAATTAACAATATATTACTTTACTACTAATGCTACTACTACTACTACTAAACGTAACAACTAAAACAACTAAACACAGCACCAATCCGCCTGAGGTCAACACAGCTATGCACGCTGCTCCTCCACCCTAGTCTACTCAAAGCCTCCTTCTTTAAACCCTCCCAAGAAGTTCCTATTTCCCATGAATCTTTCCTCACGACATCCTCCAACCCTGTTCGGGGACGAACTGCTTTTCGTTTGACTCTAGATGGTTGGCCGACAAGGACAATCTTTGGCAATATGTCATCCTTCATCCACAGAGCATGTCCTAGCCATCTCAAGCTTTCTCTCATGACAGCCCTAGAAAGTGGGATTGAACTGAAATTTTTCGCACAACTACTGTTTGAGATACCGTGAGTCAGTCAGGTAACCGAAACAATCCACAGACAATAACAATGAAAACTACATAAACGTAAATAATTTCCAAGCTAAGGGGGAGTAATTGTTAGGGAGTATAAGTCGATTGCTCCCCTGGGATTCACTCTTGCTACAGTCAGAGAATCTAAATTGGATCGTATTTTCGTTTGACTCTAGACGGTTGGCCGACAAGGACGATGTTTGGCAATATGTCATTCTTCATCCACAGAGCATGTCCTAGCCATCTCAAGCTTTCTCTCATTACAGCCCTAGAAAGTGGGACTGAACTAAATTTTCCGCACAACTACTGTTTGAGATACGGTGAGTCAGTCAGGTAACCGAAACAATCCACAGACAATAATAATGAAAACTACATAAACGTAAATAATTTCCAAGCTGAGGGGGAACAACGATTAGGGAGTGTAAGTCGATTGCCACCACCCCCCCCCCCATTGGATTCACTCTTACTAGAGTCAGAGAATCTAAATTGGATCATATTTTCTTTTATTTATAATCACTACACGTTATCTCAGTTGTCCAAACAAGTACACAAGTAAGATTCAAAAAAAGTTATTTTTAATTTTCTCAATCAAGAAAAGAAAGACAAATGTTTTTAATCTGTACATACCTTTTAAAAACTGCTGATATAGTCTAATACTTGGTTAGCGCATTAGCGTTTATTTAGTAAAAAGCATTGTTCCCTCATCATATTTTCTTTCTCGGCGTCATAAAATAGAACGGATGATTGTAGAAAATTGGAAGAATGCTAGTTTGATTGAAAATCAAAAGTCATGGCAATCTTTTAAAGAGCCAAAGTACATCCTCTAGGATAGATAGCTACCCCTTTTGTCCTAGGCACACCGTATACCCACATGACATAAGATAAAAATTAAAATCGCCATTCAAGTAAAAAGAACGGCGGAACGCTTCGAGAAAAGTAATTCCGAGGGCATCATGATTTGCACAGCTGTAGAGGCAAGGGAAACTACTTCCCTGTTCGTATTAACAATTACAAAAAGAAAATATTTGATCAGATTTATGAAATTCATTACAACATCAGCATAGCCTTTAGTTTATTTTATCGATATCAAAATACAAAATAGTTTAATTTACTAACTTAATTAAGAAAGAAAAAGAAAATGTTAGCGCATCCTTCCTTTAAAATTAGTTCCTTTCACGAAATATTTATGAATAGTTTCACTGTGTTTATAAAATAGCTTCAATTTAATTATTATATTGATCATTTTGTGTAAATTCGGCTCTACTTAAGTTTGCGATAGACGTTTGGAAATAAATATTATTTTCTCTACTTTTTTAGGATCAAGGTAAATTTTCAAGGTCAAGGTCGACCGTTGAAAAACTTCAGGTGAAATATTTCAAAATGGGAATTTAATTGATGCTTAAAGCTTCAATTAAAATATTAACTGGAACTTCAATTAATACTTCAGCTGGGATTTCAACTGATGCTTCGGCTAGATATTCAACTGATTCTTCGACTTGGACTTCAACTGATGCTTAAACTGATGCTTCAGCTATGGCTTCAACCGGGGCTACAACTGATGCGTCAACTGGAACTTTAACCAATGATGATGCCTCAACTGACAGTAGTTTCAACTGTTGCAACATCGCTCAATTTAGAGCTCAAAATGAGCGATGTTTAAAAAAATAGTCAATTAATTCACACTGAGTTATATCAATATTATCTTTAAAAATAAAAACCACTTCAATTTATAAGGATACACAGTTTGAGCATTAATACTCTAATCTTGAATATGTAAGAGGCAAAAATTGGTATATACCATGGACCTGAAAAATATGTTCTTTGAGGTATAGTGCAATGTCAGTATAGCATTATACTGGTAAACGCTGTAAGGAAAGGGATGGAGAAGAAAAAGAAGAAAAAACAAAATTTATGCATTACCTTGAAGTTTGTATGAATATGGTCGCCGTTCCAGTCAAGTGGATCATTCTTCATCCGAAGATTGTCCCTTGGAAAATAGCCAGGGGGATAGCGCAAGTTATGATACTGATCCCAAAGAATCCGTTTACTGAAATGAAGAACAATTGACCTTAAATTTCAATCCAGCAAAATTCTAAATGCAGGCAATTCCTTCATTACCACCCCTTTCGATAGAATGAAGTCATTTGCCCTTTTTTAATCTATTTTAAATTTACTTATTTTCATATTTTATTTCACTTTTACTTTCTAATTTTCCCTTTTCATTTTTTTCAGTCAATAGTAGTGCTTTCGTTATCATATTTAAAGTAGGATGAAATTTGTTATATACTTGCACTTATTAACCAGAACCTGGTTAACCATAACCATTAACCCTAAAATCAACGTTAACTTTAAAACCATAACCTTTAATCGTAAAACCATTTCTCTGTTCTTTTTAAATTTTCCTTTTCATTTTTTCAATCGTACATATGGGCAAATTTAATGTTTCAGTTTATACTGTTACTTCTAGCGATATGCAAATACAATATTTTATACAACTTTGTATATTGTACAACTTTGTATACAACAAGCGAAGAGACAGCCGTTTGTCTGTCTGAATTACACACAAACGTTCTCGTAAATATATTTTCTTTTAGTTTCAATATTTCTTGCTTAACTTGACAGAGAAATATAACAAGCAATATTTTCAATTCTAGAAAAATTTTACTAGAAATTTCTAGTCCTGAAATCATTTTTGGTCTTGAATATAGATTTGGATCAGCAGTTTGCTGGAAAGCCCCCCTAAAGTTCGAGGTTAACGTATACACACACACACACACTCTTTTCGGGTCTCCTTATGGACTTTAAACAGGTACTCACATTCTTGATGGTGTTGGTGCAATTGTATCATGGAAAGAAACAAGTATTGGTAGGATTTAAAATCCCAATTTGATTAATTTTAATTAAGTAGTTAGAAAAATTATTAAACAGTATTCATTTATTTATTTTTAAAGTATTTTTATTAAACATTACTTAAATTTTATGTATTGAGTACAATCTTTATAAGGAAACTGGTTTGCCTCAATTGATACTTTTATTTCAATCTGTAAATAAACATTATAGGTTCGAACACAAATAACGATCTTCTATTCTCTAAAATTGACTCATTTTCATAAGCTAGTTAATTAAATTTATTCATTAAACTACTAAATATTTTTTTTATTTAATTAGTAAATATAATAGCCTTCAAAAAAATAGCCGCCTTCTATCTTCCAAATTTGTCTTTATTCCACACACTTCCTCAATATGTTTTTTTTATTCACCCTTTGTTTAATAGACAAATTCAACACCATTATTTTTAATTGTGAACAAATTTGTGAACAATTGTAGCCAAAATAACTCTGTTGATCGCAAGTACACACTTTTACTTTTTACTTACTTTACTACAACAACAAAAGAACAACAAACAAAAACTACAAAACAACAAATAAAACTTACTATCGCAGTTTTACACTTTTGCAAAGACACTTTTACTGGTTAATCTTATTTATTGAAAATTGTTTTCTGACTAATAATTCGCACAAAAAGACCAGGCTTTATGAGGGGGTACATACACGGGTGAATTACTGTTGAAACTACTAAGTACATTAAAACAAACATATTTTGTGCCACTAGACCTATCTTGCGTCTATTCATACCCAAAAACAACTATTTCCAAAAATCCAATATCAGACTAAATCTTATTTTCATGTTTACACTGAAAATCATATTTTAGTCAGTGTTGCCACATTGAATTGTGAAAAAGCAGAACAAATTAGTTAAATCTGATTGCACTTCATACTAATTCAATCATTAGCAATCTGCTGATTGGCAAAGACCTGCAAAAGAAAACCTCACTTTCTCTAGGTGCTTGCTGCCAGACATTTTTAGCTTTTTTTCTGCTGATTTTCTGACCCAAAATCAGCAAATAACACCCTTTGCTAAGCTTCTTTTTTTTAATTTTGTGGTCCAGAAATTAAATAAAAAAACAATTTTTTTTTAACTGGAAGCAAGGAGCGACATTAAAACTTAAAAAGAACAGAAATTATTCCGTATATGAAAGGGGCTGTTCCCTTCTCAGCGCCCCGCTCTTTATGCTAAAGTTTTTTAATGTTTTAAAAAGTAGAGTTGAGAGAGAGTCACAACACCAAATTACTGCATAACTGCATGCGAAGGTCTTATTCATTAAAAACTAAATTCCTCGATTGTTAAAAATCGAGTCAAAAAATAGAACCAATAAGAAATATGTGATTGAATTTTTTTTTTTAAATAATCCGCTTTCATTTTCACGTCATTAGTATTTTGTAGTCTCTAAGGCAATAAAGTCTACTGCATTTTGACAAGATATGGTATTTTTTTTAAATAAATAAGATGATTTCCTATAGGGTGGGTCAATTTCTTCATTAGCATTCAAACTTTTTGATACCATGCTACTTTTTCACCAACACTACTCCATTGGGAGGGGGGTGTCCTCTTCTATGTACACTTCTAAATATACATAGAATATACCCCTACTTCTAGATGTAACTAGAAGTAGTTTAAGATTAGACAGCCATGCCGGTCAAACAGAAATTATGAATTTTCAAAATTCAAGGCGCATGCACTCCTTAAACTTTTTGAAACTAAGAGTCGAACTTTCTCTATTTAAGGTCAATACCCAAGTTTTAGATGGCAGTAGCTGGTACATTACGTTACAGACTTTAAATTGCTACTTACCTTCTTGGTGGTGTTGGTATGATTTTAGCCCGCAAAGGAAGAGTAATTGTGGATGTCAAGATTTCAGTGGTGCCATCTTCAGGGGAAGATTCAACAGTAACAGAAATATGACCTTGTGCAATACCTTCCCAATCAGCAGCTTCTTCAGACACAGCTACAAGTAAAATAAAACTATTAGCCATATTACTCTAGCAAGACAAAATTAACGAACATTTTAAAAAGTAGAGTATATCCTTTAAAAAAGTAGAATATATCCTTTATTAATTCAAATATGTGTTATATTACATAATTTATATTTGTATTATAATTGCACATTTCATATAAAGCCGTATTATCAAACAGTTCGTGGTAACGAACTGTAGTAAGGAGCGACCCGGCTCAATAGTAAACAAAACTCTAAAAAACAGAATTTTGCTACCAAAGTTAGGTCAAAAGAATCGTATTTTATTGATGATTTTAAATACATAAGTTTCAGCAAGTTTAGCTTTACCCATCAAAAGTTACGAGCCTGAGAAAATTTGCCTTATTTTAGAAAATAGGGGGAAACACCCCCTAAAAGTCATAGAATCTTCACGAAAATCACACCATCAGATTCAGCGCTTCAGAGAACCCTGCTGTAGAAGTTAGGGGTATTTTTTTGGTAGGTGGGGAGGGGTTGAGGGGAGCGGGTTATGTGGGGGAACTTACCATGGAGGAATTTGTCATGGGGGAAGAAAATATCCATGAAGGGGGCGCAGGATTTTCTAGTATTATTTAACAAAAAAAAAGAAAAATAAATATGAAAATTCTTTCAAACGAAAGTAAGGAGCAGCATTAGAACTTAAAACGAACAGAAATTATTACGCATACGAGGGGTTCACCCCCCTCCCACTAGCTCGCTCTTTACGCTTAAGTATTTTTTAGTAATTTCAACTATTTATTCTACGACCTTTGTGATTCAGGGGTCATTCTTAAGGAATTGGGACAAAATTTAAGCTTTAGTGTTAAGAGAGAGGTACTGACGAGGGGCTGAACCCCCTCATATACGTAATAAAAACATAAGCATATAGAAGTTGTTACGTAAACTAATTCGTAAATTACGTATATCTTTTACTAATATAAACTTTCGTAAAAAATTAAAAGTTCTAGTTGTCTTTTTAAGTAACCAAAAAATTGAAGGGCAACTAGAGCTCCTCCCCCGCTCCTTTTTCTCTCAAAATCATTCGATCAAAACTATGAAAAAGCCATTTAGCCAAAAAAATGAATATGCAAATTTTGTTTTAATTATTCATCTGCGGAGAGCTAAAATCAAAACATGCATTAATTCAAAAACATCCAGAAATTAAATAAAAAAAACTAAAATTCGGATTTGACCAGCATTAGCTGAATGATTTGCATTACAAGTTTGCACTGGCAGTTCGTAATAACTAAAAGGGCTTTAGACCCTTTAGCATGATAAATAAAATAAAACAAGTTTTTTTTAACTAAAAGTAAGGAGCGACATTAAAACTTAAAAAGAACAGAAATTATTCCGTATATGAAAGGGGCTGTTCCCTCCTCAGCGCCCCACTCTTTATGCTAAAGTTTTTTAATGTTTTAAAAAGTAGAGTTGAGAGAGAGTCAAACTTTAACGTAAAGAGCGGGGCGTTGAGGAGGGAAAAGCCCCTTTCATATACGGAGTAATTTCTGTTAGTTTTAAGTTTTAATTTCGCTCCTTACTTTCAGTTAAAAAACAATTTTTTTTTATTTAATTAAAAGATATAATCAGTTCCAAAACACGGGCGATTGATAAGAGTGGAGGTTCCACACTTATGTAATTGAATTCCAAATGAAGTGGAATTTCAAAGCAGATTTCAATTTTCGACTCCTAAAAAAACATTTTTGGAAGCCTTAACGTCAGCTGACCGTCTGAAAGACAAAGGGTTAATGACTTTTTCTCAGGGACAAAGGGCTATCGGCAAAATCTATCGAGAATTTGTGGCTTGACTACGAAATTTAACTTGAAATGCAGTTAAATTTTACTTCCCTTTTGTCGGCAATTTTATCAATAAGAATGGGTGGTACCGCAGGGAACTCATAGTGGTTAAATTACTAAAATGATACTCCCTTCGAACTGATTTTGAGCGTCCTCCGAGCAGGTATGCTAGAAAATATTTAGGGACTGCCCTTTCCTGTACTCTAAAACTATTCTACTCCAGTTCACCGAAATAACAAAACGTACACTTTCTGATAATGAAAGTTTCATTAAAACTGAATATATATCTCTCAAGCACCAAACTGGGGAAATTAAATGGTCTTTCAAAGATTTGAGGGAGAGTAGGTAAGATAAGATAATATTTATTTTCAAAAGACTATCACAAGCTCTATAGAGCCGAATTCGCTTTATATGTCAGTAAAAGCTAAGAAAAAAAAAATTCAAATCGGTACATTAAGTCAAACACTTAAAATTAAAAAGAAATTAAAAAGGCAAAATCATCAAAGATAAAGGGCAAATCAGTAAACTTAACAATTAAATTACAAAAACATTGCAGTAAATTAAAAATAAAAATGGCAATAGAGGAAAAGGGGAATTTGGCAAGTACATAATCACGAATTATTATTAAGGTGTTCCTTTTAGTTTTCTTTTATTAAGGTGTCATCTTTTAGTTTTCTTTCGTTTTTCAGATCTTTTACCCAAGCTCTACAAGCTATGGCAAGACTGCCCAATCAATTCTAAATAGTTTTGTTAACTCAAACCAAAAATTGTTATATTGGACAAGATTGAGCGATTCTTTAAGGTATAAAATTCCCTTAATCCGCTAGTCAGTGTGATAAAATATACCACCCACGGTAGTTATTGATTCAAATTCCTATTCCAAGCATTTTAAAGCACCATAGACAGACATTTTTCAGTTAATATATCTATTGAAATGAGCAGTTTGAAGTACCAAGAAAAGTAAAAAATGAAATTTGGCCATTTCAACTGATTAAGCGGAAACTTACACTTAAGTTTTCATAGAAAACAAGAAGTCTATATGCAGTAGTAGCGGGGTCGAATTATAAAAGAAACGGGTGAAAACATAACAAAAATAAATTAAAAACACAAAACAACCAGGTGTGACTTTCCATTGACGGTGCGGTTACTTTTAGGAGTCAGAATATTATTAATAATTGATTTTTTTCCAACGAGAGGGGTTGTCAAATTCAACTAATTAGTTGTTTTTATTTATTTCCAGGGTTCAACGTGGCAACTCTGACGAGAATGTGGTACTGCCCCAAGAACTTCACACATTTTGAATCAACAAAAAAAAAATCTTTGAAAATCACGGTTTTCAGGCATGAATATACCCAAGGTAAGTCCAG
Source organism: Artemia franciscana (assembly GCF_032884065.1). NCBI lineage: Eukaryota > Metazoa > Arthropoda > Branchiopoda > Anostraca > Artemiidae > Artemia > Artemia franciscana. The sequence continues at coordinate 2,174,271 of NC_088874.1, forward strand.
GGGGCAATCATTTACATGTTCTAGGTACTTCAAGCATGCAGTTCTACTCAGATTTACAATAGGGTAAAAGAAGCCAGTCAGTTTAAATTATTAGGGGTTCATGCAAAACAACAGATTTTGAATTTTTTTTCAAAATCTTTAGATTTTGTTTTTAGACTATTTTTAGAAAACAAATTTCTAGACTATTTACTACATAAATAAAACCACAACAAAAATCAAAGAATGAAATAATATATGTTAGCTTACAAATTGAGATTGCAAGGAAACCAGACCAGGGCCAAAGTAGATCAGAGTACGAGATTTCAATATTAAGTAGATGGCCATAGTGCAGCAAATAGGGATGCCAAATAGGCTCTTTCACTATCTTTCCACTGACTCCCATACCATTTAGAACTGTGACGTTGACAATAGTGGGAACAGAAGAGTAATATATAGGCTGGGTGCAGTAGGGCCACATAAAAGCACACTCTGTCAAATCAATATAGCTGGAAGGGAATTTATTTAATTACTGATTGATATGTAGTTCTTACATATCATTACTGATAATATTATATTATAATTACTAATTATAGTAATATTATAATTATATAATATATAATTATTATATTATATTATCATATTATATATTATATATTATATTATTATATTATAAACATAATATATATTATGACATATAATAACAACATATTTATAACATAACATATAATATAATAACATAATATTATATTATAAAAATATTATATATTATATTATAAATTATCATATTATATATTATATAATATAATTAGTAATATTATAATTACTGATTGATATGTAATTCTTTCCGTTTCCAAGTTTTATTTTGTATCTGTATGTACAATTTATTGAAATATTTGTCAATAGATAAAAGGATCTCCATGCATTCAGTGGTGGCAATTAGGGAGGGGGGAGCATGTACTTCCCTGATTTTTTTTGCCCGTTCTCTTGGATTTCGATAAGTACCTCTTTTGGGAGGGATTTTAACTGGAAAAGACTTTGTGGTATTTTCATAGAAAAAATAGAAAAAAACAACAAAATTGACCCCCTCCCTACATTTTGAACAATACATTTGCTCCTTCCCCCTAAATTTTCTTAAATTATTACTGCATGTATCATCATTAAGTTTTTTCTGACCCACTACAGCCACTTGTCAAAGGGATCACATGGAGGGTGAGAATTAGTCTCTTATTAATCAATAATTAAGTAAGTAATAATTTGAGAGGAGAGAGCACAACCTTTATATATGGTAATTTAAATTCATTTATGCCTGAATTCGTTGTTAACCGTAATTTTTGTTTGTCAATACGTGACGCTGACAATATCGGTAACAGAAGGGTAATATATAGGCTGGACGCAGTAGGACCACATAAAGGCACAGTCCGTCAAATCAATATAGATGAAATGGAAGCAATAGACTGAGATATGTTTCTTGGTTTTTTAATTTTTATTTATCTGTTTGAATATTTGTCAATAAATAAAAGATTTTCCATATGCTATAAATTCGGTTTTTCTGACCTACTAAAACCCAAGTTTAAGGGATCAATATCCCTTGCAAAATAATATTTAATTAATCAATAATTAAATAAAAACTAGTCTAACGGGAGGGAGCAAAAACTTAATTTGTCATAATACACCATTATTTTAAGTTTGGATACATCGTTAATTATACTTTTTGTTCGGTTTTAGGTTACACTGACAGAGAAATATATTGGATAGACACAGAAAGACTACTTAAAAGCTGTTTAATCAATATACTGTAAAATCAATACAGCTAAAAAAAAAGATCAGTAAGGCTGCGTTTTGGCAAAAGCCAAATTACACGTTAGTGCTCTGGTTTATGCCATGTGACGAGAAAAACAAAACACATAAATTTTTGAATTTAAGGAAACAATCAAATTTTCTTTTCGCATTTATTTTTTACCATAAAATTTTTATTTAAAATTTTAATTTAATTTTTATTAAAATTTTATTATCATATTTGCAATTTACATATTCAGGGTAGAAAAAAAATCAGATTTTTTTTTCAAACAGTTTGCGGTAGCAAGCTGTAAGTAAGGAGCTACTCGTCCCAATAGCAATCAAAACTCTAAATTACGAAAACTGACAACAATAGATATATCAAAAGATTTGACTTTTTATGCTGATTCCGAATATACATAATTCATTAAGTTTAATATCAAAAGCTAAGAGCCTGAGAAAATTTGCCAGATTTTCGAAAAAAGGGGAGGGGACAGCCTGAGAAATAAAGCAATATTAATAAGAACTACACCATTAGATTCAACATATAAAAGAGCCCTAATATAGAGGTTTCAAGCTCCTATCTCCAAAATGTGGCATTTTGTCTTTTGTTGTCAGAAGAAATACCACGAATGCATGTTTATTCGCCTTTTTTTCCCAGGGGTGATCGCATCGACCCAATTGTCATAGAGAATCGGATGATGGCTCACTCAAACGAAAACCAAAAGTTCTAGAGCCTTTTTTATTTCTGTACCCTCTAAAATCTACTTTAACTATACAACTTTACCTCCAAAACCGAAAAAGCACCTCACCAGTCTTTTTCAGCAAGCAATACTTGCAAAATAGTTTAGAAACTGGCCTAGACTATGGAGCGAAACGAACATAGTAAATGTTTTGTAGATAATTTTGACTCAATTGAATTTCTCAAATCTTGGAATCACTGACGGTTTATTTCTATTCTTCGAAAATAACAATTATAATTAAATTTCGAGGTTTCATAAGTCGCAGTGAAACCACACTGAAAAGCTTGTAACTAATTTTCTCATTTTGTCTCTCTCATATTCGATGAATACATTCGTATATTCAAAGCTTCTTTTTCAACTCTTACCTAGATCTTATAATCATTTGTCTACAAGTCACTTATACAATTCTTAGAGACCCGATCACATTTTTACCACTGCCCCTGTAAACCAGCTAATAGCAGTGAAATGGGTATCACCCATGCCCAGAAAGGGAGTATTTATCGTAAGAGCAATCGTCTTCAACACGGGTACGAGTAATATTGTGTATAATCAGTACGAGTGATGCCACGAGTTTCTTTTAAGGCGGAGCATAACCTATAGGCTACCTTTGTACACTTTAAAACAGAGAAAAGTTAGGAAGCGGAAAAAAGACCGGAAATGCATCATTCACATCGGAATGCTGGCACTTCGTCATCCCCATAAAATGAAAACATAATAATTGTGTATGACATGGCAAAAACTTAAAATGTTCATTGTTAGCCATCTAACCATGTTTCCAACGTTTTGAAATAAACTGTACCAATTTTTCAACTAAAATTGCGAGGTCAATTTGTATTTTGAACAGTATGTTGAAAAATTTTCAATAGCTAGAAGAAAATGCTCATCCGAGTCAGAAAGGGGCGTATAAAACTAAAATGTGCCCGAATATTTGTACTGTACCAAAAAAAAATTCCAGATATATCACATTGTGCCAACGCCTCTAAATTGTACCTAAGAGGTACAATACTACTACGTTGGCAACGCTTTAAAATTGATTTTAAAGAACTTTACATTATTTTTTAAACCTTATCTCATGGTCACAAAATGGTTAGATCTAAGTTATCTTGCAGAATACGAGCTAGTAAAAAAGAAGAAGAAGAAAAAAAAAACATATATAACAACAGCTATTGTGCCCTTTTGGCAAAACAAGATCTTTTATCTTCTGCTCAAAGCAAAACAAAAGTAATTAAATACCGATATATAAATAAATGCAGGTCACATTTTTAATTACGTTTCTAAAACTAGCTTTTTAATTCTGATTGGTAGCACTAGATGGAATGCCCTTTTTTTTCTTAAAGACGAGCTTTAAATGTTTCCATTATTAATTAAAAAAACTTTCCCTAAAAAGAAGTTTTGCAAGAAAAGCAAAGAGTCATGTTAAACTTGAGACCAGCAGAAATAAGTCCTATGGTGATTCAAACTTGGGACAACAGAAATTACAACTAAAGAATACAAGAAACCCAAAATAAAATATTTTGAAAACAAAATAAATAAGATAGCAGATAGAGACATAGATGAAACAAGAGCTAAGAGCTCATATGGCACTTGTGACGAGGCAAGAAGAGCTAAGAGCCAAGAGCTCATATGGTATGAGCTCTAACAAAATTCTAAGAATCAATAGATTGATTTAAAATGAAAATCAGAGGCTTAATGCCGGTGAGGATTTAAAATAAGAGCTCTGAATCATGATGCCCTTCTAAATATCAAAATTCATTAAGATCCGATCACCCACTCTTAAGTTATAAATACCTAATTTTTTCTAATTTTGCCTCTCCCTTTAGCCCCCCAGATGGTCGAATCTGGGAAAACGATTTTATCAAGTCAATTTGTGCCGCTCCCTGACACGCCTACCAATTTTCATCGTCCTAGCACGTCCAGAAGCACCAAACTCGGCAAATCACTGAACCCCTCCCCCCAACTCCCCCAAAGAGAGCGAATCCAGTACGGTTACGTCAATCACGTATCAAGGACATTTGCTTATTCGATTCCACCAGGCTTCATCCCGATTCCTCCACTCCAAGTGTTTTCAAGTTTCCCCCTCCAACTCCACCCAATGTCAAAAGATCTGGTCGAGATTTTGAAATAAGAGCTCTGAGACATGAATTCCTTCTAAATATCAAATTTCATTTAGATCCGATCACCTATTCGTAAGATAAAAATACCCCAATTTTCACGTTTTCCAAGAATTCCGGTTTCCCCCTCCAACTCCCCCCAATGTCAAAGGATCTGGTCGGAATTTAAAATTAGAGCTTTAAAGCACAAGATCCTTCTAAATATCAAATTTCATTAAGATCTGGTCACCCTTTCGTAAGTTACAAATACCTCAATTTTCAAATCCCCCCCCCCAACTCCACGAAAGAGAGCAGATCCGGTCCGGTTATGTCAGTCCCGTATCTTAGACAGGTTTTTATTCTTCCCATCCAGTTTCATCCTGGTCTCTCCGCTTTAAGCATTTTCTGAGATTTCCAGTCCCCCGATGAAGCTGGATCCGGTTGAGATTTGAAATAAAAGATCTGAATTACGAAGTCCTTCTAAATATGAAGTTTCATGAAGTTCCGATCACTCCTTCGTAAGTTAAAAATACGTCATTTTTTCTAATTTTTCAGAATTAACCCCCCCCCCCAGTAGAGCGGATCTGTTCCAATTATGTAAATCACGTATCTAAGACTTCTGCTTATTTTTCCCACCAAGTTTCATCCCGATCCCTCCAATCTAAGCGTTTTCCATGATTTTAGGTTCCCTCACCCCAAATTCCCCCCAATGTCACCAGATCCGGTCAGGATTTAAAATAAGAGCTTTGAGACACGATATCCTTCTAAATATCAAATTTCATTGAGATCCGATCACCCGTACGTAAGTTAAAAATACCTCATTTTTTCTAATTTTTCAGAATTGACCCCCCCTCCCAACTACCCTAAAGAGAGCGGATCCATTCCAGTTATGTTAATCATGTATCTAGGACCTTTGCTTATTTTTCCCACCAAGTTTCATCCCCATCCCTCCACTCTAAGTGCTTTCCAAGATTTTAGGTTTCCCCCTTCCAACTCCCCCCAATGTCACCAGATCCGGTCGGAATTTAAAATAACACCTCTGAGACACGATATCCTTCTAAATATCAAATTTCATTGAGATCCAATCACCCGTTCGTAAATTAAAAATACCTCATTTTTTCTAATTTTTCAGAATTACCCCCCCCCCCAACTACCCTAAAGAGAGCGGATCCGTTTCGGTTATATCAATCATGTATCTAGGACGCGAGCTTATTTTTCCCACCAAGTTTCATCCCGATCCCTCCACTCTAATTGTTTTCCAAGATTTTAGGTTCCCCCCTCCCAACTCCCCCTGATGTCACCCCAATGTCACCAGATCCGGTCGGGATTTAAAATAACACCTCTGAGACACGATATCCTTCCAAAAATCAAATTTCATTAAGATCTGTTCAACCGTTCGTAAGTTAAAAATACTGCTATTTTTCTATTTTTTCCGAATTAACGGGCCCCCACTCCTCCCCGGATGGTCAAATCGGGAAAACGACTATTTCTAATTTAATCTGGTCCGGTCCCTGATACGCCTGCCAAATTCCATCGTCCTAGCTTACCTGGAAGTGCCTAAAGTAGCAAAACCGGGACCGACAGACAGACCGACAGAATTTGCGATTGCTATATGTCACTTGGTTAATACCAAGTGCCATAAAAATAAATTAAAACCGAGCAAAAAATAAATTGTATAAACAAAAAGAAAATGAAAACTTAAAACGAACAAAAATTAATTTTCAAATATTTACTTCATTTTAAACTTGAGTTTTTCTATTATCGGCTTCCCATACTCTTTAATTTTGAAAAAAGCCTGCCTTTAAAAATGATTTTTACTAAGGACTCATGTATTCATTATTAAGATAAGATATTTACTTCAAAAAATTGCTATCACAAGCCCCAAAGAGCTGAATTCAAATTTCGGGTTTAATAAATAAGAAACAGGACGAGCAAAAAAGCACAAAAAGCAACAGAAATTAAAAGACTGGCAAAAGAATGCAAAAATTAGAACTATAAGAAGGAAATCCATTCCAAAACAAAGATATGAACCTGGAAACGACAAAGGATTCTATTCATTCATTACAGAAACCCAAAACAGAAAATCCATTAACAAGTCATTTTTTAAATTGAGCGTAGTCATAATATGTTAAAGGACGAAAACAAGGAAAAATCAATAAAAAATAAATAAATATCTATTAAAAAAAATTAAACAGTCATTAAAAAAAGACGGGAAAAAGGAACAAGCGAAGAAATACAAAACATGGGCAGCGTTTGGACCAAGGAAGAAGAAGAGAGAAATTTATGTTTTCTGTAATGTAGAGGACAAAGGTGCTAGAGGCAAAGCAGCGACTGGAAGACGAGATAAGACCAGGCTGGGAAACAGCTCAAAGAGGGCAGAGCGCGGGTGGGGGTTTCTTTAGAAAAATGTGTTCTGTACGAGGGTTCGCCGTTGCATTTCTAAAAAAATGGTTACAAAACATACCTTTCCTGGACTCAAGCGTTTATAACGATCAGTTCAACTATTAAAGCTACAAAATGAATGACGCCTCTGAGAGACGTAGGGACAAATAGGCGCCTACTACTACTAATTTCTGTTACAGCAACCACCTGTCCTGCCAAATGTCTGACAATAAAGCAGAAAATTCGGAGGAATAGACTAATGGGTATGAATCAGTAATGGGTATGAAAGTCATGGCCTTGGGGTCAATCCCCCTGGACATATCACGCGCCGACCGTGATGCAGGAAAAGAATCCTCGAGGAGCAATCCAAAATACGAGAAAGGAGTTCTCTTGCTATTACTGGCCCTGAGAATGAAAACATGTAAACCTTGATTGCTGGCGAGTGGTGGGCGACTCTCCCCTCTGTTTTGAGGTAGGAGAGCTGCTTTCCCAAACCGGTATGAAGCTGGAGAATGTTTTTTTTGGATTGGGGAAACAATACTGGACCCCTCAAACTACCAAGGAAGGGTCTTCAACAAAGGTGAGAAAAGAGATAAGCAAGCCCTATCTCAAGATACCACACCCAGGAGACACTAATGACCCAGACGCCATTGATTCTTTTTTTTCGGGGGGGGGGAGGAGTTCTAAATGAGGGAACTTCTAAACGAAGGCTATACACAATTTGAAGATAAAAGGTAAGGTAAAGATTTTACACGGATTTTACGGTATTGGATTTTACAGCCCCTACCAACGGTGCTGTCCTCCGTTTCCTGGTCCTTCAGCCAGGAGGCAGAGGGGAGGGGGTGGGGGCCAGCAATTCTGTGCTTTTGTACACCCTTTCTGTTTTCCTTCCCAAGATTTCTCCAGGTACCCATTTTGAGCTGGGTCGACCCTGGCTGAGTTTACAAGAGTAAGGCCACTGCTTCCCGTTCCAAACCAAATACAAAACAACATCCCTAAAACCCAAATCCTGTAAATGACATAGGAAGCAAATTTATGTTCAAAGTTGATGAAAGAAAAAGAGCACGTTAAGGAAAGTATACCTAGAAGCACATGGCTATAAAAACGTCCATCGTTGATAATTAAAAAGTTGCCTCTAGATCTAATACAAACTATTCATCTGATTCTGACTGATAGTAGATGCACCCAAATAGAAATTAGCCTTCTATTTTGATAAATTTTCGAATTTCAAGGAAAGATTCAAACTCTTTGAATTCCATTTGGTGTAAGCCCCTACCATTTTAATCCCAACATGACTCCAACAAAGATTGAAATCCAAACTTTGATGGTTGAATAGCCCACTTTTTGATCTACTGACCTTGTGTTTTGACTTACAAATGCCTTACACAAAAAGTTAAAAAAAAGGCTCTGTGATGAAATCCCCCTTGTGAACTAACTAGAACAGCAAAAAGAATTTTTTTTCCTTCTTATCAGAAAGCTATGTTTAATGGAATTTAATAGGTTCTTTCAATTTAATTCAAGTCTCATTAATCAAGATATTCAAAATAGTTATTTTCTCCACTTAGTTTATATTACAGTTCTAATTAAAAACCTAGATAACAGGAAATAATAACAACATGGCTTTAAAAGCTGTTCAGATCCATGGAACAGCGTCGTCAAAACCGAAAGCCCGAGAAGCAGACTCGAGCAAAAATGAATGAATTTCTTTTTTTGCCAAAACTAAGACAGGTTTTCAGATAAATTTGAGGTAAAATTTGTAAAGCTAATTGGGCAAAGTTAAAGTTAAACTTATAAAGGTAAAGTTAAACTAAATAAAACCAGGGTTCGACTGAAAATGCCTATAATAATCCACTAAATAAACTTCTTCTGATAGAATAACAATATTTATCAAAATGTTTAAGGCTTTCAGTTAAACTGAACATGAAAATCATAAATAAAAATTTGCTCTGTTAAAGTTAAACTTCTACAGGTAAAACTAAACTGGATAAATCCTGGATTCAACTGAAAATGCCTATAAAAAACCATCAAATTAAGCTAAGTTGATAAAATAACAATATTGCTTAAAATACTGTTTAAATCAACGGAATTGTGTTTTCAAAACAAAAAACCTCAGACACAATAAAACCGAAATAAAGGAATTTCTATTTTTGCCAAAGTTAAAGCAAGTTTTTGGTTAAATTGTATAAAATTTGTAAAGTGAGACTAACTGTAATTGACAATAAAGACCCATTAAATAAAGATTAGTGATGAACATGAAATGAGAATATTTGTTATTGCTGTAGTAGGTAGTTTAGAAATCAAGCAAAATGAAAATATACTTATATAAATTACTTACTTAGTTGTATTTCGCTAGAATTCTACGAAAAAAAATATTTGAATAGCCTATTTAACTCACCTTGGGCTTAGACTTGCATGAGGCTTATAGGACATCAAATATTGGTAAGCCCTATAGAGATCTAGCTTACCGTGACCTTGTTCAAACATAGAAACACCAGGCAATCGCCTAGCAGAATTGAGAAGAGTCTGTTTGATACTTGCAGGATTTACTGGTTTACCCTGTTTCAATCCGGCACTGAAAGAAGAACAAAAAGATAAATAAAAAAAAAAAAAAAAAACATCAAAACGGCTATAACCGTACTTTATTTCGTTTATGCATTTTATGTCAAGCTCAGTATGTTAGGTCGTCCCCGAATGGAGTGGGAGGAAAGAAGTTGTAAGAAAAGATTTAAAGGAAATCGGAACTTCTTGGGAGAGTGGAAAGAGAAAAACTTGGAATAGGTTGAAATGGAAGAGCGTTCGCGGCTGTGTTCGCCTCAGGCGGCTTGGTGCTGCGGTGAGTTGTTAGTAATAGTAGCATGTCAATCTAAATGCCTACGCTCTATTAGATGAGGGGGGAATAAAAGAATAAATCTGACAGTAAGAAAAAAATGTTTTGCTTCACAGAATAAGAAAAGAAGGCAGTTTCAGTGGATTATAGTGGTTGTTCTTAACTTTTCTATGGATCGTTCATCGAATACTTCGAAAATACACTATAAGCCTTTTGACGTTTAATAGATAGTCAAAAACAAAGCAAAGAAAGAAAAACAACTAAAGCCGTAACCATATAAAATAGTAATTCCATTGATCAATTTTTTTTCCAATCTTTTAAAATCTAACTATCATTATAAACATATAGTTTTACGGTTTACTCATTTGTTTAGAGCCATGGGGAAGCTGAGAGCAGTAAAATTTTACGTTTGAGGAAAATTTACTTTTTTTTAGCCGAAAATATCCATTTACGCGAAATTCTTTTTTATTTCTTACATATTGGGTTATATATTTGGTTAGATGCGAGCCTACTAACAGAGCAAAGATTTATTCTCATCATTTCCTTATAAAATTCTTAGTTTTTGGCATATGTCAGTACATGGTTTACTCTGACATCTAAATCAATTTATGGCTAGAAAAAATTGATGGCAATACTTTTCACGAGGGAGTTGAATGCTTTCACAGTTTCCAGTGGTTGCGCTTTGCTATAATACGTACTTCTTGAGTCATAGTAGACTTTGAGTCTAATTATCTTAGTACATTATCTTGTAAGATTAATATTTTTTATAATAATATGACTAGGCTATATGAACATCTTAGCATGGAAGTAGCTTGAGTTAAAAAAGAACAAAAAAAATAAGGTGGAAGATATGACATGTGGTAAGGTGTTCTGATTATTTGAAGAAAACAGGCTTGATAAATTTGATAAAAACAGGCTAATGTATACATCTTTTTTTTAATACTTATCTTATTCAGCATAAAACCCAAACCGACTTTTTTTTTGCTAAAATCAGTTAAAATCAGTTTCTCAACTTAAAAGATCTATTATCTAATGTCTACAGTGTTTATTCCTTTAAATTCGACTCTCAGTTGACTATACTTGTACGCCATCTATATCTCACCAAAGTTCGAACATCGGCACTTATTATAAGATTATTATTTTTTAATATTAATGGTATTATTACTGTTATTGTTGTTAAATAAACAAAGCATTATTATTACTAGGCTTGGGTTGCCATCTATATCTCACCAAAGATCGAACATCGGCAATTATTATAACATTATTATTTTTTAATATTAATGGTATTATTTTTGTTATTAAATAAACAAAACATTATTATTATAATTTCCTTGTATCGGCTAATTGGTATAAAACAACCCAAACTAAAAAATTAAACTCTTCCATGACTTTTCTTTCTGCTTTTTTCTCAAGTTAATCGATTTGGTAAGTGAAAGGCTCAAATAATGAACTGAATACACAATTCAAATAAAATGCCAGGCCAGTCCCATTTTCATTACTTTTATAATTCTATTATTGCTAGAAGAAAATAGGCTAGGTTATTTTGGCATGCTACAAACCATAGATTATATTATCAAACCTATAACCAAAGGGTTTGCCTAAATTTTTGTCCGAAAATAAGTCACTAGCTGTGAAAGATCTCTATCGAGAACTTTCATCCATTGGTCGCACTTGAAGAGACCTATTTGCTTTATAAGAGGTAGGGGAGGGGGGTTTACCATGATCGAAGCAAAATAATAACAATAGCCAAAGGGTGTACCTCAACTTTTTTCTGAAAATGAGTGACAAACTGTGAAAGCTTTCTATCAATAATTTTCATCCACTGGTCACACTTGCTGAAACATATTTACTTTATATGATATTGGGTGGATAAAAGGCAGGGTGAGGGGTCGGCCATGATTGAAGCGAAAAAATATTTAGTTGATAAAGCAACCCGTCACGATTTTATATAGTATGAAGCAAAACGAAGCCACAATATTTATCTGAAAACTTTATATTTTTAAATGTTATATCATTTTGGTCCCAAGACAAAAAATGTTTCCACAATGATTCTTAAAGATATTTTAGGTTTATCAGAAAAATTACGAAAATCATTGGATGGCATTTTGTTTTTTGGCACGACGATGTTTAATTACGGAAGAAGTGGCAGATATTATAGTATGCATAAGTGGTATATACTGCTACTACGTCTACTACTAACAACTCACTGAAGAACCGACGCACCTGAGGCCAACACAGCTACCCACTTCTCATATGTCCCAGTCTATTCAAAGCTTTCCTCTGTACACCCTCCCAAGAAATTCCCATTTTCCTTAAATCTTTCCTTACGAAATCCTCCCACCACATTCGGGGATGACTTGTTTTTCGTTTGGCTCTAGATGAATGGCCAAAAAGGACTATTTTTGGCAATATGTCAACCTAATCCGCAGAATATGTCCTACTCAACTTGATCTTTCTCTCAATGTGTTCCTAGAAATCGGGATAAAACCACATTTTTTTGCACAACCTACTGTTAGAGATACAGTCAGTCGGACTGGCATCCAAAACAATCCGTAGGCAATTTTCTGGAAAACTTCTAGCGAATCCTCTTGCGTTTTTTGTTGCGACCGTGGTCCGGAATCGTACTAAATCACTATAAAACAATGTTTTACCTAAAACAATATTTTCAATATTGTTTTTATCATTTTAGTAATGGTATCAACCTCAAATATTTTGAGGCAAAAAGTAAGCCACTAACCCTTACTACATCCTCTATCTCTCTTCAATGACTTTTAGCAAAAAACGAAGACACGTTGAGTCTCCTTTCAACCAAAATCGTACAAGAATTTTCAATCTCTATGATAGGAGAAACAAACCCAAACAGTTGCTTTATCGGCACTTTAGACTTATCCCACCTCATACCAGTAAGTATGTTGCACTTAGTAACACTTGTTGCACTAAGTATGTTGCAGTAAGTACGTGCGATGTATAAATCAAAGCGTATAATCAAAACGTGCGATGTATAAATCAAAACGTGCGATGTATAAATCAAACGTATAAGTCAAAACGTGCGATGAAGCCCAATGTTTTCATCGGGCTTCCTGTTGTGAAAGGTACATTTCAATACTTTTCTGATTTCCTTTTACATACCTTGCTAACAAGCTTATAGCTCCTGCAACAACTGGACTAGCAACACTAGTTCCAGAGAGACTACGACATCCACCATTTATACTGGATCCACGAACAGTCGACCCATAAGTGACAATATCCGGTTTGAGTCGCCCGTATCCATTCGGCAATTCCCAAGTGGTCATCCCTAAAAATGGATAGTGGCACTTTATTATTGATATTTATACAATAATATGTATTGATCAGACAATACATGTTTTCAAAGACATACCAAACGGACCATAGGGATATAAGGCTTATATAGATACAGATAAACGCATGATAGTATAACACTGTACCTATTTATTTATTTCTACACAACACACCCACACAAAAGTGTAAAGGTGGAGAAAAAAAACAAAAACAATAGAAACTATAAAAAAGCCCAAAATCAACGAAAAATGGGGCAAATACAAAATCAGTGTTTAGGGGGGGGGGAAACGGAACTTGGGCTCTCAACATTAGTATTTTGCACCCCAACACCCCTGTTGTTAGTACATGCTACAGTTTCCTATGGCATATATCCAATGCCAAAACAATATCAAGAAACGATAGAGTTATTCACCAAAAACTAATTTTTCCTGGGTGAAAGATAAAGAATGAATTTACAAAATTTAGAACAATTTCCTCAAATTCTTTTCAAACACCAGCCTTATATATGCGGGAAAAACCTATAACATAAAGGACAAAGCAGACAATGTACCTTTGTAAGCCTTTATCCCTTTATTTACATGTCTGTAAATGTATACATACATACTACTACCACCACTAACAACTCACTACAACACCAATCCACCTGAGGCCAACACAGCCGCAGACGCTCCTCCTCAATTCCAATCTATCCGAAGCTTCCCTCTTTGCACCCTCCAAAGAATTTCCAATTTCCTTTAAGTACTTTTTTATGACCACGTCCAAAAAAATCCGAGAACGACGTGATTTTCGTTTGGCTCTAGGTGGATGGCTGAAAAGGAGAATTTTTGGCAAACTGTCTACCTCCCCTTGCAAAACAAGCCTATATAGCTGTCTAAAAGTTTTTCTCATTGTAGTTCTAGAAAGCGTGACAGAGTCATATAGATGTAATTAGTTACTAAAAGTTACCGTCACTTATTGGCAGATTTTGAGGTTTTTAGTGGATGCCGGTGGGTGGTTCACTAAAAGGTCTATTTAAGGGCAATTAAAACCAAGATGGCGTTATTGCTTTAATAGAAATTAAAAATTTTTAAAATGTCCAGCTCATTCACAATTCTACATAAATACTTCTGCATCAATTCTGACACCAAAAATTATTCGCAATATGATCATAAATTGCTTAATTATTCTTTTCCTCCTTGAATCAACAACTTTAACTTCGAGAGTCTAATTAGACATAAAAACGAGAGTCTAATTAGACACAAAAAGTGCAGTCTAATTTCAAGTAAAGACCTAAAGTTTCAACAAAGATGAATGATTAAAGCCACAAAATCACAAAAACAACTATTTTTATTTATTTATTAAGAAATGAGTGAGACAAAAAAGTAACATTGAAATCTATATATAAAACTAACAAACAAAACTAAACATTACCTCTTACTATCAAAATAGATCCCGACGTATATTAGCGTGTATGAAACGACCCAAAAAGGACACTTAAACTATTAATACTCCTCGGAAAAATAAAATAAACAAAAAAAATCTGACTCTTCCTCCCCTCTCCAATCCCTACTAAACATTTAATCAACAATACTAAAAACAACAAATTTATAGGGAACTTAAAAGGAATCTTACAGTCATACTCTGTAATTCATCATGCTTCCTTACACATACCAACACTCACCTCAACCAAGACACAAATCTGTTTCTATTTTAACACTCACAAGGATATACTCACTCCCGAATTAATCACTCAATCCATGTCTACATTACTGGAAAGTATTGCTGAAAGTATATAGCTGAATCACCACAACCCACAAATTATGTACGTGAATAGAGAAAATTTTCTCTATTCTTATTTTATGGACATAACCATAATGGCTTCTGTACGATTTGTATCGTATATAATGCCATATAAATGATAATTACATCTCCAATCTTGCCACTAAAAGATACTAATAGAGTGATTTAAAACAGTTAGTCTTTCATTCGTTTTTAAATAACATGTTTAACTTTAAAGTATCATCTAAAATAAAGAGTAAATCTTCACCAAGTATGATTAAAGTAAACAATAATAAAAACAGTCAAACAGCTAAACCACAACAACCTATCACAGGTTTCCTTAGTTAATCGTAGTTCAGGTTAACTTGTTATAGATTTTGGATTCAGGTTTATATCAACTTACTTTCTAGTCATAAGACAGACGGAAAAAAAAATTGCGTCATAATTTTAGCAGAAATCAGCGGAAATGCTAATACTGCTTTTTCTCCTAACCATGTAAACTTGTCATCACGCTATCTCGTTATAATATATTTTTCTACATAGATTTTCAATTGATGGCGGCTTCGTAATGCCTATAGTTTAGGGGATTGAAAAAGAAATATTCATTGTAAGGATCATGATTTAATTAATATCCTTAGTAAAAAGAAAAGTGTCACCCAGGTTTGGATTAAAGAGACAATATTCATTTGTTGCAGAATAAATCGATTATTAATTCCTTAATTAATTCAACTAAAATTTCAATTCTTCATGTGATTTTTGCGAATGTGTCACGGCATATATTTCTATGCACACCCAATTCTGTCGATGACGCATAAAAATAGGCTCTTTGAGAGATGTCACCAAAACGTGAATTCTGTGCGTGTAAAACAAAAATTCATATTTTTTTTAAATATGACGCAAGTATAAAAAAATAGCTTTAAGTTATAAGTCCTGGATAGTTCTGAAAATATATCCAACCTGTCATAAACAGTACGACGAAATTTCAGCCAAATTTGTTGGTTGTAGCTGTGTTTGTCATTTACATCATTTTTATTAAACAGTCATAAGGGTTGAACTCTAAATCATCAACAATACAACTAATGAAAACTAATGGAGCAAATAAATAATCGAGAAAACTTAGCTCTTTAGCATAATTGCACTCAGCAGGAAGGGGGGGGGGATGTAAGAAGGAATACTCCTTAAAATTGTCTCCAAGGACCAATCTGATGTGTAATAATAAGCACAGATTCTTTAATTTTTTAAGAGAGGAGGAAAACCGTGGCACCAAAAAACCAAGCTTTTCATAAAAGTTCAGCATTTTCCAGAGCAAAACCCTAAGTTTTTGTCCACAGAGGAGAGGGGTGGTTACCCGAGAGTCCTCAGCCCCCCTGCCCTCAATACTAAATGCCTATGTCAATTGTAGTCTTGCTTGGCTATATGTATGTGAAGAAACTCCTTATTCCTCAGACTTAGTGTCTTTAAAAGGTGAGCATTTTCTATTGTTTACTATTTTTAAGCTGTTCCTTTCTATTTATCGTTTTTCTTTTTACTTACAATGCTGTTTTTATGGCACTTTGTATTAACCAAGTGACATATAGCAGTCGCCAATTCTGTCGGTCTGTCTGTCTGTCGGTCCCGGTTTTGCTACTTTAGGCACTTCCAGGTAAGCTAGGACGATGAAATTTGGCAAGCGTATCAGGGACCGGACCATATTAAATTAGAAATAGTCGTTTTCCCGATTTGACCATCTGGGGGGGGGGGGAGTGGGGGCCCGGTTAATTCGCAAAAAATAGAAAAAATGAAGTATTTTTAACTTATCAGCGGGTATTTGGATCTTAATGAAATTTGATGTTTGGAATGATATTGTGTCTTAGAGCTCTTATTTTAAATCCCGACCGGATCTGATGACATTGGGGGGAGTTGGAGGGGGAAAACCTTAAGTCCCGGTTTTGCTACTTTAGGCACTTCCAGGTAAGCTAGGACGATGAAACTTGGCAAGCGTATCCTGGACCGGACCAGATTAAATTAGAAATAGTCGTTTTCCCGATTTGACCATCTGGGGGGGGGGGGGGAGTAGGGGCCGGTTAATTCGGAAAAATAGAAAAAATGAAGTATTTTTAACTTATGAGCGGGTGATTGTATCTTAATGAAATTTGATGTTTGGAATGATATTGTGTCTCAGAGCTCTTATTTTAAATCCCGACTGGGTCTGATGACATTGGGGGGAGTTGGAGGGGGGAAACCTAAAATCTTGGAAAACACTTAGAGTAGAGGGATCGGGATGAAACATGGTGGGAAAAATAAACACAAGTCCTAGATACATGATTGACATAAACGGAACGGATCCGCTCTCTTTGGGGTAGTTGGGGGGGGGGGGGGGGTTAATTCTGAAAAATTAGAAAAAATGAGGTATTTTTAACTTACGAACGGGTGATTGGATCTCCATGAAATTTGATTTTTAGAAGGATATCGTGGCTCAAAGCTCTTATTTTAAATCCTGACCGGATCTGGTGACATTGGGGGAAGTTTGGGGTGGGGAGACCTAAAATGATGGGAAACGCTTAGATTGGAGGGATTGGGATGAAACTTGGTTGGAAAAATAAGCAAAAGTCTTGCATACGTAATTTACATAATTGGAACGGATCCGCTCAATTGCGGGGGGGGGGGGGGGTAATTCTGAAAAATAAGAAAAATAACGTATTTTTAACTTACGAAGGAGTGATCGGATCTTCATGAAACTTCATATTTAGAAGGACCTCGTAACTCCGATATCTTATTTTAAATCTCAACCGGATCAAACGTAATTGGGGGGGGGGCAGTTGGGGGGACCGGAAATCTTAGAAAATACTTAAAGCGGTGAGATCAGGATGAAACTGGATGGGAAGAATAGAAACCTGTCTAAGATACGTGACTGACATGACTGGACCGGATCTGCTCTCTTTGGTGGAATTGGGAGGGGGGAGGTAATTTTGAAAATTGAGGTATTTGTAACTTACGAAAGGGTAACCAGATCTTAATGAAATTTGATATTTAGAAGGATCTTGTGCTATAAAGTTCTAATTTCAAATTCCGACCAGATCCTGTGACATTCGGGGGAGTTGGAAGGGCGGATCCGCTCTCTTTGGGGGAGTGGGGGCGAGGGTTAATTCTGAAAGATTATAAAAATTAGGTATTTTTAATTTACGATTTAAGAAGGAAACATGTTTGAGAAGGAAGCATGAGCTCTTGGCTCTTCCGACCTCGTACCATATGAGCTCTCGGCTCTTCCGACCTCGTCACAAGTGCCATATGAGCTCTTAGCTCTTGTTCTTTTTAATTATTACATTTTCATTTTACGCTGCACACAATATCCAGATCTTAAATTTAAAAATGGGGTTCTGTTTATACTTGTTTTAGCTATCTTCATTGAGGAATTTGACCCCCCCCCCCTCGGTATTTTCACTTCTATTCACTTATTTTTAAACAAAAAGGCAATGGGCTATAAAAAATTACTAAAATCAGAAGCAGAATCTTGTATGCCCCTATTGAGGTACTGATAACGTGTCTAGCGTGTGATAACGTGTTTTACGAGTTTAACGTGAAAATAAAACAAGGTATACAAGCAATCTGGTCGTTGTATGGGTGGCTGCTCCTAGTTGATTTGTGCAAAAACAATATAATATCAAAAATGGAATTAAACCTCTGGATGAAAATCGGGCAATCTGATCTTCAAAATTAATTCCTCCTACACCAATCACATCCATTTGGTCAGCTGGGTTATTTAAAGTGCCATATAATGGTCCGTCGTTGCCAATAGCTGATACCAGAATAACGCCATTAGCCGTCAGCTCCCAAA
Source organism: Artemia franciscana (assembly GCF_032884065.1). Classification (NCBI taxonomy): domain Eukaryota; kingdom Metazoa; phylum Arthropoda; class Branchiopoda; order Anostraca; family Artemiidae; genus Artemia; species Artemia franciscana. Next base: position 2,192,940 of record NC_088874.1, read on the forward strand.
CCTTATCGATAAACGGGTGATCCATGAAGTCGGGTCCACCAATACTTAAATTTAACACGTGTATCTTCTTTAGAATTGCGTAATTAAACGCATCTAAAAACCAGGATGTGTATGATACCTTAAAATAAATACAAGATAATAAACTTAATAATGTAAAACAATAAATTAAAAAACATAAACAAGTTGATTATTTTCATAAACAGCTTAATAATTAAATTCATCAGGAATTCAGGATGTCTATGCTACTTTAAAATAAATGTAAGAACCGAGTTAATAAATACTACATTAAAAATCTTACAGATTCGACCTTCAGCTACAAATATGTCGATTGCTGAAAAATATACTAGTTGGAAAAAAGTCTTCTCTAGATAGTAATGCAGAGCTGATTGAGAACGAGAAATTTAAGTTGGGAATTTTGACTTTGTCTAATTTTAAAGGCACAGTATTAGGGAGGGGGGTTGTATTTTTCAAAACCCTAGGGGGGCAATTTTGTCGTTGTTTCAATGAAAATACCAAAAAGCATTTTCTCAAAGAACATGCCAAAAGACATTTTTCGAAGTCTAGAGGGGGATTCTTTGGGAAGGGGTATAATATTATAGAGAAATGAAAGGAGCATGACTCGTTTTCATTAGAATGAGCACTCTTTTAATTTTCAACACGAGTTCAATACGAGAAATTCTGATGAAAAAAAAATTCTTATTTTTGTAGATAGAGTAATGAAACCCTACTCAGAGGTTCTCAGACATGTTGAATTTCATGGTATATTTTTCATCTAGATTGACCTTTTTTAACGGTATTTTCTCTCCTTTTCGAAAATTATGAAAACATTCTAATGCTTATAACGGATAATTTTAAACTTAATAAATAGTACATATTTAGAATCAGCTTAAAAGGTTTATGATGCTGAAATACTTCTACAGATTTCAAAACTCATGTGTTTAGTTTTTTCGTTACTAGATATTACTCCCTATTAATTATTATGAACGGAATGTTTAAACAATATCAACTGAAAAGCAGCGTATTCAGTAGAAAAATTTGAATTAAGATAATTTCAAAGGACGTATGTGACGCCTAAAAAATAAACGAAGGAGTCGTATAATTTACAGACAAAAAGCCAAAATATTATAGACTCGACTGGATATATATTTAAAACTTTTCTTTGGAAAAATCACAGAGATAAGCTAAAAATGTTCAATTCGAGAATTTTGTTTTAAATCGAAAAAAATTGTAAACAGAGGAGACCATCCTTGAAAACTAAAAAAATCGTCTATTTGAAGTCTATGGGATTCATTGGCTTAGCGTAAGAAAAAAAAAAGAAATATAGATTGATATAAATATTTGATCAAGAACTAAAAATTCTGCTTATCTATTTCAAGCAACAACGTATTTTGGGTAAAAAAAAGTAGTATAAAAAAATACATGAAATAAATGCATAAAAAATATACCTGGTTATTAGTAAATACACGAAAAATATGCAAGTCTGAGTGGGGAGCAAATCCTAGACATTCTTTGGTGGAAGCAATAACTCCAGCAACAAACGTCCCATGACCAAGGCCATCGTTAAGAGATTTTTCTGAGGTCCAATTGGTCCGCTCTTTGACTCTCTTGAAATGAGGGTGATCCCGCGGAAGTCCAGTATCAAACACAGCAACACGCACCCCTTCACCTATAATTTAGTTTAAGGAAATCAGTTTTTGAACAGAGGAATGTTATCATTCATTTTAACCAATTTTGCAGCAAAAAGTATATATTAATAAAAATAATTTATTTATGCTTTTATACCTCTATGTCCTCTTTAAATGCTTATGAAAATTGTATGAAACAAACAACAAGAAAATGGTCAATGGTCAAATAGTCAAAATCGACTTTGTTTTATTTATTCACCTTTTACTAGCCACTTAAAATTTTATTCCATTCGATTTTTTTTGTTCTTCATTTTTTTTTCTGTTTATGGAGCAAAGCCTACTTTTTATTCTTTTCCCACTGAGGACGGCTGAAAGGGTGACCCCCTTTGTTTTTCCTCTTTTTCATTTGCTATGAATTTCCTTTTTTTGTTCTTGATTTTTTTTTCTGCTTATGGAGCTTAGCCTACTTTTTATTCTTTTCCCACTGAGGATGGCTGAGAGGGGGACTCACCTTTATTTTTCCTCTTTTTCATTCGCTATGAATTTCCTTTTTTTATTCTTGATTTTTTCTGTTTATGGAGCTTAGCCTACTTTTTATTCTTTTCCCATTGAAAACGGCTGAGAGGAGGGCTCACCTTTATTTTTTTTCTTTTTCATTCGCTATGAATTTCCTTTTTGTTTGTTCTCTTAGAGTCACAAACAAGTCAGCGAATCGAAATCTGCTTTCGAATTATTCAAGGTATGTCATTCGGGAAGCATAATCCAATCTGCTATCCGTGGATAGTAATGCAATAGGTACCTTGTTTGTACAATAATGATTCGAATACATTCTTCTTAACATTGAAATTAATTGTTCATAATCTAGTATTTTAGCTTTTCTTGGTAATCTAAGTGGTGTCTGTGCTAAAAAGACTTCACTTTTAGAGTATGGTCTACTTATGTCAATGCAGTATCCAGGTAGTTTTTTTTTCGGGGAGGGAGAGAGATACAAAGAACACTTTATAAAACATATTAAAATTTGTCTATATACATTTTTGTCACTTTTTACCGGTCGGACGGGTTTTTTTTTTTTGGGGGGGGGGGGGGAGAATCCGAACCCGGTATCCCATCCCCTGGATACGGCCTTGACAGATGTAGCTGTTTGTGTGTTTTTACACCTTTTCTGAAGTAACATTTGGGCCGCCCTCTTGAACATCTCCATTTATTATGACCAAAACCATAAAGAACCAATGTTTGAGTATTTTAGAGCCGACATACAAGACTGCCAAACCGTCCCCGAGCACGCTGAACAGTTCAAAACAAAAATATAGATTGGAAGAAGAAGATTCCATTCACATATAAGTCAACACGACTCAGTGATCACTGAAACAGTCCTTACAGAGAAACAGACAATCAGCTCCACATGGATTTGTATTAGTTTACTGTTCATGACTTTTCCTAGAATACTTTTTTATAATCTTTATATTCTCATATCTTTCCAAATACATTCTCAAATAATTTTTATTTTCCATTTAACATTGGGGCTTGTTATTCAGTCTTATTGTTGTTTACTTGAGAAGGTGATTTTTTATTTTGGATTTTTTTTTTTAGGTTTATCTTTATATTTTGTTCAGCGGATAAATAAATTTATTATATAAATATAATAATGAATACGAATAATTTATTAATTATAATTAAATAATTTATTAATTAATAATTAAATAATTTATACATTAATAATTATATAATTTATTAATAAATAAACAATTTGTTTTATCATTTTCACACTGAAGACGGCTGAGTGGAGTTTTCGGTCAAAATACATGTATTTTTCTCTTCTTTTTACAAGCTGAGAATTTATCTCGTGTTTTTATTATTTTACTATTTCATCTTTTTAATGTTATATTATTTTGCTAAATAGTAATTTATGCAAACCTTTTTATGAACTTGATTCAGTTACAACCCCATATCCTGTAAATTCTCTGGCGCAAAAGATTTATAACAATGCAAATAGTGCTACTACCTGAAAAAGATCTTATTTTAGTCAATCAAATCTTCTTTTAAATCCAGTCCTTTCAAGTATGAAATAAAAAAAAAGTTTTTCAACTGAAAGCAAGGAGCAGCATCAAAACTTAAAACTAATGGAAATCATTACGTATACGAGGGAGGTTGCCCCTCCTCAATGCTTCACTCTTCACGCTAAAGTTTTCTACTACTTTCAAAAAAGCTGCTTACTGTTCTGACTAAGCGAATGGTGTTTCAGGAGTCGTTCTTAAATCTTGACCCAAAGTTCTTAAACGACCCAAAGTCGTTCTTAAATCGTTCTTTGGGATAAAAATTCAACCTTTAACGTAAAGCACGAGGTGTTGAGGTGGGGACAACCCCCTCATATACATAATACTATCTGCTCGTTTTAAGTTTTAATGTTGCTCCTTACCTTCAGTTGAAATATTTTTTTTATTAGTTTCTTACTGTTTTTAAATAACACCGAAAAACCCATCTCCCCCTTAACAGAAAAATTCTACCCCTCGATGGAACAATCCTCTAGATAATTCCATCCCGGTGATAATTTACCCCAGGGAATTACCCTTAGCATCTCCACATGTAAAAAGTCAACAAAGAGATAGTAAGACAAATAATAAGAATTTCGTATAGGAATTCTAGATAACTCCACTAGTGTAAAATTCCCCCCCCCCCCCAGAAACTTCTTTCCCTATGGAAATTACCTCCAGAAGAAATCTCGCCCCTCCCGCAAACCAAAAATTGTCTTAATACTTTCCAATAACAAATACTATAATAAGCAATAGATAAATTTCATGACTTAAACACCTTTCCCCAAGGGATAAGGGGGTTCATGTTATCTCTACAGGCATAGTTATAAGACTTTTCAACTATGCTGAACATAATGGCTATCTCAAAATTTTGATCAGATCACTTTGGGGGAAAAAGGGGCGTGGAAGGGGAGCTAAGCTGCCCTCCAATATTTTCAGTCACTTAAAAAGGTTACTAGAACTTTTGATTTCCGATCAAATGAGCCCTCTCCCGACAATCTAGGATCACTGATTCGTTACTATCACCCCAGTGAAAAAACAAACACATAAAAAAAGAAAAACAAAGAGACATCATCTGTGATATTTCTTCTGGCAAAAATGCAAAATTCCACATTTTTGCATATAGGAGCTTGACACATCTTCAGAGGGGTTCTCTGATATGCTGAATCTGATGGTGTAATTTTCATCAAGATCACTTGATGTTTTGGGGGTGTTTCCCTCTTTTTTCTAAATAGGGCAAATTTTTTCTAAGAGTTTCAGTTATTATTGAGTCACATCGCTCCTTACTTACAGTTCGTTACTACGAACTGATTGATGTAGAAAAATATTCAGCTAAAAAAGCATTATAATTTCATATTAATCTATTAAGTTTTCAGTAAAGAACAAATGACACTCCTCAAGGTTCCTGCAACCATTTACCTTTAATTCCTAAGTTCCAAAGTAGCTCAGCTTGTAAAATGGAGGTTATTTGACGGGGGACTGACTTCAAAAGCTTTCTAGAAGTATGTCTTCCAGTCGCGTGCCAAAAGTCTGTTCCCTAGAAAAAAATGGCAGTTGGTACAAATTCATTGAAGATTATATCTTGTCAAATAAGTAAACAAGTTATATAACTTAGATCAATTTACATGGCGAAACGAATGATTTAATTCTATAAATTAAAAAATTACAGTAATAAAATAAAATCCCATCAAATTCGTTTATTCAGATTAAACTAATTCCAATAAAATTCAGAATTAAATTTTGATTAAATTTTATGTTTTTCGAATCTTCCACGCAAGAGAGGTTGTTAATTTAATCTCTTTTAATTTTTCAATTTTTTTTAAGATCGTCGTTCTTTTAACTATCGGGTCTCTATCTAAGGATTTTGTATTTCTTTCCATTCCGGTGCATCTACTGCATGCCGAAAGTCTGTCCCGCAAGAAAAAAATTCAGATGGTCAGGATTTTTTGAAGATAATGTCTTATCAAATAAGCAAGCAAGATATACAACTTGGATCAATTTACATGGTGAAAGGATTAAATGAATTCTATAAAAATAAGGTGTCTAAAAACTTAAGTTGGTCGGGATTTTTTGATGATTATGTCTTATCAAATAATCATACAAGTTATAAATCTCAGATCAACTTACATAAACTGGCAAATCATTAAATTTTACAATTGAATAATGAAAGTAATAAAAATATATTCAGATTATACTCATTTTAACTAGATTAAATTGATACAAACTCTGATGAAATCAATAATTAACTTCTAATTCTTGCCCAATTCTTTATCAAGATGCCTCCTAAAGGGTCATCTGGGGCCAGTAAGAAAGTTGAACAAAAGAAAAAGGAGAAGATCATTGAGGTATGTACGTGGCAGATTAGGCAAGTCTAATAATACTTAAATGAATTGTTAGGCAAATCATTAAATTTTACAATTGAATAATGAAAGTAATAAAAATATATTCAGATTATATTCATTTTAACTAGATTAAATTGACAAACTCTGATGAAATCAATAATTAACTTCTAATTCTTTGAGCCTTTCAAGCAAGAGAGTGAACTTTTGAATTTTTGCTTTTTATCCGTTGAATTAATTCTTTTATTTGTCAAAATCTTTTAAAATATACCAGTATTTTAAGTTTCGTACTTCAAAGGACCCTTTTATTTCTTCCTACTTAGGTTGAATATATTATTATGTATTAATTCACATGTACATTTGGCAAAAAAAATAAAAAAAACAAAATTCAGCCTGTAAAAAGCATCAAAAATTCAGATTTTCAGCCAGTACACGAAAACAAAAAACAACAAAAAAAACGAAAAGACTACAGCAGATATTTTGGCAAGGATCCAGCAGCACCATCCTCGGTACTCAAAAAAAAGAGTTAGAATGGTTAGAGCTCAATTCAATAGGTTACTGTTCTTTTTCCTTCACCCTGAAGACGGGTTGACGGAGATTCTTGGTTTGGATGTTAACCTTCAAAAAAAAAAACAAAAAAAAAAACAAAAAAAACATCATCTTTGATTTTTTTAATGGTTGGGCATGTTATTATAAGTCTTGTTTAACATTTATATGGGCTTTGCTAATGACGGCTCTTAGATATAGAACCGAAATATTCATTTAGATAAATTTTCACTCTCTCATTATAGTTCCTCGTTGCTTTACCTTTTTTTATTTGTATATCTTTGTTTCTTATTATATCTATTTGTATACTATATTTGTACTGACTAAAAGGAGTTTTAAAAAAGAACGGCGGATTTGAAAAGCCAAATCCCGAATCTGCTTCGGTCCAGCAATCATACAGTTTTAATCCTTATACGATCTGCTTCAAAGAAGATGCAGCTTGTCTACCTTGTCGCAAATATGTTTTTTTTTTTGGGGGGGGGGGGGGGTGGAGGGGCTACTAAGAATAGAATCTAAGTCTTTGTATGATTGTAGTTCAAGTGGGGTGTTTCAGAGGAAGGCGTGTGTGGAAGTGTTGGAGCCAGCATCCAAAGCATCAAATGTGGCTTTCCGAAGGAAGTAAAATAAGTCAAGAATTTACGAAAACAAACCCTGTTATCTGTTGGAACTCAAACAGGAAATTCAACGGGCTCTAAACAAAGCTGATGGGGAAATATGTGGGCGAGTAATGGTTACCTTCACGGACAGAAAGAAAGCTTGTAGAGCTAGCATGGGAGGAGGTAATATGCCCAATATTGTGTTTCGCGAAGGAAATTATACGTTTGGTTTAATTCTTCCAAATTAATTAATTCGATTTATAGAAGATTCAAATCTGGAATTTTTTTTAAGACACCCATTCTACGTTATATGTACATGTTTACTAAGAATGTGCATATTTTAAAGGGGGGTTACACATGCACAAGTTACAGAAGAAATTCATAATAAGAAACAGATTTGACAACTCACGCAACATTATAAGCACATAAATTTGAAGCTATACTTGTTGCAAACCCAAACACGACAATACACTTTCAGGAAAGGGGAGTGCTTTGAGGAGTCCAAGTAAGAAAAAAATAACAATAAAAACGAAAAAAGAGGTGAATCATATGAGAAACACGAATATAACAGGAAAATCGTAGAGACCTTGAGATTTCGAGAAATACTTCAATGATAGCGTTAATTTCAACTAAATCTGCTCTGAAATTCTCGCACCTTTATTTCATAGCTTTCAAAACTTGCAAATATAATTAATACTTTTATGAGAGTAAGATAATTTAGATATAATTATTTAAATAATTAATCAGCTAATTATTTAAATTGCTACATTAAAACCTTTTAAAGTAGCAGTAAAATGATATATAAATAGTTTTTTTCAAATTTGGTTTTAATACACAAAACCAGGTAGGAGAATTCAAGATGTACACAAAATAGAAAGGGATCCAACTTATGAATTAAACAAAGAAATTAATTAAAACAAACTAATGGAACTCAAACAAAATAGTACACAAAATAGAAAGGGATCCAACTTATGAATTAATCAAAGAAATTAATTAAAACAAACTAATGGGACTCAAACTATGTCGATAAAACCCAAAATGGAAAAAATATACTGCTGATTTGACATGCGCTATTCACATGGTATTATTCACTGTTTTTAAATTTATTACAGTCTTTACTTTTTGAGGAAATTCCAATTTATTTCAAAATTATTTGGGGTTAGAATTTCATCTGATTGGTTAGCAAAAATAAGCTAAAGTGATAAATCAAAAAGTGACAAATAAAAAATTAAAGCAAAAAATGAACAAGAATTTGTTTATATGGGGGGGGGGGGCTGAGGGTGAAACGGTAAAAGGAGCCAAACAGACATGACCCAGTGAAACGCAGGATTATGGTAAAGTAATTTTTCTCTATAGTTCCACGCCCGTCTTTATATAAATTACGTGATGGCTGTTTTAATAGAAGCAGGACAACGTCTATTGTACAAATTTTCCCATTAATATGTTCTTGTTACCCTATTTTCAGTTGCATATTTAAATGGTAAAATATTCTTCACCCACAATATTTAAAAAGCTGCAAAAAGCTTGAACTCTGTCCAAAAGAAATGTAGGTACCCAGGGAGAAGTAATTTCGCCATTTAAAATTTAAACAAATGTAAAGATAGCAAACAATGGTGAAATTTATTATAAGACAATGAACAAAAAAAAGAGAAGCAAACTTTGAATAATAAAGCATACTAATATTTAAGCTTCGCATCCGGAAGCCTTTATCACCAGTAAAAAGTAAACAAAGACAAACAACCCTACACAACGCATAAAAAAAGATAAATATGAACTGTTATCTTTTTTTTTTAATGTTTTGCGAAGGCTAGTTTTCTTTTATTTTTATTTATCGTTGATGAAGACTTCCAGATGCGAAGCCAAATATTCGAATTTTTTTGTTATTAGGGTTTGCTTTTCTTTTTTTTTCACTATCTTACTTCAGAAATGACACCAGTTTTTCTATTTTATTTTTTTTTTTCATTTGTTTAAATTTTAAACGGTAAAATTTGTTGTTTTTTGTCCACTATCTTATTCAAAATATTACACCTGTTTTGTATCTTTCAACTGTTTAAACTTGAAAATGAAAAAGCACTGTAGCCAAGAAATTACTTTTTTTAGCATTCAACTAAGTAGTTTATGATTTATTTAGTCTTGACGGTACCATTGTACCAAACGGCACAAGAGATTTCCTGTTTTCAGTTACCTAGTCATACTCAGCCACCAGTTGAAGTAAAATATGTGCAATAAAGTATAGACCCATGCTTTAAGATCGGAAAACACAAAAAAAATCGAAAAGAAAAGACTCACCAAAAAATCCAGCCTTCTTTGCTTAGGTTTCGATTCGCAGTCTACACCAGGACTGGTACAGTTTTCAGGGAGAGGAATGTATTTCAATGTTCTTTGGACCAAGCGTTGTTTAGTAACTCTTTTGATGTCTGGATGCCTCGTCAGCTGCTCAACAGGATTCACTCCTTTTATATCCTCTACCTAAAGAAGAATTCAAAAGTTATTTGAGAACAAACAAAAGAACTAGATGAACTTACGAAAAACGATTTAAGAAGCTATACCACCGCTACTTTTACTTCTTTGATCTATTTAAATGTGTTAGAAAAACATAAAATTTTTTAAAAGCATATATTCATGCCATCAGCACTGATGTGGCTTTTTACCATTTAGGTAAGACATATTACAGTACTAATGAAAAAGGAAAGTGCGATGTGTCTCCCATTTATTACTTTTTTTCCCTAAACAGTATGTATAGAAATTGTGGCAAGGATCGTGCGGGGTAAATATGTTTCGAAGAACTGAATTTAGTGACTTTTAGATGCAGAAAAAGTGAAAAAAGTGACCAAATGCGAAGAACCTTAGGTCAAAAAGTACTAGTAAAACTGGTAAATGTTGGTTCTCAACATTATCATTATACCCCTAATGACTCTTCAGGGTCAACTCCGACAATTCTTTTCCTTTCTTTTGTTTTCAGCTGACATTCAAACTAACTGTTGTTTTGGCTTTTTGGCCAAACAGTTGGTCAAAGTGAATCTGAACATAGCCAGAAATTTAATATTAACTGACACATAAATGACGATAAGATTATTTCAATACTCATCAATCCTTTTTGACAGAGAAGAGAGACCTGCTTTCTCAAAGTCCAGCAACTTAGGTTGATCACATATAGCATCTGGCTTCAGAAACTGTAGACCTGCTTTCTCGAACTCCAGCAATTTAGGTTCGTCGCGTATAGCGTCTGGCTTCAGACGCGTTTTCATGCAGCATTCAACCCGTGAGCATCTTGGTTGTTATCCGGTGAATAAAATTTATCTTTTAGACCATTAACCTCTTAAATAAGGATGGTTAGACAAAGACTGGTTTGTCCCGAATGTGGACTGAGAGTCTTTTCAGACTCTGTGAAATATGGAGGGTGCAATTGCTCGTTCCATGCTGGAGGGGAAAAGTGTATCAAAACTGATGCAGCTAATGGGAGTAAGAGCTGGTGTTGTTCGGACTGCTCCTCAAAGAAAATTTCAACCCTACAGGTAAATTCTTTAAACTCACCTGTTTTATCTTCACCTCATATCTCCCGTTCTCCAAAGTCAAGAGCTAGGATGCTTAATATCCTAAAGGAACTTAATTCACCGTTCCTCCCCACTCGCAGGAGTTGATTCTAATTTCTCCTTACCCTCAGCAAGAAGTGACGTCCCCCCTAATTGAAGTTGCTTGTCAAGACTGAGGACACTACAATTTTTACCGTCGACCCATCATCTACTCTTGACACTACCAATGGAAAACTAAAAACCTGCTTATATGAGGTATCTGTTCAGACCGAACTCTACTCACGTTCTACCAGTGATAATATAACGTATCCAAACCCCAGTGTTAAAGATTTTGTTTGTCAGACAGAAATCTGGTCTACTAATCCTGAAATTCTTAAACCAGTCTGCGTTGTGGCTTTTGAAATTAAAAGACCGACTAGAAGAGACATTAATTTACATTTCGTCCGTTATTGCTGACCCCTTATTTGTGATACAAAACAATCATATTCCTCCCCAACTGGATATTTTCAATTTTTCCGACATTTTCTCTTCCTTTCAACCAAGCAGGACATATCAAAAAAATAATGAATTAAATCAAGTGAATGTAAAAAAAAATAAATTCCAAATTCTTAATCTGGCCTTTTCAAATTGATTCCAGAGGTCAAGTGCAGTTGAACTTGTGTCAAACCAGGTTATTAGCAATGCCACTGACCAGAATCACCAGGAAAAAAGTACTGAAGCTGAATCAATTATTTATGAATGAAATAATCCCGCAGACATAGCTTCTATTACTATAGTAACGGAACAAGTTTCTGAATACACGAGTGGCTTACTGGCTCCCGGTTGTACGCCAAATTGAAAAGGTGACAACAACACTCCTATTTTAAAGACCAATAAGGTTAATGCTAAAGCGTCTGCAGATGATGATATAGTAATTGTTTTTGAGAAACTTGTGAAATATGAAAAGAAAGATAACACAAAAATGCGCAGGAAAAAAATATGATATGTAACCATTTTATTCATGGTCTCTGTAAGTTTCGTAAGCAGTGCAAGTTTTTACATATTTTTCGCAATTTTATCTTAGGTATTTCTATGTCCGATAAGTGCAGTTTTGATCATGTTGACCTTTGTCCTGTTTTAGCTTGTATTGATAAATCGTGTTGTTTTTCTCATGTATCACCAGCGGCAGAGGATAGATTTAAAATCCAACCTATTTTAGGACAACGCCGTAAGCATTCGCAACCCCCTCCTCCCCTGGGTCGTGTTCAAGTCAAATTCTAGTCTTATCTCCCAGCATACCTGATGCAGAGCAGCATACCCCAGGAATCCATCCATCGAAAGCCTCCTCCGTCCCAGGTACGTACACGTGCCCGGTCGATCCAGTCCCTCAGATCACTTTACCGAATCTAGACTATCCCTAAACCTTCCCTTACTCAAATCTCTCCCAAAACTCCATATCCCATAGACATAAATCCTCTCCGTGCGCCCATGAGTTTGATAACTGGTTCTGGCCTCCATCCGTCTTTTGCCAAAATAAACCTGACCCCTCCCCTCTCAGACACCCTCCACTCTACTTCCCTTTCCCAGCATCACATTGCCTTACCATCCCTCCCTATAAAGAACATTCCCAATTTGACTTTAAGATTGACTCCTTTAAGAGACAGATGAAAAGTTTCTTATTAAAGGCTTCTTATTAAATGTTTCTTATGGTTTATTTAAAATTTTTTTTTCTTTTTTGGTTGTTGTTTTGTTGGTGTTGTATCCTCGATGACGCGAGAATTTTAATTTGTATTTTATTGTCGGGTGATGTGAGGGTCGCTGTTTCGTGGGGACTGCCGGTGAGTTGATTTCTTTTCCTTACATATTTATATTTAGATGTTGGTTAGTATGTTTATGACAAGTTTTATGATTCTTTATTTATTGTATGCCGTTTCCCAAATAACGGGCCTTTGAGCCCTTTGGGATATTGTTTTTGTTATTTTATGAAAATAAATAGAACTTGAACTTCTTCTCGTATCACCAGGAAACATTTCCCCCATTCCTTCCACTTTATTCTCCGTGGGTATCCTACCAATGTGACACTGGTTTGAGAGTTCCTGCATGCGAAAATTATGCTGTAATAAATAGCCCGCCCCAAATATAAAACGCACCATCCCACAGCCCAAATTTAAAACACGCCCCCAGTACTACTGGAACTCAACGATAGTCACGGTTCCTCAGTCACTTTAAATTTCCAAGATTTTAATCACTAACGCTAAAAGCCTTAATTTGGAAAAACTTACTGAACTCAAGGTGTTATCAGAATTAAATCAAACTGACGTTACAGCTGTTACAGAGGTTCAGTCTGATGACCAAAGGTTTCTTCGGTTGTCAAATTATTCAGAATTTACTAAGCTCCGTCCTTTGGATCACCCACTTGGAAAAAAAGGAGGTGGTGTCAAATTTTTTTTACTAAATGTAACATTTCCCTAAAATTATTCCGGTTCCTAATTTAGCTGAGTACGATGAAATCCTTTGGCTAAGTATTAGACCTAAAGTAATCCCCCGTCACTATGATATCATTGCAATAGCTGTCTTCTATTACTCGCTAAACCAAAATATTAATGCAAAACGCAAATTTCTCCAGCAGTTGCACAAGAGCGCTGATTTTACTATCTCTAAGTACCCAAACACCAGACTTTTTTTGGTTGGTGACGCCAATGAACTTAAAATGAATTCAATTTGCTCCTCTCTAAAAGTTAAGCAAATAGTTAAAATACCAACAACTAGGGGAAATACCTCTCTAGATGTCATTCTAACTAATCTGAATAATTTTTACATTCCACCCTCAGCAAAGCCTCCATTGGGTGGGAGTTATCATTTTTCCCTCCTCCTGTCCCCCTCTTTTAATTTTAAGCATACATTCTCAGTAACTTATGACTCTTTCCACCCCCTTCAAAATACTGGTCTTATTTCTTTTGGAATGTGACCGAGCACTGAGGATTTGTCTGATATTTATAATTTGCACGATCTTGATGAAAAATCATTAGCTTTCACAAAAAGGTAAACGATAAATATCTAATCTCTTTCCATAGATTAATCAACCCATAAAAGCGCTAATTAGAAAAATGTTGAATATTTTCAGAAATGGTAAACTGGATGAAGCTAATAAACTAAGAAAAGCAATTAAAAAGGAAATACGTCAATCCCATCCTACTACAAGAACATGGTCAAAGAATTGTTTACCAATAAACCAAAAAATTGACATTCCGAGGTGAAAAAGTTGTGTGGTAGGAGTCTAGACCAGCTTGATTTCAATCTACCTGAATCCCTATAAGTTACTGCTAATAATCTGAACAAGTTCCTTGCTTCCATCGTCCAGAGCCTTCCGGCATTATCTTATCAATTGCCTACTGATGTTCTCCCACCTACTTTCCCCTCCATATCTCCGTCTGAGATCGAAATAAAAATTGGGAAACTACGAAAAACAATTGTCTGCTCTTCGGATATGCCGTTCCTCTTATTAGTGCTTTCAGTGAGTTTGTCTCAAAGCCCTTGTCTGTTATTTCCAATGACATTACTGAGTCTGACCAATATCCGCAGATTTGGAAACAAGATTTCATAACTCCTTGAAAAAAAAGACAGAAAACCTGGTTTTGAAGAGGTTCGTCCTATTTCACTCACTCCCACATTCTCAAAGTATATATGAAGGATTCCTTGCAGATTGGCTGAAGGAGAAAATCCTACTTTATACTGACCTGAGACAATTTTGGAATGTGAAATCCACTTCTACTTCCCATTGCCTTGTTTTTCTAATTGAATCAATTTAGAAAATTCTCAAAAAACCTAATAGCTGGCTAAATTTAATTTCTATTGACCTTGAAAAACCATTTGAACTTGTTAACCACAATATTTTAGTTGAGAAACTTGTAACTGATTTCAATATTGATTCTTTCCTGGTTAAATTGGTTGCCTCCTATTTATCAAAAAGATAGTGGTCAGCTATCAGAATCATTATTCCCGCCCGCTCCCTGTCAACAGTGGAGTACCACAAGGTACTCTCCTAGGTTCCCTCCTTTTTTCTGTTATGATAAATAGCCTCGCTAAGGAATTTCCCGACAGACGGAAAATTGTGGATAACCTAACGGTTGTTGAAACCTGCCACCCAAACTTAGTAAGCGACCCTATGAGTATCCTCAGTGATATTGCAGACGACGCTACGGTCTTAGACATGAGAGTAAACCACTATAAATATATGATAGTGCCAATATGTTTCCTTAAGACTTTGCCCTTTTCCCCCAACCCTATCCCCCTAGATATTTCTGTGTCTTCCCTTAAATTACTTGGGGTTAGAATTTCCTCTAACTTAAAGAGGGATATCCACGTTAAAGATATTGTCCATAAAGCAAACGCGACCATGTCTCTCCTCATGATCTCTTGAATAAATTTAACACACCCCCTTCCCATTCTTTAAGGATCTATACTTCCTTTGTCCGCCCGCATCTTGAATATGCTTGTCCAGTTTTGCATCCTGGCATCTCCCGTGATAAATCATAAAAAATGGAAACCATTTAAAAAAGAGCCCTAAGAATAATGTTCAAAGAAGCTAAGGTACCATACTAAAAAAGTCGCTCCTTCTAAAAAAGGCCAAGCTGGAAACACTTGTGCACAGTAGAGGAACGTTGTGCCTCCGTTTTGGAGAAAAAAAAATGCAATAATAAACCTTCGCACGGAAAACATTTCCCCAAAAAGAAACCCCCTATCTAGACACCGCTTGCCACGTACTGTTTCTAAACCCGTTCCTATCTAGTCCCCCGTCCGTTGCTTCACCTCCAGGTATGAAAAAACCTTTGTTTCCTTCATTACTGACAAAATAAACCACTAGCTTTCTTTTTTTCTTTGGTGCTGGTGATACCCAAGTTGTATGTTCGTTTGATTCTTTTGTTCCCTCCCCCTTGTTTATATGTTCTCTTTTAAGCCTTTTCTAACGCTAATTTTGTCTCACTCTTTTCTAGTTTTCTTTTAGTTTTTACCTTTTTAACTTTCTGACATTTTGCCGCGTAATTTTATCTCACTCTTTTTTAGTTTTGTTTTAGCTCTTACCTCTTTAACTTTCTGATATTTTGCCGCTTAATTTTTTACGATTTAATTTTTTTGACTAATGAAATGCTTTGTCTTTTTGATTTTTTGTTTATGGCATTGTTTAGCCAGTTTTTTAGTTGTTGTGCTATTTATATGATTTTTTTTTGGTTTTATGAATCCGAAATGCAAATTCAGTCCTTTGGGGCTTGTGATAGAGATTTTTTGAAATTAAAAATATCTTATCTTACTTTATAGACCTGCTTTCTCAAAGTTTAGCAATTAAGGCTCATCGCGTATAGCGTCTGGCTTCAGACGCTACAGGCATGGTTTTTCAAAGTCGAGCAATTTAGGCTCATCACGTAGAAAGTTGGCTTCAGACGCTATAGACCTGCTTTCTCAAAGTCTATTTGAAGGATTGCTTGCAGATTGTTCGGGACAGTTCGAGAACATGAAATCCACTCCTACTTCCCATTACCTTGTTTTTATTATTGACTCAACTGAAAACATTCTCAAAAAACCTAATTGCTGGCCAAATTTAATTTCCATTGACCTTCAAAAAGCATTTGACCTTGTTAACCACAATATTTAGTTGAGAAACTTGTAACTGATATTGATTCTTTCCTGGTTAAATGGGTTGCCTCCTATTTATTAAAGAGATCACAAGTAGACAAATATCAGAATCATTATTCCAGCCCCCTCCCTGTTCACAATAGTGTAACCCAAGTTACTCTCATAGGTCCCCTTCTTTTTTCTGCTATTGTAAATAGCCTCGCTAAGGAATTTCCAGACAGATGGAAATTTGTGGTTGACTTTAACGGCTTTTAAAACCTGCTACCGAAACTTAGAAGGGAACCCTATGAGTATCCTCAACGATATTGCAGATAACGCTGCGGTCTTAGACATGAGAGTAAACCGCTCGAAATTTTATTAATGCTTGTCCAGTTCGGCATCTCCCGTGATGAATCAGAAAAAATTGAATCCATTAAAAAAAGATCCCTAAGAACAACTTTTAAAGAAGTTAAGGTACAGTACTCGCTCCTTCTAAAAAAGGCCAAGCCGGAAACTCTTGAGCACAGGAGAGGAGCGTTGTGCCTCCGTTTTGCAAAAAAAGATGCAATAATAAACCTTCACACGGAAAACACTTCCCCCAAAAGACACTCCCTACCCAGACACCGCTTGTCCAGTACTGTTTCTGAACCCGTTCCTATCTTGTCCCCATCGTTTGCTTAACCTCCAGGTATGAAAAAACCTTTGTCCCCTTCGTTAATGATAAAATAAACCGCTAGCTTTCTTTTTTTTTTCTTTGGTACAGGTGATACCCAAGTTGTATGTTCGCTGGATTCTTTTGTTCCCTGCCCCTTGTTTACATGTTCTCTTTTAAACCTTTTTAATGTTAAATTTATCTCACTCTTTTTTAGTATTGTTTTAATTTTTACCTTTTTAATTTTCTGACATTTTTCTACTTAATTTTTTATGATTTTTTTTTACTAATGAAATGCTTTGCCTTTCTGATTTTGTTGTTTTTGGCATTGTTTAGCCAGTTTTTTAGTTGTTGTGCTATTTTTTTATTTTTTTTGGTTTTATGATTCCGAAATGCAAATTTGGTCCTTTGGGGCTTGTGACAGTCATTTTTGGAAATTAAAAATATCTTATCTTCTTTTCTTACGCTATAGACAAGTTTTCTCAAAGTCCAGCAATTTAGGCTCGTCGCGTATAACATCTGGCTTCAGATGCTATAGACCTGCTTTTTCAAAGATCAGCAATTTAGGTTTATTGTGTATAGCGTCTGGCTTCAGACGCCATAGACGTCTTTTCTCAAAGTCCAGCAATTTAGGTTTAATGCATGTAGCGTCTGGCTTTATCCATTCCATAAGTAGTAGTTTAGCCAGACCAAATAGACTGCTGTGGCAGCTGGAACATTTTCTTGGCATCAGGGAGTTGAATAATGAAAAAAACAAAGCAGTTTCATCACACAGTGCATTTATTTTTGTTGCAAATATTAGGCTGGAGCCATCACGTCACCCCTTACTCTTGGCAAAAAATTCTGTTGCAGAGTTTCATCTATGCTTCATACCGCTTCACTAAAGAGATCGTCTGAAAGCAGAGTGTACAGATTTCTGTCATTTAATGTTGATATTGTCAAATACTCAGCAAAGACAAATAACCACTTTTTGTTGAGAAATTTGTCAGCCAAATGCTACACCAACTGACTTCAACTTATTAATAAGCAAGTGGATGAAGAGTTTGTCATGTTGAGAGGTGGGCAGTCAAATTGGAAAAGACTGCATAACTGTCTGAAATGAACTGCAGTTCTGCCCTCATCATCTTCCCTTTAGAAGTTTCACAATCTCCAAATAGAGGACCAAGCCATCTCAGATTTTCACACTGCTCTAGAAGTGGATCTGCTTCTGGGCCAAGTGTAAGTCAGCGTGTCAAGACATGCTTTATCAGTACGCGTTTTGTCAACCTCTTTTCTTCCGGGATTTTCTGCAGGTCCTCTGGTCTTCTACTCCATTCTTGGAGGAAGAACCACAACGAAATGACTACCCGAAAGGAATTATTAACCAGCTGTTCAATAGCCTTCTTGAATGCAATGTGTGTAGAGTGGATTTTACAAGCCCCTATGTTCACCAAGCCACTTCCACTACAAGAAATCCTTTTCTTTTCATCAAGAGTTTTGACTACTTTCTAGCTTATATTAGGTCCATCAGAATTGAGAGTTGAAAAAATTTCTAAAGGCAAACAATGCTCAGATATGCACTTAATCAACTTGTGTACAAGATCAGCCTTAGCGTTGGACACTGAAAGCTGTCGTCAAATGCAGGTCAAAAACCTTCCTATCCATCTAAGACCAAAACCACACTAATTTTGCTGCAAACTGGTCTGATAAGGTTTTATTTTTTCAATAATGAAGAATCAAATTTGTTTTGCTCGTCCTAAGAACAACAGAGCGAACTATAACCTGTAACATATAAAATTATATTTCAGTCTATTTAGACAAGTATCCAAAATAGGCTAAAACCTAGGGCCGAACTTGAGCATAAACCATTCAAGATAGGCTACAATGAAACAGAAAATATAGAAAGGAATCCAGAGGAAAGAGGTTTCAATCTCTTTTGCCTCTTTCTATTAAAAATTTTAGCTTTATCTTTTTTAAATTGTTAGTTAATCAACATACAATGGAAAAACTGTAGTCAGACTTCATTTCAAGAGTTTTTAAAAAGTGAAAGAAATGAATTTTTCCATCCAAAAGTGACAAAAAGCAACTTGGCATGAGAAAAGCAACAAATAAGTGACTCAGCACAATCCCTGCTGTGGTTGTAAAAACTTGGAAGGTGGCGCATTAGATTGGATCTCGAGAGTTCTATTTAGTTTTTAGTAAAGCGCAAATTATGCAATAACCGTTAAGGGGTTTCAGGGGCAGCAACACCATTCCTAATTGTGGTGATAAACAGACAAAACGAAAAGGGTCCTTCAAACTAATCTGAGGAAGAACAATAAATTTGAACAACTTCAACAGAACAAAGAAATCATCAAGAAATAATAGGTGAATACAGCCAATAGAACTACAATATTTTATTTCTCTGCACACAAAAGTCTAGATGAACAGAGACACATTCAACTCAACTTTGATGTACTGTGACAAAACAAACATGAAGTATTTTTCTTAGTCCCATAATGAGTTTATACAACCCACCCCCTGAATAAACTGACCAACAAATAAAAATTGTCCATTCCCTTCATGATCTTTCTCATTGCTTTGACTTGGTTTTTTGATGGGTAATCAGTGGTGGACTTCATTACTCTTTTTAGTGAGTTTTTTTCTTTCTCCTGCATTCTCAGCCATAGAGTCTTGCAAGGGGTATATGATAACGCGTGTATGGTTCTACCTTTGGATTGTGATTAAAAAAGAAACCATTAAAATAAATACTACTACTAATAACTCACTGCAGCACGAAGCCGCCTGAGGGCAACACAGCTACACATGCTCCTCCTCCAACCTAATCTATTCAAAGCCTCCCTCTTTACACTCTCCCAGGAAGTTCCCATTTCCTTTAAATCTTTATTTATGACATCCTCCCAGCCCAGACAAGGACGACCTGCTTTCTGTGTACCCCAAGACGGTTGGCCAAAAAGGACAATCTGTTATCCTTCATCTGCAGAATGTGGCCTAGCCATCTCAAGCTTTCTTTCATTATAGCCCTAGAAAGCGGGATTGAACAACATTTTTTGTACAACCTACTGTTTAAAATACAGTCAGTCAGCCGGGTACCCAGAACAATCCGTAGGCAATTTCTCTGGAAAACATCTAGTAAATTTCCGTCTGCTTTTTGGAGCGCCCATGCTTCAGAGCCACATTTGACTACTGTCATCACAGTAGCTTCCAATATTCTAATCTTGGTTTTCAGACTTATCTTCCTATTCTACCAAACTTTATTTAACTGTGAAAAAACACCCAGAGCCTTAGCTATTCTACTTTTAACATCTTCACTGCTCCCACTGTCTTTACTAATAATACTACCAAGGTAAATGAAGCTGCCAACCTGATCAATCTTTTCGTCGCCCAACGTCACCTTTTCATCTTCACTTATTCATAGCCTTAGTGACATAGTCATCTTAACAATTAATTTTCAAGCCTATTCTAGCACCCTGAAATCGCAAAACCTCTAAAAATTCATTCATTTTGCTCACACTTTCATCTAATATTCTTAAATCATCAGCATAATCTAAGTCCAGGAGCGTTTTTCCTCCCCATTTGATTCCATGGTCTCCAATTGCCTTTCCTGTCCTCCTTAAGACGAAGTCCATCAAAATGATCCATATAAAGGGGGATAAAACACAATCCTGCTTAACTCTTGATTTAATACAAAACCAGTTTCTAACCTCATTTCCTACCTTAACTGCAGCAGTATTATTCTTGTACATAGCAAAAATCACTTTAGTGTATTTTTCTGGTATACCATATAAGGATAAGACCTTTGCTAATGCTCTTCTATCAATAGAATCGAAAGGTTGTTCATAATCGATAAAACTGAGGACCAAATGTGTTTGACAACAAAGGGATTCAATGATCTGAATGTATAAAAAAAACAATCTTAAAACAAAAGCAGGAGATGATATCTTGGAGCAATCAAATTAGTATAATCCTTTGATTTTTAATAGACTACTAGAGCCTGGGAAAAAACTGTGGGGCCCTAAGCTATAAATGATCAATTGGGGCCCACTTAGATGTTGCTGAAATGTGGAAGCAAGCATGTGATGCAGTAAAAAGTGAGCCCCACTTCTAAAATGTAGGACTTTAGGCCAAGGTCTCTTATCCTCAATAACAATTCACATAGGGGGTCCTCCATGATTAAAATAAACAGTTCATTTTAAGCTAAGTGACTTACTTGCTAAAGCAAATTTTAAAACAGTTAACTCATATGGTTAAAATACTGATTGTATCAGTATTGTATATATATATATATATATATATATATATATATATATATATATATATATATATATATATATGAAAAGAGAAATCACCAATGCAACAGCACAAACACATAAAAAAAAAAAAAAAAAAAAGAGAGACAGAAGGAGAAAAGGAAGACTGTTTTCCTACTTTAGTAATTAATATAGACCAACACTTGAATGAAGCCTTAACCCTACTCATCCATACAATCACATAGGTCAAACAGCATAGATATGCTGTTTGTATATATATATAAGCCTATTAGCTGCATTTTTTCATACCATTACCACATCAAAGTCACTAGGGTACATGGTAGCTGCATTATTTCTTCCAATAATCCTCCAACCAAATGAACCATTAGAGTAGCTGAGGGCATCTTCAATGATTTTCCTTCGGACTTTTGAAGCATGGTATCCATTGAAAGTGACTATATACTCTGAAACAAGAAAAATACAATTCATAAAAATAGCCTAATCAAGATTAAAAAAAATGGACCAACTACAAAAAATTTATTCCACTTTATTACTTTTGTAATTAGCAAATTTAAGTTCAATTTGATTGAAAGTTGCACTCTCTGTTTGTGTTTAAATTGCAGAAATTTTCCTCACACTCTTACTGAAAAAGCAATTGTAGTTTATAGTTTCTTACAAAATATTGAATAAATTCTTAGAATCCTAAGAGAGCATTGTTTTTGTTTTCTTTATTTTAAAATATTCAATTTAATTTATTGTACCAAACAGTTGGTCAAAGGTCTTATTTCATTGGCATGAATGCTAGCCTAGTTTCACTTTTACAGGTGTTATAAAGAGCTACATGTTTTTATTTCAAACCAGATCCCCATTTTGGATAAACAACCTGTAGAGTGAATTCACAAAAGTTACAGATGGCATTTTGAATCTAAGGGGAGGGGGGATTGTCCTTTTTGTTTCAATTTCTTCAATAAAAATACCAAAAAAGTAAATAACCCACAAAAATGTATTCTTTAAAATCTAGGAAGAAATGGGCAGGAATAATTGACACCTCTGTGAACAAAAAAAAAAAAAAAATAAAAATCAAAAGAAAGTTAAGAGCAAAATTAAAATTCAAAACAAACTTAAATTATCCTATGTATGAAAAAGGATGCTGACCCCTCACCCCCCCCCTCTTAACACTAAAGTTTAACCTGTGGTTACCTGAAAGCATTTTAGAGTTCAAAAACACAGCCAGCTGGTAATTTTAGGTGTTTTTTCACTGCAATTCTTTTAAAACACTGGGGCTAAAATTGTTGTTTTTTAAGCAATTGAACACAAATAAACCCTACCAGTCTCAAGGCATGGTGTCATTTTTTGTTACATAGGTCATTTATTAGAGATATCATTTTGAAGCATTGCTGAAAAAAAAAAATTAGTCTAATATGTGGGGTGGAAGAGTGGTAGGCACCATATACAGGATAATTTCTATTCATTTTGAGTTCTAATGAGCTCTCTCTCCAACTGCCCCTTACACTAAAGTATATCTTCAGCTAAATTACACTAAAGTCATAATATTGGACATGGCTTTATAAATATAGTTATCTTGATTTGGCTATTGTTTCCAAGAAGAATCATAAACCATTGTGAAACTAAGCCAGAAAATACCTGGAAAAATTCCAAGTGATATTGGATCTTAATTATATTGTATGTTATTGAATGAATGTTATAGTTATTTTTTGAAGAATATCACTCACATTGAATAACAGGTAACCAGATATTATTTTCAAATTCAAGAGGACAACAGATTATGATTCTTCTTAAAGATTTGCATAAACTACAATAGTGTCTGAGAATTTGGGTAGTTTTATTAGAAAACTTGCATTTTACTTGAAATTGGTCAATGTATTTCTACCAATTCCTGACAATTATAGCTCAATTACATTATTTCTCAGCAGAATCATACATTTTGAAAAACAATGTAAGAAAAGAGTCCAGGTATATCTAGCCCTATGGGGGAAGGGGGGACAGACTGGGATGCAGTTAGAATATCAGCAATTGTATGGTATTGTTTGCAAGCTGGAAAAAAAAGAAGCTAATTCTGCTTTCTAATTACTAAAGAAGCTAATTAATATTCATAAGAAGTAGAAAAGCTACTAGACCATTATTTGCAAGTAACATAGAATTGATAAGATCTAGAAAGCAAATCTACCCAACTATTAGAAAGATTACACCATCAAAATTAGTAAGTTTTGAATTTTGCTGACTTTTGTAGGCTAATCAACAGTTTAAATAAATAGTTCAGACTTTTTTAGACCTTTTAAAATTATAATTAAGACCAGTTATTAATAATAATAATGAAAAAAATACTGTTGCAGGGTCAATTTTTACATAACTTGCATTTTCAGTTCTTAAAATTTTAGCTAGCTGGTGTCACAGGGCAGCTTTGCTTTTGATTGGTTTTTATAACTTAAACTTTTTGATGCTAAGATGCAGCTTATTTGGAAATATAACTCCCTCATTGTATTTGAAGGACCATTGAATGGATAGCCTAAGGACAAATTCATTTTTTTTCTATCTGAATAGGTGCAATAACTTACAATTATGTAATTTTAGCCCCTAATTGTTTCTGAAGATATCTTTTCAGAAGTTCAGATTAGACATTTCTAGATTGCTGATTTTATCTCCTATTTGTGGTTTTGTTTGCATTTTTGAAAATTAATCCCTATCCCCACTTCCCTCTACATTGCCCTAGGCTATATACAAGACAAACAAACCAAAAAGATTAAACCATTAAATTTATCTTATGCTCTTTTTCAACCCAATAGATATTGCCCTGACAATGTACCCCCCCCCTTTCCTCATCTTGATAGACATATATAACCCTGATTATAAATTTGTTTGTTGTTTTTTGTCCTTATTAATCTGCCATAAGATTGGCTAGTGTGGACTTACAGACCTCTAATTTGCCTTGAGTGGTTGTGCTGAATACTGGATGAAAAAACTATATTAAATTAGTTAATAACCTATGTTGATAATAATAGAAAAAACAAGATAATCTGATTAAATATATTACACAGTAAGAATTTTCTTGTTTTATGTTAGTTTCTATATAGCCTGGGGCTATATGAGACCATTGGTGTGAGAGCTTGGAATGAATTGTCAAAATTGCATACAAAATTATAAGAAGTAAGCACAAAATTAGCAATCTGGAGTGACTGTTCATAAAGTGTACCTAAAAAATCTTAAAATTCATAATCTACTTCCACCATTTCTAAAATTATTTTGCTTTACTTTAACACCACAACCCCCCAAATCTGTCATAAATATATTGTCTGAATTAAGTCACTCTTTTATTCAAAGAGATGTAATGACAAAGAAATTAAAAAACAGAAAATACATGAATAACACTTGATATAATTAAGTAGGATAATTTAGGATTTTATTTAGGCTAATTGTTCTCAGAATTTCTTAGCCTAACTTTCCTTTTGTTCAGAATTGCTTAGCCAAGCTTTTCCTTTTGAATAGGCATAATTGTAGATTATACAAGGAATTTCTCACACTGGACCTACCATTCTCAACAAATGATGAGCTGAACTCAGTTTTAAGTTCACTTTCATAACCAGACGGGCTACAAGCATTCACTTCATCCAATCTTGCCAGTTTGATTTTGAATATGAAAAAGACCATGGATACTATAATAAATGTCCGCATTTTCTTTAACAGATAAATTCACATTTTTGGGTACTTTAAAAGACGATGAGACTTTGTGCCCCCCTATGTCTGCTCAATCTCAAGACAAACCTGCTGCCAAAGAACAATGAGCCTGAATTTTGAACTGTTTCCGTCAGCAGAGTCATCTAGTGAATAAGTTCGTAGATGCCGATAATTGAGGAAACGGGAAGTCTGCATTTTGAGGCAAAACTGCAGGAAGTATTGGAGAAAAATTGAACGAAAAAAGCAATGAATAGAGAAACGAGTGTATGCCATTTTTTTGAAGATGATTTATTGATTATGCAAAAGCAATCTAATCTTTTTTCTATAATCATTTTTCTTTTCTTTTCTGATATTTATACTTTTTCTAAACTTTAGCAGGGTTCCCACACCGTAATTACATTTAACAGTGTTGTCCATAGACTGCCAAGAAGTTTTCATCGTCCACAATAGCGGGACAGGTTAAATTATCAACTATAAAGTATGTTTTTAAAGAAGCTTAGCTGAATTACTTAGAAAGTAAAATAAAGTTTAACTTATTTACGGCTACAAAGTAGAAGATAGATTTTAGATAGATAGACATAGACAAAGTCAGACAAGGAAAACCGGTATATTAACTTCATTAAAAACTTTATTGGGATTATTGAAGCTGTGGAGGCCCGACAATAGACTATTCTTGTTGTGACGTAAATTATCAATAAACATGGAAATAAATTTTCGTGAAGAGACCCTTTTTAAATATATTACTACTATTATTTTACTCAGCACAAGAAAAAACAATTGGCTTGTCACAGTACAAATACAAGAAATGACCATTCAACAGCAACACTGGGAAATAAAACACTTCAGCAAAACAACTATACAACTAATATGCATCTTTTGCGTAGAAACTGCGGCATCAGGTAAACTATTCCCAAGTTTTGTTGCTCAGTTACTAAAGCTACATTGACCTATTTCTTTTGCACTCGCGGCTGATAGAGTTTATACAAGTTTTGTCGATTGGCTGAATAGTGACTAAGCTTGAAGAAATCTTTCCACATTATCAACAACCTTCGTAATACGGAGAGTATTGATCAGGTTGATTCAGTCCCATCAAAGCTGCTGGGAAGGAAGTCCCAAACATTGCAGTCGGTGTTGATACACTAAATGACTCAAATTTGGTACAAACTTTGATGCCCGATGTTGAAGCTTTTCAATTTGCCGCGAGTCACGTTTCTATGTCAGGTAACACACAAAGGGACAATATTCTAAAACTGACTATAATTAGCATTCGTGAAATTATTAACACATGCTTGTGAAACTAACTGGTTATCAAAGTGAATAGCTAAATTCCTCAATAAATCCGCAGGTGAAACAGGTGACCAAGAAGCTAATGGTAAGCACAGCTTTTCGAAAAGTAATGAAGAACGAAACGTTTTTTGATGGTTCTTGAACATGGAGTTCGATTTACTCCAATCATATAAGGTGTTATATGATTACCAATAATATAACACCAATCATTCAGATCCTTCTGCATAAAGGCGATGTCTACCGGGAAGATGACACTTGTATACAGTTTTAAGTCGTCTGCAAACAATTTGACAATGGAGTGACGAATTACCTCAGGAAAATCAATGACAAACAAACAAAATTAAACTGGGCCCAAACAACTGCTTTGTGGCACACCCCTCAAAATCAGGCTCTCACTTGAAAGTGCGTTACCGACTATAACTTGCTGGAAACGGCCTGATAAGTAATCTTTAATCCACGCTAAAGTTCTGCTGCCTAGCTCCTACTTTTCACATTTTTCAAGCAACAAACAAAGTAAAAAAGCTTTAATGAAGTCAACATACAAGCAATTAAACTTCAAACCGAAATCAGCCATATTTTGGAAATCTTTTATAAGTTCTAGCAACTGCGTATTGTTTTTTTTTTCTGAAACACTGTTGTGACGGATGCTCGAAGTAATTGTCTCGAAGAATTTGTTTCGCTCGAAGTAATCCTGTATCCAATATACAATAACCTTTTCAAGAACTCTCAAAACATTAAGGTGTTTGAGATTGAATGATAATTTGCATATTGGGACTTAGATCCTTTTTAATAGAGTGGCTTTACGACCGCTTTTTTCCATGATAAGGGGCCTTTACCACTTAATTGACAAATGTTAAACAAAAACAGAAGAGGTTCAGCTAAACACATGGCTGTCTTCCCAAGAAAAGCGTTAAAAATACCATATATATCTGGAGCTTTATTAACGTAAAGGTCATGAAGAATTTTTAAAACTTGCTGTGACAAAATATTAGATTCATCGATAGGCAATTTATCTGCTGAATCAAAATCGGTAAAATGAGGTGGACTGTTTTCATGAATGTCATTCAGATTTAAAAAATTGACGAAAACACTTGATTAGACACATCAGCCTTTTTCTGATCATCGCTAATTAATTCAAAAGTAGCTGGATCATCAAAAATGCACTAATCAGTCGAGGAATCAGCCTTGTTTCTATTAACATACTTCCGAAACTTCTTTGGCTCCCTCGAATGCTAGGAATGATTGACGGTTCGAGTGATTTCCGATTTACACACAGAAATCGAGCGGCGCGTTTCCGAGCCCTTTTACACGCACATCGTGATTCTTCGTTTTGTTTTTCAATATATACGGTCTCCATTGTTTATTTTTATCACTAATAGCATCAAGTACAAATTTTGGTAGTCGTCTTCTTTTTCTTGTACCTTTTGTTATGTAATAACGTGGAATTAACCTTTTACATGCTTCTTTTATAGCCTCTCGGATAAACTCAAAAGTAACATTCACATTTGCATTACTAGACTGAAGCTCTTCAACAATAGATACAAAATGGATAAAGTCTTGAATTTTATCGTATTGACCCCTACTGTAACTAGAAATAGAGTTCAACGCCGAACTTGCATTCATTGATTTGTACATAACTACACAGGAACTTTTACCTAGGGTTGTCAGCATTCTAAGGTCTACTGGGTCATATGGATATTTCATGATCACCAAGTCTAGAACATGGGGAGTTATAGAGATATACATTTATTAAGAAAAGAAAACAAACACTATTCGCCATTCGCCTGCCAAGAAAGGCAATAAGCTTGTAATGGCAAGCGAGGTTATAACCCTCAGCTAATTAAAACCACATTCATATCACGCTACTCATTACAAAAGAAACTCAACTGATGAAGGAAGAAAGAAAAAAAAGAGAAAGAGGAAAAAGACAAGAAGAAGACAAAAAAAAATTAACAGAAAAAATTAACAGCAAATAAATCAGGGAAATGCCTTGAATAGAATGATAACCTGGAAAGGGAGTGGAATCACTTCTGAGTCTTGTGGGATCAGCAGCATGCTGGTACAAAAAACTATCCTGTAAGGTTTGCACAAGCTTAAATGCAAAACTCTGGTCCGTCCCTGACGTAGCTTGGGATGACCACTCGATATCGGGCGCATTGAATTCACCGAAAACAAGAATTTTCGAGGAAACGGACGAAAGGTATGACAGACAACTCAGCAGTTAGTCGTCGCCACTTAACATACTAAATTCACTTCTAGATGGGCTTCGATTTATGCCCATAAAACTCACATTTTGGGATACCCCCAGCAACTTAACCTTCACACTAATTTCTTCACTTAATCCACTAGTAAACGAAATATTAACTAGTACATATTTGAATTCTGGCGATGACCAAACATAAATACAAACTCCTCTTTTCGAATGCTTGTCGTGCACGATATTTTATCCACCCAATTGACAGAAATGTGCTTCAGAATCGAGGCAGTATTTTGGAAGCACCTCAGTCAGGATAACTATGCCAGGATTCCGCAAATTTGCTAAAAAATACAGTTCGTCAAGTTTGTTTGAAAGTACATCAAAATTATTATACAATACAGAAAGACTATTTTTCCATTTCAAACCTGGAGGGGGCTGCTTGTCTCTGATTTACCAGGAAGTAGCAAAAAGAGTCAACGCGAGCTAGCTCAGGACCAAATCTACCACGTCTGATTTTCCAGCCGACCATTCCAGCACTGAGTTTCGCAACAAGTTCTTCTCTTAGCATGTCATATTTTTTCTTTTTAGCCATCTCAGTTTTTGAGCAGTCATGCACAATTCTAAACTCAGGATATCTTGCATTTATTGCAGGGAGATTTGTGGTTAAAAAGAGACAAGCCATGTCTCTCTCAATTGTTGTGCTAAATATGAGTTTTACAGGCCGGTATTTTCCCGCTTGATGTTTACCTAAACGGGCTGTAAAACTACGCTTTGACTTGCAACCTTCCAGAAAATCTTTATTAATCTGGTTCAAGTCAGATTCGTGCTGCTGCTTCCTACTTTTTCAGTTTGGGTTCTCCAGTAAACCAAAAGCAATATGATTTTTTTGTGTTGCGACCAGGTCCAACAGAAATTTACCCAAATTTTGAAACGATATACCCTGATTTCCTAACCAGCAGCTCCTTCACAATTTTTGTTAATTTTTTCTGAGAGCTGTTTTTCCAAGACACCAAATTTTGTTCTTGAACGGCTGTAGCATGCTCCCGAATTTCCGACATACATCCTTTTGCTTTATTTTGTGCTTCAATTTGCTCGACTTTTGCATGTATTGGAGTAATCAGCTCAGTAAACTTCTGCTCAAGAATTATAAATGAATCCTGTATTTCAGACTTGATTATGTTCTTCAGTTAAGAAACAGGAAGTCCTTGACTCTGAATACTTTTTTGTCTGCGCAAGGAGTAGAGTCATACAGACGCGAGCCGGCGGGACATCTTTGTAAAATACGTGTACTCTGGCTTGGTCATTTCGACGCAATTTATGCAAAGTCACAGCTCGCATGAGTCGCAAAGCACTGTGAAACTATTTTCTTCCAAACGTTTGTCGTAACTTTTGCAATTACCAAGTTCTTTTTTGGCGACTGTCTCTGACGCTTCATTGCTCCGCTTTTACTCATTTTAAACAAAAACAGTTCAGGTGAAGTGGCAATACTACACATCACCAGAGTTCAAAATTTACTCCAAACGTGCTTCCGGTTGGAATAGCAGCGTTCAGCAGAATATATAAATGTCCTTTTAAAGCTGTTTATCACCAATTCACAACAAAGCCGGACGGCAAGGAGAATTTATGCACGGAGAGCGTAATGACTTTTTCACTTATGCCACAGAAAATACGATATTTTTGAGAGCTCACAGACAACGTGTTTAGAGCAGCGTTACAATCAAAACAAACTTCCAAAATTTATTTCAAACAAATTTCATTGTTTTTAGTTTTCACCAGAAATCGACAAAACCGTTTGTAAAGCATCATTTCAAAATCTTACCGCTGGGTGAGAATCTCTAACAGCCGAATATTAATTTCTTGCTTTACACAATTTCTGCCAATAATACCTAGGCTAAATCATGCCTCGACTTTCGGCTTAACTAAGGATTTTCATAAGAAGAAATACCAGAGGACCCTTTTATAAAAACAATCGTTTCTTTCTAAATTCACACAATTTTTTTTTGTATATTCATGAATATTTCTAGTCAAAGTGATGTTTTGGTTCTTACCCTTGATTTTTTGTTGCACACTATTAGATAATGTTTAGTGTTCAGTGTGATATCTGACTGGAATTAACTGTACAGCTTAACATTCTTGACATAACAAGTGTGAGATTTTGTCACACAAATTGTGACTTTTTGCGGTTGTCACACTTTAGAAATGGAATTTTAAGTTTACATGTTTCTGAGATAATGCTACGTAAATATGATATAGCACAAACGGGCCTCAATTAGATACTTTGAGGACCGTACCCACGGATATTCTGATGAATTTATTATCTGTGTTTTATGGATTAGTAATATTAGCAACTGTAAAATTTTTTCATAGTTGGGATAAACACCATTCGATAAAAAGTGGTACAAAATTACATGCCGTCAGTTCCAAAATTCCTTGCAGCCAGCAAAACACACTGGAAATACTTCAAAGGCGGCTTGGATATTCTTCATAACTTGAATGGGAGGATGCACTTATAAAATTATATTATCAAGTCAATACTTAAATACTCTTGCCAATCCAGACATGTATCCCCAGGGCCGGATCTTCTAGGTGCGGAACCCGATTGATTTTTTTTTGCGGGGCCCCCTTTCTTTATTAAGTGTTTATCCAAATTCAAATTAAGCATATATATATATATATATATATATATATATATATATATATATATATATATATATATATATATATATATATATATATATATATATATATATATATATATATATATATATATATATATATATATATATATATATATATATATATATATATATATATATATAGATTACATATACATATGCGGGACCCGATTGAATTTTTTTGTGGGTCCCTTTATTTATTAAGTGTTTATCCAAATTCAAATCCAGCATATATATATATATATATATATATATATATATATATATATATATATATATATATATATATATATATATATATATAAGTTGTCTGTGGATGTGTGGGTCTGTCTGTCGGGTGACGTCATGTTTGTGTGTTGACTGACGTCATGAAGTTAGTTGTCGTCATTTTTGTTATGACGGTGACGTCATTAAAGATATTTAAGACATGCGTTCACGTAGAAATCTATTAATGTTTAACTGTAAAATGACTGATGAACTTACAATGGCAACAGCCGAGGAAGATGCTCAAAGAGTCTATGCCAAAAAACTTGCTGCTGATAGAGAAAGTAAGAAAAGAAAGCGTGCCGAGGAATCAGAGCAACCTGAAAGTTATCGCCTGGCATTCAGGTACAGCTCAGTCGATGATTATAGCTTGAGTAGATGTGTTCAAATCGGGACTATGTCTAAAATTTGTCCCTATTGCAAGGCCTTGAAATTCAATGGTGAAACAATGGGAATGTGTTGCGCCTCAGGAAAAGTTAAACTTCCTCTATTGGCTGCACCACCAGAGCCATTGAAGACTTTCCTTACTGGAACTACGTCAGAATCTAAGCGTTTTTTGTCACAAATCAGAAAATATAACTCATGTTTCCAAATGACGTCGTTTGGAGCCTAAATCAAAAATCCAGATCAATTTATGTCTACTTTCAAAGTAAAGGGGCAAATTTATCATAGAGCAGTGTCCCTTCTACCATTCTCAGGCGAGAATCATAAATTTTTACAATTGTACTTCATCAGTGATAGAAATTCTGAATTGAATGCACGTTGCGAAATTTCTCCCAACGTTGAAAGGACAATCGTTTCCCAATTGCAACATCTTTTCCAAGAAAATAATAATTTAGTGCGTCTGTTCAAAACAGCCATCGATTTGATGCCCACTGATACGCATAAAATTGTTATTTCCGCTGACAAAACGCCTCCTGGCCAACATATGCGTAGATACAATGCTCCAACTATCGACGAAGTGGCAATCGTTATGGTCGGTGATCAGTTTTTACCTCGAGATATTATTCTTCATAAGCGAAACGCTCAGTTGTTAAGAATTGCTGAAACTCATCGATGCTACGATACCCTACAATATCCTATCATTTTTTGGGATGGAGCCGACGGCTATCACTTTAATATTAAATTGATGAATCCAGCCACTAACAAAGAAATGAATAAGAAATGCAGTGCAATGCATTATTATTCCTATAGACTAATGATTCGGCAGGATGAAGAAAATTATATTTTAAAATGCCGTGAATTGTTTCACCAATTCGTCGTTGATATGTATGCTAAAATTGAATCAGAACGTTTGCTATATATCCACCTGAATCAGACGAAGCTCCACTCTGAACAATACATTCATTTGCGAGATGCAGTTATAAATGACGGTAATACCACAAACGTTGGAAGATTAACAATTTTACCTTTGTCATATGCTGGCAGTCCCCGTCATATGCATGAATATGCTCAAGATGCTATTGCGTATGTTCGTCTCTATGGTCGTCCAGATTTATTTATTACATTTACATGTAATCAATCTTGGGACGAGATACTGCAGTTTTTACTTCAAGGACAATCGGCGGTTCATAGACATGACATTACGGCCCGTGTCTTCCGGCAAAAGTTGAAATCACTGATAAACTACATAGTAAATTTTAAAGTGTTTGGGTCAGTGCGATGCTGGATGTACTGAGTGGAATGGCAAAAATGAGGTTTGCCACACGCACACATACTAATCTGGCTACATAAAAAAATTACTTCGAACGAAATTGATGATGTGATTTCCGCTGAAATACCCGATGAAAATGTCGATAAGGGGTTACATGATATTATTGTAAAAATATGATATATGGACCTTGCGGTGCAATGAACGAAAATTCACCATGCATGGCCAAAGGAAGGTGCACAAAGCAATATCCTCGGCAATGATGGTTACCCACAATATAGAAGAAGATCTACTGAAGATGGCGGTAAAACAGCAATAATAAAGAAGCGTAACGGTGCCACCATCGAAGGACATAACCAGTGGGTTGTTCCATATTCCCCATTATTATCAAAAACATTTAATGCACACATAAACGTTGAATACTGTAACTCTGTAAAGGCAATCAAATACATATGTAAATACGTCAACAAAGGCAGTGACATGGCAGTTTTTGGCTTGCAGCCCGAAATCAAAGATATCGACGAAATCGTACAATATCAGGCTGGAAGATACATAAGCAGTAATGAAGCTGTTTGGCGAATTCTTTCATTTCCGACACATGAACGTAGTCCAGCTGTTGTTCACTTAGCGGTACATTTACAGAATGGTCAACGTGTTTATTTCACGGAAACCAACGTGCAACAAAGAGCCCTGAATCCACCGGATACAACATTAACAGCTTTTTTTTCGCTTTGCAAAAATGATTCTTTTGCAAAAAAAACTGCTGTATACAGAAGTGCCTTCGTATTACACGTGGAATACTAAAAGTAAAGTATTTGAACGTCGAAAACAGGGTAAGTCAGTCGACGGTCAACCTACCATCTTCAAAGATACCACGATAGG
The DNA here is from genome assembly GCF_032884065.1 of Artemia franciscana. NCBI lineage: Eukaryota > Metazoa > Arthropoda > Branchiopoda > Anostraca > Artemiidae > Artemia > Artemia franciscana. The sequence goes on from NC_088874.1 coordinate 2,226,728, forward strand.
AAGACTCTACACCGTTCACCCCAATCAACATGAATGCTTCTTTCTACGCCTGCTTTTGGTGAATGTACCCGCTCCGACATCCTTTGAGTATTTGAGAACTGTAAACAGTACTATACATGACACTTACCGTAGTGCATGCCAAGCTCTGAATTTATTGGAGATTGACCAACACTGGGATAACTGCATCAATGACGCGTGCGAAATGTCAACTCCAAGTCAAATTCGTGCATTGTTTGTCATCATTTTAACAACTTTTTCTCCATCAGCTCCTACAGAGTTATGGGAAAAATATAAGTCAAAAATTTCCGAAGATATACTCCATCGAAAACAGTAAGAGACGTCAGATATGACTTTTGATTTTACATCAGAAATTTATAACTACACTTTGGTTATTATAGAAGATTTGTGCGTACGTATGGCAAAAAAACCTCTTCAGGATTGGGGAATGCCTTCACCTAACCGTATCGCTGCTGTTTCGACATATGTAGAATTGGATCGTGAACAAAGTTACAGTACGAGTGATCTATTGTCGTATGTACAAAATAACATTTCCAAGTTAACATCGGAACAAAAAGACATTTATGATACGATAATGCATTGTGTCGATAACAATGTTGGAGAAATTTTCTTTTTGGATGCGCCAGGAGGTACTGGTAAAACGTTTGTGATAAAACTGATTCTGGCATCAATTCGATCAAAAAATGATATAGCGTTGGCAACTGTGTCGTCCGGAATAGCCGCAACATTGCTGCCTGGTGGAAGAACTGCTCATTCCGCTTTGAAATTGCCTCTGAATTTGCATTCTACAGAAACTCCCACGTGCAATATTTCCAAATCATCTAGGATGGGTAAAGTATTGCAGCAATGCAAACTTATTATTTGGGATGAGTGCACAATGGCACACAAAAATTCGGTCGAGGCTCTGGATCAATGCCTGAAAGATTTGCGAGGGAAGTCGAAACTCTTTGGCAGCACATTAATATTGCTTGCGGGAGATTTCAGACAAACATTACCTAGTATAAGAAAGGTGACAAGAGTGAATGTCGGAATTATCGAGGCATTAGTCTGGTCTCTGTAGGTAGCAAATTACTGAGTAATATGATACTTTTTAGACTGAGACATGCTGTAGACAAAGTTTTAAGGGAAGAACAATGCGGTTTTAGAAAAGGTAGAGGATGTGTCGACCATGTTTTCACTCTTAGGTTAATAATTGAGAAGTCCCTTCGTTGTCAAACACCTTTGGTCCTTAGTTTTATCGATTATGCGCAAGCTTTCGATTCTGTTGATAGAACAGCGTTAACAAAGGTCTTATCGTTATATGGTATACCAGAAAAATACATTAAAGTGATTTGCGCTATGTACGAGAATAATACTGCTGCGGTTAAGGTAGGAAATGAGGTTAGCAACTGGTTTTGTATTAAATCAGGAGTTAAGCAGGGTTGTGTTCTATCCCCCTTTATATGGATCATTTTGATGGACTTCGTCTTAAGGAGCACAGGAAAGGCAATTGGAGACCATGGAATCAAATGGGGAGGAAGAACGCTCCTGGACTTAGATTATGCTGATGATTTAAGCATATTAGATGAAAGTGTGAGCAAAATGAATGAATTTTTAGAGGTTTTACGAGTTCAGGGTGCTAAAATAGGCTTGAAAATTAATGTTAAGAAGACTAAGTCACTAAGGTTAGGAATAAGTGAAGATGAACAGGTGACCTTAGGTAACGAAAAAATTGATCAGGTTGGGAGCTTCAGTTACCTTGGTAGTATTATTAGTAAAGATGGTGGGAGCAGTGAAGATGTTAAAAGTAGAATAGCTAAAGCTCAGGGTGTTTTTTCACAGTTAAAAAAAGTTTGGAAAAATAGAAAGATAAGCCTACAAACCAAGATTAGAATATTGGAAGCTACAGTGATGACAGTGGTCAAATATGGCTCTGAAGCATGGACACTCCGAAAAGCAGATGAAAATTTACTAGATGTTTTCCAGAGAAATTGCCTACGGATTGTTCTGGGTACCCGGCTGACTGACCGTATTTCAAACAGTAGGTTGTACGAAAAGTGTGGTTCAATCCCGCTTTCTGGGGCTATAATGAAAGAAAGGTTGAGATGGCTAGGCCACGTTCTACGGATGAAGGATGACAGATTACCAAAGATTGTCCTTTTTGGCCAACCTTCTGGGGCTACACGGAAAGCAGGTCGTCCTTGTCTGGGTTGGGAGGATGTCATAAATAAGGATTTAAAGGAAATGGGAACTTCCTGGGAGGGTGTAAAGAGGGAGGCTTTAAATAGATTAGGTTGGAGGAGGAGCGTGCGTAGCTGTGTTGGCCTCAGACGGCTTGGTGCTGCAGTGAGTTATTAGTAGTAGTAGTAGTAGTATTACCTATAATACCTAGATCAACTCCTGCAGACGAAATGAATGCTTGCCTGAAAAATTCTAATTTATGGGCACACGTAAAAACATTAAAATTAACTACAAATATGCGTGTCCGATTGCAAAACGATGACTCTGGTCAAACATTTTCAGATCAATTGCTAGCAATTGGAAACGGAAAGCTCCCAGTAGACTCAATTTCAGGACGTATACAACTACCTGCTGATTTCTGTAATTTAGTGACGTCCAAAAATGAATTGATTGAAAAAGTATTTCCGAATGTTCTAAATAATTATAAAAATAATAAATGGCTAAGTGAAAGAGCGATTCTTGCACCCAAAAATATAGACGTCCACGAAATCAACGATATTGTTTTAACCAAGATTCGAGACCAGGCAGTCCTTTACAAGTCAGTCGACACAGTTTTGGAACCAAGTGAAGCGGTTAATTATCCATCTGAATTTTTAAATTCCGTGGATCTTTCAGGGTTTCCACCACACGTGCTACAACTAAAAATAGGCGTACCAATAATACTTTTAAGAAATATCAACCCACCAAAGCTTTGCGATGGCACGCGACTTGCCGTAAAAAAAAAACAATGGAAAAACTAATAGAGGCCACAATCTTGACAGGGCCTTTTGAGGGTGAGGCTTTTCTTATTCCTCGCATTCCCATGATTCCAACGGATCTGCCTTTTCAATTTAAAAGATTGGAATTCCCAATTCGATTAGCATTTGCAATCACCATTAACAAAGCTCAAGGTCAATCATTAGAAAAATGTGGTATAGATCTTAATACTAATTGTTTTTCCCATGGACAATTGTACGTTGCATTTTCGAGGGTCGGTAAACCTGGCAATCTATTTATATGCAGCGACAATTGGACAGCGAAGAATGTTGCGCAAGTTTTACGCAGTTAATTTGTATTGTATCTATCTATCTATCTATCTATATAAAAACGAGTTGTGCGTATGCATGTTTGTTTGTTTGTAAAAAGAGTGGTTGCATATGACGTCATTATTAGTACATAAGGCTTTGTATATGCACAGACAATGGGAAAGCCAAGAATGTTGTATATTCGCAAGTTTTACGTAGTTTGAAACACATATATAAATCTATCTATATTCACAGGTGGGACACAGGGACACAACTACAATGGCGCGTAACTAATATGGCGCGTAACGACTTACGCGCGCAGGGGGACTTGGGGGGGCGCGAAGCGCCCCACCAACTAGGTGTTGGGGTGATGCGAAGAGCCACCCCAACAGCTAGTATATCTATATATATAAAAATAAGTTGTCTGTCTGTGCGTCTGTCTGTCAGGTGACGTCATGTTTCTGTGTCGACTGACGTCATGAAGGTAGTTGTCGTCATTTTTGCTATGACGGTGACGTCATTAAAGATATTTAATCATGAAGTTAGTTGTCGTCATTTTTGCTATGACGGTACACGTCATTAAAAATATTTAAGACATACATGTTCACGTAGAAATCTATTAATGTTTAAGTTTAAAATGACTGATGAACTTGCAATGGCAAAAGCCGATGAAGATGCTCAAAGAGTCTATGCCAAAAAACTTGCTGCTGATAGAGAAAGTCAGAAAAGAAAGCGTGCCGAGGAATCAAAAGAACAGCAAGGAAACAGGCTTGAGGCTGATAGAGAAAGAAAGAACTGAAAGCGTGCCGAGGAATCAAAAGAACAGCAAGGAAACAGGATTGAGGCTGATAGAGAAAGAATGAACAGAAAGCGTTCCGGGGAACTACCAGAGCAACGCGAAAGCAGACTTGCTGCTAAAAGAGAAAGTGAAAAAAGAAGGCGTGCCGAGGAATCACAAACACAGCAAAAAATCAGGCTTGCTGCTGATAGAGAAAGTAAGAAAAGAAAGCGTCCCAAGGAATCACAAGAACAGCAAGAAATCAGGCTTGCTGCTGATAGAGAAAGTAAGAAAAGAAAGCGTGCCGAGGAATCAGAGCAACCTGAAAGTTATCGCCTGGCATTCAGGTACAGCCCAGTCGATGATTATAGCTTGAGTAGATGTGTTCAAATTGGGACAATGTCTAAAATTTTTCCCTATTGCAAGGCCTTGAAATTCAATGGTGAAACAATGGGAATGTGTTGTGCCTCAGGAAAAGTTAAACTTCCTCTATTGGCTGCACCACCAGAGCCATTGAAGACTTTCCTTACTGGAACTACGTCAGAATCTAAGCGTTTTTTGTCAAAAATCAGAAAATACAACTCATGTTTCCAAATGACGTCGTTTGGAGCCAAAATCGAAAATCCAGATCAATTTATGTCTACTTTCAATGTAAAAGGGCAAATTTATCATAGAGCAGGGTCCCTTCTACCATTCTCAGGCGAGAATCATAAATTTTTACAATTGTACTTCATCGGTGATAGAAATTCTGAATTGAATGCACGTTGCAAAATTTCTCCCAACGTTGAAAGAACAATCATTTCCCAATTGCAACATCTTTTCCACGAAAATAATAATTTAGTGCGTCTGTTCAAAACAGCCATCGATTTGATGCCTACTGATACGCGTAAAATTGTTATTTCCGCTGACAAGACGCATCCTGGCCAACATGTGCGTAGATACAATGCTCCAACTATCGACGAAGTGGCAATCGTTATGGTCGGTGATCAGTTTTTACCTCGAGATATTATTCTTCATAAGCGAAACGCTCAGTTGTTAAGAATTGCTGAAACTCATTGATGCTACGATGCCCTACAATATCCTATCATTTTTTGGGATGGAGCCGACGGCTATCACTTTAATATTAAATTGATGAATCCAGTAACTAACAAAGAAATGAATAAGAAATGCAGTGCAATGCATTATTATTTCTATAGACTAATGATTCGGCAGGATGAAGAAAATTATATTTTTAAATGCCGTGAATTGTTTCACCAATTTGTCCTTGATATGTATGCTAAAATTGAATCAGAACGTTGGCTATATATCCACTTGAATCAGACCTACTGATACGCATAAAATTGTTATTTCCGCTGACAAGACGCATCCTGGCCAATATGTGCGTAGATACAATGCTCCAACTATCGACGATGTGGCAATCGTTATGGTCGGTGATCACTTTTTATTTCGAGATATTATTCTTCATAAGCGAAACGCTCAGTTGTTAAGAATTGCTGAAACTCATCGATGCTACGATGCCCTACAATATCCTATCATTTCTTGGGATGGAGCCGACGGCTATCACTTTAATATTAAATTGATGAATCCAGCCACTAACAAAGAAATGAATAAGAAATGCAGTGCAATGCATTATTATTCCTATAGACTAATGATTCGGCAGGATGAAGAAAATTATATTTTAAAATGCCGTGAATTGTTTCACCAATTTGTCGTTGATATGTATGCTAAAATTGAATCAGAACGTTGGCTATATATCCGCCTGAATCAGACCAAGCTCCGCTCTGAACAATACATTCATTTGCGAGATGCAGTTATAAATGACGGTAATACCACAAACGTTGGAAGATTAACAATTTTACCTTCGTCATATGCTGGCAGTCCCCGTCATATGCATGAATATACTCAAGATGCTATTGCGTATGTTCATCTCTATGGTCGTCCAGATTTATTTATTACATTTACATGTAATCAATCTTGGGACGAGATACTGCAGCTTTTACTTCAAGGACAATCGGCGGTTCATAGGCATGACATTACGGCCCGTGTCTTCCGGCAAAAGTTGAAATCACTGATAAACTACATAGTAAAAGTTGAAGTGTTTGGGTCAGTGCGATGCTGGATGTACTCAGTGGAATGGCAAAAACGAGGTTTGCCACACGCACATATACTAATCTGGCTACATAAAAAAATTACTTCGAACGAAATTGATGATGTGATTTCCGCTGAAATACCTGATAAAAATGTCGATAAGGGGTTACATGATATTATTGTAAAAAATACTATACTTGGACCTTGCGGTGCACTGAACGAAAATTCACCATGCATGGCCAAAGGAAGGTGCACAAAGCAATATCCTCAACTTTTAGTATCAAACACAATTACTGGCAATGATGGTTACCCAAAATATAGAAGAAGATCTGCTGAAGATGGCGGTAAAACAGCAATAATAAAGAAGCGTAACGGTACCACCATCGAAGTAGATAACCAGTGGGTTGTTCCATATTCCCCATTATTATCAAAAACATCTAATGCACACATAAACGTTGAATACTGTAACTCCGTAAAGGCAATCAAATACATATGTAAATACGTCAACAAAGGCAGTGACATGGCAGTTTTAGGCTTGCAGCCCGAAATCAAAGATTTCGACGAAATCGTACAATATCAGGCTGGAAGATACATAAGCAGTAATGAAGCTGTTTGGCGAATTCTTTCATTTCCGATACATGAACGTAGTCCAGCTGTTGTTCACTTAGCGGTACATTTACAGAATGGTCAACGTGTTTATTTCACGGAAACCAAAGTGCAACAAAGAGCCCTGAATCCACCGGATACAACATTAACAGCTTTTTTTTCGCTTTGCAAAAATGATTCTTTTGCAAAAAAACTGCTGTATACTGAAGTGCCTTCGTATTACACGTGGAATACTAAAAATAAAGTATTTGAACGTCGAAAACAGGGTAAGTCAGTCGACGGCCAACCTACCATCTTCAAAGATACCACGATAGGAAGACTCTACACCGTTCACCCCAATCAACATGAATGCTTCTTTCTACGCCTACTTTTGGTGAATGTACCCGGTCCGACATCCTTTGAGTATTTGAGAACTGTAAACGGTACTATACATGACACTTACCGTAGTGCATGCCAAGCTCTGAATTTACTGGAGAATGACCAACACTGGGATAACTGCATCAATGACGCGTGCGAAACGTCAACTCCAAGTCAAATTCGTGCATTCTTTGGCATCATTTTAACAACTTGCTCTCCATCAGCTCCTACAGATTTATGGGAAAAATATAAGTAAAAAATGTCCGAAGATATACTCCATCGAAAACATTAAGAGACGTCAGATATGACTTTTGATTTTACATCAGAAATTTATAACTACACTTTAGTTATTATAGAAGATTTGTGCGTACGTATGGCAAACAAACCTCTTCAGGATTTGGGAATGCCTTCACCTAACCGTATCGCTGCTGTTTCGACATGTGTAGAATTGGATCGTGAACAAAGTTACAGTACGAGTGATCTATTGTCGTATGTACAAAATAACATTTCCAAGTTAACATCGGAACAAAAAGACATTTATGATACGATAATGCATTGTGTCGATAACAACGTTGGAGAAATTTTCTTTTTGGATGCGCCAGGAGGTACTGGTAAAACGTTTGTGATAAAACTGATTCTGGCATCAATTCGATCAAAAAATGATATAGCGTTGGCAATTGCGTCGTCCGGAATAGCCGCAACATTGCTGCCTGGTGGAAGAACTGCTCATTCCGCTTTGAAATTGCCTCTGAATTTGCATTCTACAGAAACTCCCACGTGCAATATTTCCAAATCATCTAGGATGGGTAAAGTATTGCAGCAATGCAAACTTATTATTTGGGATGAGTGCACAATGGCACACAAAAATTCGCTCGAGGCTCTGGATCAATGCTTGAAAGATTTGCGAGGGAAGTCGAAACTCTTTGGCAGCACATTAATATTGCTTGCGGGAGATTTCAGGCAAACATTACCTATAATACCTAGATCAACTCCTGCAGACGAAATGAATGCTTGCCTGAAACATTCTAATTTATGGGCACACGTAAAAACATTAAAATTAACTACAAATATGCGTGTCCGATTGCAAAACGATGACTCTGGTCAAACATTTTCAGATCAATTGCTGGCAATTGGAAACGGAAAGCTCCCAGTAGACTCAATTTCAGGACGTATAGAACTACCTGCTGATTTCTGTAATTTAGTGACGTCCAAAAATGAATTGATTGAAAAAGTATTTCCGAATGTTCTAAACAATTATAAAAATAATTCCGTGGATCTTTCAGAGTTTCCACCACACGTGCTACAACTAAAAATAGGCGTACCAAATTTAAAAGATTGCAATTCCCAATTCGATTAGCATTTGCAATCACCATTAACAAAGCTCAAGGTTAATCATTAGAAAAATGTGGTATAGATCTTAATACTGATTGTTTTTCCCATGGACAGTTGTACGTTGCATGTTCGAGGGTCGGTAAACCTGGCAATCTATTTATATGCAGCGACAATTGGACAGCGAAGAATGTTGTATATTCGCAAGTTTTACGCAGTTAATTTGTATTGTATCTATCTATATATATATATATATATATATATATATATATACATATGTTGCATTTTCATGTAACCTTTAGAATATCTGTTTGTGTCTCACAATATTTCTTCCTACAGATCTGTTGAGTTACGACTGATCTAATAATCTAAAAGATGTGAAAGGTGTTCTTTAACATTTCCATTTGGGTCTTCAAAGTACATCTGACTATGTGAATGCGGTTCAAAATCACTTCAAGGGTCTATGTTGCGTGTGCCTCTAAATTGATATTGTGATAAATTTGTCCACCTATTTTGAAGCTGAAAACATTACGACTATTTTTTATTCTATCATCGCTTAAGTTGAGTAAAGCTGAAGAAAACATGAGTTTTTGTCTCGTATTTGTCTGTAGAACTCTTTAGAGAGCATGTGATGTCCTATAACAGGCCAAAAAAAATCATTTGGAAATTTTTGATGCAGGAATGCAATTCGATAAAGGAGGCAGCAGCCTTTAAGTAAACCAAATATGCCAAAATGCATACAGATTTGAAGGGTCCCAATGATGTGTAAATAACACTTGCGTATTTTAGGGCATTTTGTAGGTTTTTACTGGGTTTTATGCCACAATTTGATGGTATCAAGGATAGTATGGTGCTCTTCTTTTAACATGTTTTTTTTCAGTCCTTGTGTACATAATGGTAAACACTCAAAAAGTGAAGTTTGGTCACTCATAATAGAATATACCAAAATATAATAAAAATATAATGCTTTGGAAAGAAAATTGGTGTACATATTTGCACATTAGGGCGGAGGGGTAAAATATAGCGGGTCTGCACGCAAAAGGTGTCAGCTACAATTATTCTGCATATTATGAAGTAAGAATCGTTTTTTAACTTCAAACTGTCCAAATTTTTAACCCTCGCTCCCCTTAATGTTCAAATATATAGCCCAAATTATAAAAGTTCAATATTTTCTGTCGCCCGTAACTTGTTTTCCACTGAGCGTAAGCTAATTGTCCCTTAATACAGACAGATAAAATCGGTTTGTTCTCAAGTGTGTACTATTATGTACACAAGTACATTTTTTGTTCTGCACTTTAATTTTGACTCGTTCCGATTCTCAGTGTCCTTTGACATCACAGTTCCTTGTTCTTCACTTTCATCTTTGGTAAGCTCTGGTTCCTGTTGATTAACAGCTGATTCCTGTAGATTATCTTTTAACTGCATATTTCTTTGTTTTTACGATCATATATCTTCTAACATTCTAACCACACATTTATCTGCTCTTCATTTTCATTTTGACTCGTTCGGATTCTCAGTGTCCTTTGACATCACAGTTCCATGTTCTTCACTTTCATCTTTGGTAAGCTCTGGTTCCTGTTGATTAACAGCTGATTCCTGTAGATTATCTTTTAACTGCATATTTCTTTGTTTTTACGATCATATATCTTCTAACATTCTAACCACACATTTATCTGCTCTTCATTTTCATTTTGACTCGTTCTGATTCTCAGTGTCCTTTGACATCACAGTTCCTTGTTCTTCACTTTCATCTTTGGCAATTTCTGGTTCCTGTTGATTAATAGCTGATTCCTGCAGATTGTCTTCTAACTGCATATTTCTTTGTTTTCACGATCACATTCTAACCACACATTTATCTGCTCTTCGTTTTCATTTTGACTCTTTCTGATCCTCATTGTCGAATGTCTTGTAGCCTCATATTTTTTTTTATTCTTCATTTTCGTTTTTGAATCGTTGTGATTCTCACTGCCACTTATCTTTTGATTCCAGATGTTTATTTACTTCAATTCAATACACTTCTGAACCAAAATAGATGCGGTTTAAATGTTGGCCTTTGGGGTTAGTGGTAGTATTTTTTTCTAATAAATATCTTACTATTTCGTTGGAACCTATTTTAAAGATTAGCAAGCTAAAATTTATCTAACTTAAGAAATACTGATCATTGGTCACTCTATAGGCAGTGAAGAAAATGGTGCTGTCAGTGAACCTGTCATTTTGAGTAGTCATCATTATAATGAAATAGTATCTGAAATTCAATTAAAATAAAACAATTTGTTGTAAAAATACCCCAAAAGGAAGTACTACTTTTTATTATGACGTAAATGAACCATACTGTTAAGCCTTAGAAGTAACGTTCAATAAATTTTGAATCTTGATAATAATAATTTTAAAGTGGTCACGGATCATTGGTATTAATAATATTTCTTTTCTTATAAAATAAAAAATTTGTTTACCAAAAAGGAGTTTCATATCTGTTCGAAACATAATGTGTGACATATTATTTAAATCCGAATAGACGGGTCTGCTAAAGCCCTTTAAAACTCTGGGGGCTCACACTACATAATGAAACACGTGAATTTGAGGAAAACATGACACAAGCAACCACAAAGGTCGTAGCCAGGATTTTTGTTGGGAGGGGTTTGCAAAAAAAACGTAAAAATGCATCAAAAATTTGTTAAAATGAGTTTTGTTACGTGTCTACGAGTTTGGACACAATTTCACGGGGGAGGGGTCAAACCTCCTAATCTCTCACCCCCCCTGCATGTGACCTTCGAAACAACACTGAAAAATCTGTTAGATCAAAAGTCTTTTTCAGACTTTATAATCTTTTGCTTTTCAATAACGTTGTCGTTTCATTCCGTCAGCGTTTTCATGATACCTGTCGTTGTACTCAATAGAACCCATTTTCGGTAGCCCATGTATGACACACAATGGACCTTACTCATGTTTGGTTTTGGAGATGTACTTTAGTGGGGAACACTTAAAAGCTTTAGAGCATTCTAAAAATTAAAAATTAAAAGACTCGGTGCAGGTGAAAAAAGTCTCTTTAGGATGTCTACTATTATTTCCTATAAATTATTTAAGTCTTTAAAACCTAACGTTATATATTTTTTTGACAAAATTAAAAATTTGTGCGTTAAAAGGAGGATTGCCGTATATTGATGTGCCTCCTACTCGTCCATAGTCCTGTACCGCTGAATCTTCTATTGACCCGTGTCGTAAGCAAAACAGGGTGACAAATAGAACATTCCAATAGAACACTGGACATGGCACTCGACTGACTTTTCGTCGAAAAAATTTATTTACTGAAATGGATTTATTTATTGAAATGGAACTTTTATTTACATATCATGGAAATGATATGAACGCAATTTAGTTTGTATATTAAGAGAACATGGGTCCAAGTCTTTGTCTCGCTGGTTATTTGGTTAGAAACGGGGGCTAATGGCGTGACTCTGTAAGCTCAGCCTGAGTCGATCCTGTTCTAAATGGTTACCTGAAGAAATCTGGGGGAAAAGGGTCGAATAATAAAAAAGAAAAACGTCTGATGTTTTGCCCACAACCATGCATTGCACTCTTGGCAAAAGGCAGAAAATCAGGACAACGGTAGCGGCGCTACGCAGACTGTTGGTCAGGCTGAAAAAGTAAGTAAGTAAGAATTCAGTTTGTATCCAATAGAGAAAGGAACGAAAATAAAAAAAACCTTTCGGTCCGATCAATTTTTATAGCTGGACTAGGTTTACGCACCTGTTTGTAGTTGTCATTGACAAACTCTAGAATGCCCGGTTAGCTTTAACAACCACACCAGTTACTCAGAACTGACGCTTGGATGTTACACTAATGGCTGGTAGTCCAAGAACCATTTGTGCTACCTCGGGATTCGCTCTCTCTGATCCTTCCCGATCGCAGCGCATTTTTCACTTTAGAATGACTTTAATCTATTAGCTTTTAATGTTTCATTTACTAAAGTTAGATAAAAGTCAGCTTGTTATCTAACAGCTTCATCTGTTTCTATAACACCTACAGTTTCTTCTGACGAAGAGTGTAGTTCCGCCAAAATTCTCTTTTGAGACCATAGTTGCAATGTTACCAATGCCCAGGAAAAGAAATTAAACGGTAAGTCTAGCAGTTCAAAGAGCAAATTTTTATTGGTAGGCCAGTATAAACCAATTTTCAAACGGAAGAAAAGGAGAAATGTTCTTAAGAAAATCGGTAAGATGTTCAAGGTAGGGGACTGTAACTTTCCTGTATTGAATGATAGCCAATGGAAATTTCAATGATGCCCTTTCCATTTTGATGTTACGCCGTTTTTGGGGGGTTTTAGGCTATTTTTAAAATTCTGCTAAATTTGTTTGGGGTATAAATATTTACCTAGATTGTTTGAAACATTAGCGACCAATTCTACTTCAGCTTTAAATGACACTTTTTCTCGCCAGGCTGTTCTTTCAAAATTTCCTTTGTAGATTTTTGGTTACTATAGATCGTGGTTCACTGTGTACTGGGTCGCAGCAATCGCTCCCACCATGACAAAAACCGATTGAATTTCTGTTAATTCAAAATCGGTGTAACGATTTGGAAGAACCAACCCATTTCGTTGACTAGCTCCTCTTCATATAAAATAAAAATACAAGTTTTTTCAACTGAAAGTAAGGAGCAGCTTGAAACTTAAAGTGAACAGAAATTATTCTCTTTGTGAGGAGGGCTACCCTCTCCTCATCCTCTTGCTCGTTACATCAACAAGAAAATCCCTTTTTTCGTATCAGAGGTCCTTCTCTTGTTTTTCTTCTTCTTCTTTTTCTACAGGAAAGACTATGTTCGACGTGGGGCCTTAAAATATTAAAAGAGGGCTTATTTGATAAAAATCTTGCCCAAATCAATTTTGCCCAAAAAGTGTCAAAATTCTAGAAAAAGTGAAGTTTAATAGAGCCAATAAATTCTCCATGGTTTAAAGCCCTATCAGACGATCTTGAGCCACCTCCTCTTATTTTGAATGATGGCTCTGCACTATGACGCCAAAGTCGAAGTGAGCTCCATATTAATTCATAAGCCATAAGTAGGTGGTGCAATCAGTATTGCGGTGAATGCAAAGGTTTTTGATAAATTGTCTATAAATGATGGGCTTTTTAAGTAATTACTTAAACAAGTTTTCAGAAAAAAGACGCTTTTCAAACAAAAGTCCTATAATAATTCAAATTCGTATTCACTAAACAGTTACAAATAAAAATTAATTGAAATTGGAAAACGAACAGAAACTAAAACAAATGACCATGTCAAACACAAAGGTAAGAGATACTGATATAGATGAAAAAATAAATTTTCAAATGAGAAAGAAATTAAGTTGAATATTCAAGTCAAACTTAAAATGAACGAGAATTACTTAAAGAAGGAGTTTAACCACTGCCCCTTCCTCCTCCTCTAACCGTAAAAGTTCTAAAGCCTAGTTTGTCATTTGTGGTCAATTGACAACTACCTGTATTATGAATCGTATTCTTGGGTTTTCAAACCATCGACGATAAATAAAAAATAAACGTCTATAATAATCAAGATGACCGGAAAGAACTATTGAAGATAAACTGAATATTTGATATTTGATTATATTAATCCCTAAAAACCCAGTAATTCAAGATTTGTTTCCCGTCTTTTATATTTCAAAATGAAAAGTATTATATAGTGGCTCATTTGCCACTTGGTGCGCTCCAAATACTTTTTGTTAGCTAAAAAAACGTTACAAAGATAAGAAGAATCGCCTCCCATATACAGCCAATTTTTTTATAATAACCTACAAGCTGTCCGTTGATTTTGAATTAAAATCAGGTAGTTGTGGGCAGCAAACCATGACTAACTGTAGAAAAAGCCGATATAGATAGTCCAAGTAAGTGAGAGGTAGATCTGGCATAAGCCCTTTTTAGGATTGTATGAAAATGATTTGAAAGAAGCTACGGTCATGAGGAGTTTTAGTCGATGATCGTAAATTCAGACATGCTGGAGAAAAAGATCTTCCAGTCTGTAAAAGTGGTTACTTGGTATGGAAAAAACTTCTGTTTACCTATTTTTGCAGGCAAAACAGATATAGCTGCTTCTTTTCCCTTCTTTTTCATTCAGTCTTATAAATTCACCTTTTGAACATCTTATATCAGTACCTCTTTTTGGAGGGACTCTCTAACAAAACTTTCTATTTTCTATTCACTTTCTGGTCACTCTTCGTAGTTCAGTTATTCATTGCACAAGGGTTTGCCAAGCAATGTAAGAAAGAGAAATTCCCCAGGGTATGATTACTATTGAACGTGACATTGTCAGGCTATGAAGGAATTGAGGTAAACAATTGCCTAACAGTGAAATAATTTGAGAAAAAGCATCCATATGTTATGAAATATGGAAAAAAATATAAAACATCAAGGGAACTTATTAGCAAGGGGGTGTTGACTGATGCAAAGGCATAGAGATTCTGTCATTTTGGCGTAAAAATTTATGCTAAGAAAAAAACTGATGGTAACAAATAACAATAAAAACCCTATTTTGATAGTAAGCTTTTGGGGAGTCGTTAAAATATTATTTTAAAGATGGTTGAAACTTATTTTGGAAGGGTTAACGTGGGCAACGTTATGAAGAAAGTCATAAAGCATTCTAAAATAACTAAATTTGCTAAAATCACTAAGTCTATTAATAGTGGAGGGAAGATACGGGAAAAATGGTCAAACCTCGGGGAAATTGCAGCAGAATTTTTTTTTTACCCAAATACTTAGGAAAATCAGCTGAAATAAAAAAAAATCCACAAAAATCTTCCTTGCACAAGTATCCCAAATTCGCCCTTGGAGGGGGAAATGATGGGGGAAGTCGATTTTTGTGCTTATAAATATTTGGAGTTTAAATAGTCGTTTCCAATCAAATCAAGCATGCTGACTCCATATCTGTATTCAGGCTTCCTTTTTTCCGTACCCTTATGCCCATTTTCACCCCGAAAGGACTGGAAGGGAGTGGGAGGTTAAAACTCGAACTTAAGAGGCTGTTGTATTTTTTGATGGTATTCTATGAAGTGAATGGTGGCAAATTCGAAAATAAAGTTAAAAGCTTAATTTTACGCAGTAAATTACGTCATGATACGTAAAACAATTGTGAAAATGTACCTATATGAACTTGGTATTTCAATCATTTTTGGTCGATTCACTATTTCCTATCAACATAGGAATGGGGCCTTAGAATATGAGTCTCAAACAGTTTAATTTTAGACCAGTATTCTAGAATCACCCCCTCCAGTTTGCGGTTTCCATTCTCTAGAGCAATTCTTTAACTGATATAATCACTGGAGCCATACAACACAGTTTTTGCCTCCACCAAAGAAACGGAAGGGAAGACCGGGCGATAGTGCAAGAAAATCAACTCTCGAAAAAGTGCTTCAGTTTTATGCCGACAGTGAAGAGCCTGTACCTCTGACGATAATTATAACAAAGATGGTTTATATTTTCTCTGAAACTGACTGTGATAGTTCGGCCTACAGCTTTCGTCTGGCCAAGGATTTGCTAGTCAGTTGCGAGTGGATTTGCGAGTGGGTTGGTGCGCTGAATTCGGGATCCCTTGTCTGAGAGGACGCGGGTTCGAATCCCAGTGTACCCAATTCTTCAGTTTGGGATGGGGGTCAGTGGCTTGACTCTGTAAGCTTAGCCAGAGTCGACCCAGCTCTAAATGGGTACCTGGAGAAATCTGGGGAAGGTAAACAGAAAGGGTGTGCGAAAGCACAGGATGGCTGGCCCCCAGCCCCCCATTGCACTTCCTGGCTGAAGGGCCAAGAAACGGAGATCAGGACCGCCGGTACGGACTGTAAAGTCTAATGCCGTATCCTTTACCTTTTTTTTTAGTCAGTGAGTACGGTGAACAAGCAGTTATTTCCGGTTCAAACGGGAAACAGACACTCGTAAAATAAAGAGACACGATAGACAGAATATTAAGAGAATTTCACTAAGAGGTGAACGCATATAATGAAAACGGAGAAAGTGATCAGCTCATTAAAGTTGTTGGAAGAATAATAAGAAGTGAGATCAAATCCATTACGACAAGAAACGATTCCTACGAATTTCTTAATGAATTATCGTTAGTAGAGATGTGTTTGAACTTTTAGTGCCTATCTCTGTGTCTACTGCTTTCATCATTAGGGGGTCGAATTGCCTCTTTTAATATCTTCTATCGGACAGGCTATAATGCAGGCTTGCATACCACGTGGCTTAATGTCTCCTCACCTGCATCACTATTTTTCATCCCGATTTTTAATTGACACACTGCACAATTTTGGCTTCTGCTCTTTGTACTCAGAATTAAACGATTTGAAAGATGTGCAGCAGCAAATCAAACGTTGTTGGAAGAGTCCAAAGAGCAAACACATTTTCATTAGTATGTACAGACAACGCCGATCATGAGATTGCTGCTATCGACAGCCTGAATACCTTTCATCGAATGAGACCATTGGAGTGTCTACACCTGAGTAGCCGTTAACGGAGCTGTCGGTACCGAGAAAATAAGTAGTCAAAGATAAGTTTCAGAGTTGCCTTGCACGGCTGACTAATGAAAATTACGCAGAAGCGATATATTCAAGTAAAGCTAGAGATCTGGTGGACGTAAAAAAGATAGTTCCATACATTGAGTTCCTAGAACCCTTCAGACAGGATTCACAGCTGTTGAACGTGGTTGCTGGTGTCCGCGCCTCACCGTCTTTAAATGTACACGATGCCAAATCTGTGGAAGAAAAGATTTTGAAGAACATGGAAGTGGAAGAAATTGACAAATATGTTTTTAATAGAAAGGAGAAAGCCGAAACTATGGCTGAGAATCCTCTGTGGTGATAGATAGAAAGAGAGAATTTGTTGAGCCAGCTCTAATCTGCCAATGTCTAGCCACAGTTGCTAGCACCAGTGGTTCTGACTTGAACGAGGTTCTGTCGTTTGAGCTCTGCACTTTTCTACCATCGCTCTTTAGTTCGTGACTGAAAGTGATAAGGATTTAGTTCGTGAATCAAAGTGATAAGGGCAGCCGACAAAGCATCTCTAATGAATACCCTGATGAAAATTAAGGAGATCGACGGTCCAGCACATTGCCAACTTCCCAGAGAGTTTTGGACGTTGGCTGGCTAGTTCAAAAAATGCCATGCAGTGCCAGATTCACATACTCTTAGGTGACAGAATCTTATGTAAATTTTGTCAAAAGTTATTTCGGCCTGGAAGTAATAGTTTTTGACTCTTACACTGATACATCAATGACGAACAATTGCAAACGATTCAATTCCCTTCTAACATTGAATTCTCGATAATACTCCAACGATCAAATTTTCTCCTAACATGAAGATCGTGAAAAGAAAGTATGAATATTTTAAAAGTCCCAAAATAGACAACGCTTCATCGACCTAATAACTGAAAGTTTGGTGAACTTAAGAAGTCAAGTTCTATATGCTCAGGATGATACCGATGTCTTCGTTGTACAAACTGCAGTCAGGTGTGCTGAAACTTTGTCAACCGATTTGATTGGGAATGATAATGACCTGCTAGTCCTTCTCCTGTACCATGCCAAGCTTGATGCAAGTGGTATCTTTATGCAAACAGACACGCATGAAAATAACCAACGAATATATCACTTAAAAAGGATCAAAAACGAACTAGTAACCGAAACAGCACAAAACCTACTCATTTGCTACGCTATGATTGGCTGTGATACAACATCTACACTTCACGGTGTAGAGAATCCAGCAATGGTTTCCTTGTCATTTAAAGATGTATTTTAAGAATACATATAAGATCTCTATGACACAAGGATCCAGCCACCAGATGATCACCGAAGCCGGGCAAAACGCTTTGTTCTGCATATGCAAAGGGAAAAGTAATGAAAAGATCCTGAAGGATGCCCGGGTGGGGTTATTTGCTATGCAGGTCGCGAGTTCAAATGCTTTCGTTCAGGCAGAGCGGCTTCTGTTATTTGCAAATAATGAAGTGACAAGATACGTCCAATTCGCTAAAGCCCAAAGAGCGTGGTTGGCGCCTCTTATTGTCTTGGAATATATGCCTTCACATTATGACAGATACTTCACCAGCAACAGAAACTCTGCTGAAGATGATGTGGTGCATCAGTGGAAAGGAGTCTCTCAGATGCAGCTGCCGCAATTGGAAACGGAAAGCTCCCAGTAGACTGAATTTCAGGACGTATACAACTGCCTGCTGAATTCTGTAATTTAGTGACGTCCAAAAATGAATTGGTTGAAAAGGTATTTCCGAATATTCTAACCAATTATAAAAATTCTAACCAAAATATATATATATATATATATATATATATATATATATATATATATATATATATATATATATATATATATATATATATATATATATATATATATATATATATATATATATATATATATATATATATATATATATATATATATAGCCCGTAGGCTATAAATAAAAGTACAATCGTTCCTTTTTTAGCTTTTTCCATTTGAATCGATTTAATTCTTTGTTCTTTAAGGCTATCTAATATCTTATTATGCAAAGGTTAATAAGAGAACTGTTATGACTCTCGGGAGAGCACTTCAAGCTTACGGCAAACACTTGTTTTTTTGTCTTGTGAACATTCTTTGTTTTTATTGCTATACACTCTTTCGTTGTAGAAAAAAGTAACAATTAATTAATAGAGAAACTAGTAAAGATAAAATTGAAAGGTTAAGGAGTTTTCTTTGTGTTCTGAATAGATGTCGATGGACACAAAACGTATAATTTACAGTAATCGTTTTCTCTTTGATTTAAGTTGTTAGGTCACTGTTTACTTCCCCTTAAAATGATTGCAAAGCTTAATCTCAATATTTACTCCACCGTATAGACACCAGAGAACAAATCTAGTAGATATACAAAAGCCAGAGTCTAGGGAATTCCAATTTATAGGTGTGATATTTATTATAAACACTAAGCTTAAGTTCCCTGAGACACAGCGAGATAGTTGCAGCAATAGTTGTAACCGAGTACAGAGAAAGCCCATAGTAGCCAAAATCATAAAGACATAGTAAAAAAAAACTATATAACAAGAAAGCTTGCCGTTACTGCTAATTCAGGAGTGATAGATATTATTTAAATTGATAGTAAAAGTCAATTTTTCAAAAAATATTCTGAAAACTTACAGAAAGAGCTGGAAACACTGGTATGCATTCTTTTTTTCTTTTTTATTTGTCCAGTACAGACAGCACACTAGAATACTGTAGAAAGTTGTTTAAGGATATTTGAAATCTAATATTCACATTTACACACTTTCATAATTTTTGCATGACTTGACTTTATACTGTCTGTCTATACTATCTGTCTTTAACTTTGCCTGTCTCCTTAAACAATAGAGAGAGAAAAAAGAAGATGGAAGTACACCTGAATAACTCACACGGAGTACATAAAAAAAAAGAGAGAGAGACAGAGAGAGAGAGAGAGAAAGAGAGAGAGAGAGAGAGAGAGAGAGAGAGAGAGAGAGAGAGAGAGAGAGAGAGAGAGAGAGAGAGAGAGAGAGAGAGAGAGAGAGAAGAAGCGGAAAAAAATCGACTCGTGGAGACACGGAATGGACTTATAAACTAATTTATGAATAAATCACTTTACATTCAGTCCCCACTACTATAGGCAGAAAGAACTATCTCTTTCAATTTCTTTTTATATGTATAGAGTGATGGTGACTGACTTAATAAATCAAGTAGTTTATGTTTATTGGCAATTTCAGGAAGTTGATATCTTAAACTTAGTCTTGATCTCTCATTTTTTTTAATGAGAGGAAAAAGAAACTCATTCCTTGCTCTTGATAAATGGCTATGTTTATTTTCAACCAAGAGTTCCATTTTATTGAATAAATTATCCCTACGTTGGATTTCTAAAAACCATATGCCTATATTAAGGTGAAAAATTTGTTGTAAATGAAGAATATCAAGAAATAAAAATGATGTTTTAGTTTCAGATAATTCTTTTGTCTTCCTAGGGTGTGTTAAAAAAAGGTCCAGGATTATTATTGCCTTGTTTTGGACAATTTGGAGTCTTCGTAAATCTGAATGGAATGTCAACATCCAAACGGTCGGACAATATTGAAAACAGCATTCCACTAATGAAAAATATGCTCTCAAACGTTTCACTGCTTTCAAACTTCTCCCAAAAACTACAAATTTCGACTTCTCTAGGTTAGGTATTAGTCGATTAGCATGAAACCAAGAATTTACATTAAAAGCAACAGTTTCGAGGGCCATTCGTAGGTCCTCTTCGTTGCAAGCCTTCAATCTAATTGCTGTGTCGTCTGCAAACAATATTGGTAATTCATCATCCGAAAGTATGCATTTTGGAAGGTCATTTAACTCTTTCTCTTAACTCTATTTTTAAAAGATAATTCACAATAAAGAGCGGGGCGTTGAGGAGGAAAAGCCCCTTTCATATACGGAGTAATTTCTGTTCGTTTTAAGTTTTACTGTTGCTCCTTACTGTCCCTTAAAAAAACTTGTTTTTTTTAATATTTGATTTATGGACGTTTTTGAATTAATGCATGTTTTGATCTGGGCAATCCGCACATAAATAATTAAAACGAAATTTGCATATTAATTAATTGCAATTAATCGGAATATTTTAAGAAAAAGGAGCGAGGGAGGATAAAAAAATATCAAAGAATTTACTTGCCAGAGTTAATCCGGCTGAAAATTGTATAGTGCAAATACAAATGTTCACTGAATGAATGTTTGTTCAGCACTGACTAGCATTCTGAATGTTAGTTCAGGAAAACACCATCATAAAGTGCCTGATGGCATCAAAATCCAATTTTAGTGTCGTTTCTGGAGTGTAAGTGCTTGAAACCATAAAAGGTCAATTACTGAAAGCTCCATGATCAAAAAACCTAAAACTGGTATTTAAAATATTCCTTTTGAATACTCCCCTACCTTTCCACCTTCACAAGTGGAAAGCGAAAAATAATTTTCGAAAACAACCACCAAGTGACAAAAGTTCATCCAAATACAAATCTGGATCGTTAATGGTTTGTTTATTTAAATTATATTATAAATGCGTTATATTATAAATAGTTTATTTATTTTAATTTCAACACTAAATTTAACTACAATGTAAATACTTGGAAATTACTAAAAAGCGTTTGATACCCAAACGTTCCTTTTTTCTTTGTCTTTTCCCCCAGCACCAGCCAGTCACTATGACATCCTAGGGGCACTAAAATGAGTAACCTTCTGAGATTCTCAGAATTAGTGTTTCATTTCCTATAAAGTTGTGCATTAACTGTTGACTGTTTTGATGTTAAAAAACATTCTTCATCCTTAATTTCCAAATAAACAGACGATTGATTCACTTTTTAAACCTACTTAGAAGCATAAGAATCGCTACTGTCACAAAATTCTTTTAGATTTGTTTTTCTCAGTAGAAATTCTTGAGCCTGTAAAGCTTTGGTTTCTTCCGAATACCTCTCAAATTTCATTAAATGTTTTTTGACTTCTGTGTATTCTTAGACTAGAGACTACATCATCACACTCCCCTTTTATATATTGTGTAACTTCCTTGGAAAACTATCATGTTTTTGTACTCTTTAAATGCACTCGAATGTGAAATTTTTCATATGAAAAATGCTTTAAAAATATAAAAGCTCGAAAATAAAGTCAGCCGAAGGGTGTACTGGGTGCTATTCTTGCTATTACTAATTTAAATCCGCCATTTTGGTAAAACTTGTTTTACCAAAAACAATTTAAAGTTTACAAACGTAAATGAGTTTACATTTGTCTAGATTTGACTGTCAGAGAAGAGCCTAAGCAATTTTGTTACAGAACATTTTGTTATACAGTTCATGACAGAGTGATGAGATAAATCAAAAGAAAACTTGCGCTGCCAGGCTTTCAAAATGGTGCACGTGTCCTTTCTCAGGAACTGCTTAGGGTATTAAGTTGAAGCTTTAAAAACACATCTTCGCAAGACATAATTTAGGTTCTAAATTCAATTCTGAAGTTTTCATTCATTCAGCTATAATCACTTTAAAAATAGCCTTAGTGGCATTAAACGAGAATTGCAAGAAATATTCTGTTTTCGAGTCGAGAGGGGGGGGGGGCAATAACAATTTCTCAGAAGTAATTTAGGCTCTTACTTCAGTCCTGGTTTTCTTATGTCTTGTCTATTTAAACAAAAGCCTACATATTTGAAATAAGGTGTTCTGTCCATTTTCGTTCAAAAGTTCAACAATACTTTCTTGAAACTTTCTCATAAAGCGCTGAAGAAGAGAAGCAGCTGTCCTCACGAAATATTCGTCCTGTTTTCTTCCATGTTAGCCTTATTAAAACTCCATTCTCGGTATTCTTTTCTTCAGTTTTTTATTCTTTGCTTTCTATTATGCTTTCTTTGCTATTTTCTTTCTTACTTTTTTTCTCTTTTCTTCCCAGCAAAGAGAGCTCTTTCTTTGCTTTTATTATGGCTACTAAATGATGCACATGAGAGAACTTCCTGAAGGGAGGTTAATTATCCGGAGGTAATTTCCAGAGGGAGGATTCCTTAGGGGAGAATTTCCCAGAATGATTCCCCACGTGGGAGAACTTTTCTTGGGAAATTTTCCATGGATGAGAATTTTTCGGGGGGCGAGGAATTTTCCGGTGACGAATAGCACCTCTCAAATACATTAAATTTAGTAGTCCTAAAAAAAGACTTATAATCTGCTTTTCCTGCAATTGATGCAAATAATTTATAAATAAATTCATTTTTAGTCGGAGCCTAATTGCTACCTTTTTCATTCTTTTTGAAGCCTCGTAAGCTCTCCAAGAACATTCTATTTTGTAGTATTTTTTTACCTCCATTTTAAAATGGAGGTAAAACCATGGAGGTAAAATGGAGATTACAAATGGAGAAAACAAATGGAGGTAAAATTGAGGTAAATCTTAAAATAGAGGTAACGCACTCGGCGCACTCAATGTAAGACAGGATCACTAACTCTTGCGTAGGTATGAAAAAGGCATTAAAAGTCGGGTATTTAGCCTCATCTATATTAAAAAAAAGTGCATCTCCAGATACGCTGGACTGGATCTTTGCTATAAAGCTTTGGAGGGAGATAAGATGAACCCTCCAATACATATTATGATTAAGTTAACTTAAAAGTCTTTTCCCAAATCTTACCTGGTAAGAAAAACAACCAACAGGAAGCGAGGAAAAATGTAACTCACTTTTATTGACTTAAGTGTCACATTCACCAAAGTGAACTTTTAACTTTCTGAGGTTTATGATGAACTAACTAACTAATGTTTACACATGAAATAGGTAAACTTGTCTCCTTTACCGACCGGTGTCGATGAGGGTCAATTAAACTAATCGAGCCTCTAAACTGAATTTACAGAAACCATAAATAACAGGAAAAGATTCAGCTAGCTCATTTGATGATCCATACAGAATATTGATAATAAGCCAACATATTTTCTCGGTCATCCTCAGTCTAGAAGATTTGGTACATTCGAAGCGAAATTTGAAAGTAGGCAAGTATCTACAAGAGAATTTTAAGCGTGGATGAAATTACCGTGTACATGTTTATGTACATAGGAGAAGTGGGACATTTATCAAATAATTAAGGACAGGGGCCTGACAGTCTTTAATGACTTTGTTTTCCCCTTTTAAAACAGCAAAGGTGTTTCAACATCTTACTAAAGTTGCCTGTGTTGATGCTTTCTTCCAAGCAAGGTCAGGAAAACTCAGTACTGTTGTAGAAACGAGTCGCTTCTCAAGTAATATTTTCTAAAAAGATAAGACTAAAACTAGGAATTGAAGCCTTTTCGTGTTTGTATTGATAGTCTACTTGAAAAAAGGTATTAGAAAATGGAATTATGAATTACTACTACTACTATTAACAACTCACCGCATCACTGAGGCCAACACAGCTATACCTGCTCCTCGTCCATCCCAATCTATTCAAAGCCTCCCACTTTACACCCTCCTAAGAAGATCTCATTTCCTTTAAATGTTTCTTTATGACATCTTCCCACCTCAGACGAGGACAACCTGCTTTTCGTTTAGTCGTAGACAGTTGGCCGAAAAGGACGATCTTTGGCAATCTGTCATCCTTCATCCACAGAGCATATCCTATTCATTTTGGAAAATTCACGCACACAAAGATAGGTGATAAAATGTGTGATTTGACTTAAAATTTATTATTTATGTCTGGAATAGAATTTCTAAGGAAGACAAGGTAGCGAGATTACGAACACGTACAGAAGGATCTGAGACATGTCAATATTTATAACTGACAAATTTTGGGACGTATTATTCTCAATTCATAATCAGCCAGTTTCCATAAAATCCACTCGTCCAACCTAAGGTAAGGTACGTCCACAGTAGATTTATGTGTTCATGCCTGGGTCCTAGTTATAAGTAACCATAACTAAAGGAAGTTTGAATTGCTAAAAGGCAATTTTGGCCAAATAACAGTAAAATACTCTTAAGGCTCGTGGATTGCTCTAAGGAGCTTCCGAAATGTCTAAAGGAAAAGCAGGAATAAGGAAATTGGAATGTAGATTCTGTTTTGTAGTGTATCGTTTCCTCGTTGGTGACGGAACTATTTACCGTAACTTTAGTTACCCTTATGAAGTTTAACCTAAGAATTTTATATCCAGCAACACAGAATTTGTACATTTGTGACGTATGTCTTGACCTCAAGTATCTACATTTGATAAAATAAGCTCTTAGTAATAATATGTAAATAAAAATGAGCAAGAAAATGACAACACAAGAGTGAATATAGCAACAAATACTTAGGAAAGGGCCCATTCAATTGGAAATTGGATTCTCTAGTGTCGTTATTAGGAATAAAAAGTGACAGCAGGTACAAAAAGCTTTGTCAAACGCATTCCAAATACAAAGAAACAAATTTACAATAAAAATATATACACCAATGAAATCCAATTCTTTTGGCGATTAATAAAAAAAAACAAATTTTTTCAACTGAAAGTAAGGAGCAATGTTAAGACTTTAAACGAACAGAAATTATTACGTATATGAAAGGGTTCTCCTCCTTCTCAACACCTCGCTCTTCAAAAAAAAATTGTTTCAATTCTCTAAGAATGAACCCTGAATCAAAAAGGCCGTTTAATTAGAATAAATAATCTGACTACACAGCATGAAGAAAGGTCTACTAGAGTTGCCCCGATCGTTGTTAAATTTTCTCGCAAAGATGTGGCCCGTAGAGTGTTTAAAGCAAAAGCTAAACTTGCTTCAACTGGTGTTTTGTATCGGAGTCTCTAACTAAACGTCGCCAGGACATTTTGAACGCAGCGAAAGACAAGTATGGTCAACGAAATGCCTGGTCAGATCAGGGTCAAATTTCGGCAAAGCCTAGTGCAGGGTCAACAGTCATGAAAATCCGTTCTATTACCGACTGTATTTAGTTACTTTGTTTCATATGTTATGATTAGTGTTTTTTTTACATTTGTTTATTTTGTTGTGAGGTTTTTGTTTATATTTTCTTCTTTTCTTTTTTTCCGTTTTATGTGTATTTTTTCTTTCTTGCTTTTTTTCCATTTAGAGAGATTTGTTTTGGTATGAGATTTCATTTACTCTCGCTGCGTCTATACTGGATGATTTAATGAGCCGACCTTTTCTCCTTGAACAGGTTTTATCGGCACAAATAGCAAATGATATTGAACCTTGTATGAACCAAGTTAAATTTAAACAGTTGAGAAACAGTGTTTATGTTCAATGTTCGCAGATAAACCCCGTGGAATCTGATTTACTGAGTTTATGTGCCTGGAATTGCCACCTAACCACGTGTTATGAGGATGTGTTGCAATTTCTTTCGGATTCTCAAGGTAAAGTTAGTTTGATTGGTATTTGCGAAAGTTTTTTGAGTCAGGAACACTCTGTCTCATTGTATTCTTTTCCAGATTATAATTTGGAGATTAAAAACCGGACGTCCCTTTATAGAGGGGGAATTGCGTGTTTGATTTCTAAGTCGTTGACATACCATGTTAGAAATGATATTGATGTTTGGATAGAGGGTAAATTCGAAAGTTTTAGCCTAGAATTAGATATGGGAAGTAGTAAATTTTTGATTAGTGTTGTGTATAAGCCACCAAGTGCTAGCTGGGAAGAATTTGAACGTGGGTTTGATCAGCTTGCTTGTGAGGTGTCTCGGACAGGTTTAGATTTCATTTGTATGGGTGATTTCAACTTTGATCTGCTTACATTGAATGGAGCGAATTTTGATTTTCTTAATTTGATGGTTGCTCATGATCTTTTCCCCATAGTAAATATTCCAACACGTGTTACGAGTCATTCAGCCACTCTTATTGATAATATTTTTGTTGGTTCTAAGTATCTAGACCGTAGTTATGCCTATGTGGTTCTATACTCTTGTTCGGACCATTTTCCAGTTGTTGGAGCGGTACCTTGTGGTCGAATAAAAAGAAATAAAATAAAAAAAGTAATGACTAGGTCATTGAAAAAGGAGAATTTACAAAGGTTTGGTGGAGAGTTGAGTACCATTGATTTTAGTGAGATTATGGTTATGAAAGATAACGCTTCTGGTGCATTTGATCGTATGATGAGGGTCGTACAGCCAATTTATGATAAGACTTGCCCAGTGAAATTTTTGAAACCCCGTAAGCGTGAACCCAGGAAGCCCTGGATAACTATTGAAATTCTTAAAGTGTCAGATTTGAGAAATCAAGCGTATGTTGGATATTTAAATAGTGGATGTGCCATTAAACTGGAAAAATTCAAAATAATACGCAACAAAGTAAACTCTATGAGAAGAAAGGCTAAAAAAGAATACTTTGCCAACCAATTGAGTTTAAATAAGGATAATACTAAAATAATTTGGAAAGTTATTAATGACCTATTGGGAGGGGAGAAATAAGCTCCAACTAATTCGCTACTGATTCAAGGTGAATTTATTAATGATGAAATAAGTATCACGACTAAATTTGCTGAGTTTTTTTCAAGTGTTGGGCAAAATGTACAGGCGCAAGGGTTGGTGAACTTTAATAATGATTTAATGAAAGATGAATTTGTGGATGATAGAGGAATCGGAAATGAAATTGAATTTCAGCCTTGTACTGGAGATGAAATTCTGAAGGTTATGAAAACAATCAAATCGAATTCAGCAGGGATTGATGGCATTAATCTGAAAACTTTTAAGTCAGTGATGCGTTATTTAATGCCATGTCTAGTCCATATCATCAATCTTTCCCTCCAAACCGGTATATTCCCTGATGCGCTTAAAAGGGCAAAAGTAATCCCCCTTCACAAAGGTGGCTCTAATCTAGAAATTGAAAATTATAGACCCATATCAATCCTACCCTTGTTTTCGAAAATATTTGAAAAAATTGTGCATAAAAGGCTTTATGATCACCTTATGAAAACGGGGAAGTTAAGTGAAAACCAGTTTGGCTTTAGGAAAGGTCACTTGACGTCGGATGCTGTGCATTCCCTTTGTGATACTGTAAATAAATGCTTTGAACGTGATGAAATCCTTTTGACCGTTTTCATCGATTTTAGAAAAGCATTCGATACAGTGGATTTTAATATACTACTCAAACGTCTACAATCACTTGGAGTTCGTGGTAATTATTTAAAGTGGTTTAATAGTTTTTTAAGTGGTAGATCTATTCAAGTTGTATTAAATGATGTGTTTTCTTCTCCTTTTCAAGTGAGGTGTGGTGTACCTCAGGGGTCTGTTTTGGGACCACTTCTGTACCTTGTGTATGTTGATTCAATGCGTTTCTACTTACCTGAGTGTTGTATTACAACTTTTGCGGATGATACAGCTTTAACTATGTCTAGTCAATATGTCGATGATTTGTTGTTGAAAGTTAATAGGGTATTAAAAGCATTTTTTTGTATTTAGAAGTTTGAGCCTTTTGTCAGTAAACGTTAATAAAACTAATTTTATGATTTATAGGAGAGTTGGTAAGCCTCCATGTGTTGATAAAAAGATATTTTTTAACGGCAGGCCTTTGTCACAAGTGCATGAAGTGCGTTATTTGGGGTTCCAGCTTGATTGTAATCTATCTTGGAAGAACCATAGTGATCTTGTTGCAGCTAAAGTTGCTAGAGGTTTGGGAATTTTGCGTCGATTGAAGCATGTTTTACCATTACCAGTTCTTTTATTATTATACCACACCATTGTTGCGCCTTATATTTCTTATGGTTGTGTCCTTTGGTCTAGTAATTTCTATGCAAATTTAAAAGAGTGCAGATCCTACAAAATAAAACAGTACGTCTTCTTGGTAATTATGTAGAAAATGTGAATGATACAGCGTCATGTTTTAAGAAATTACGAGTGCTTAACATTGGTCAGATTCGAGATTATCAAGCTGTTGTTTTTGCGTATCGATGTTGCAATAATGTATGTCCTCCAGTTTTTACCAGTTTTTTTCGAGTAAATCGTTCACTCCATGGGTATGAGACTAGAGAGGCAGATAATTTTATTGTTGAGTACCGAGACACCACACGTGCAGCTTTCGGAATTAGGTATTAGCTCCGGCTATTTGGAATGATATCCCAGCTGGCATTAGGGAGGCGGAACATATTGGGTTGTTTAAAGTAAATTTAAAAAAACATTTATTGGGAGTGGGGAGATAATTCTTTTTTTTCTTTTTCTTCTTTTTTGTATAATTATTGTTAGCCTTTATTTATGTATATTCTGGTATTAAGGAGTAATTGAGTGAGAGTGTTTTGTCCTTCTTTACTTTCCGTTTTTTTTTTTTAGTTTCTGTTTTTTTTTTGTTTTTTCTTATTAAATTAGGTTGAGAATCATGCAGCCGTCCAACATCAGGCTCTTTGAGCCTTCCCCAGGGCGGTTGTGTGTATTTATAGTTTTTGTAATTTAGTAGTTAATAAAGAGAGTTCACTAAAAAAGAAAGTAGAAAAAAAAACTTTAGGTTAAGGAACAAGATATTGACAAAGGGGCAAACTCCCTAATATACGTAGTAATTTGCCGTTCGTTTTGAGTTTTAATGTTGCTCTTTATTTTCAGTTGAATTTTTTTTTGTTTAATTCCTGATCGTTGTTTTCAATAATGCTGGGAAATTCGGCACCCCCTTCAAGGAAAATTTGCTTTCCCCATGAATAATTCCTCAATGGAGATGTCCTCTCACGTAACTCACTCCCCCGAATCCTCCCAAACCCCGAGAAAATCCCCCTGAAAATGTTTATATACTAAAATCAGCATAAAAATCCGATTCTTTTGATGTATCAATTGGAGTCAAAATTCCGTTTTTAGAGTTTTGGTTACTATTTAGCAGGGTTGTTCTTTACTTGCTGTTCGTTACTACGAACTGCAAGTACTGTTTGATTTTACTACGAACTGTTTGATATTAAGTTTTTGTATTTTATTAAGTTTAAAGCAACCTAGATGCAAAAACTGTCATTCTTGGAAAAAGTGGTCACAGACATAGATTCATTTTTTCATTAATTAAAAAAAAAAAATTTCCGAAGAAGTTTTTCAAAGAAAAGTAAAGACCACATTAAAATTAAGCTGAGCAGAAATATAAAGCTATAATAATTCAAATCATAATGACCAGAAATTAATTTTGAAGAATGGATTAAGCCCAAGAAGAACAAAAATAACGTAAACAATCATAGCCAACAAACATAAAATAGGATGATTTTATCGAGCCAGGGGTCAAGTAATATTGGCAGGGAATTCTTTCGATGGAAATTTCAGAGTCTAGCACTTCTTGGTGTTAAAAAAGATGTCATACCGCAGGAAAGTGCCATTTTAAGCGGTAAAGTCAAATTTTTGTCCTGCTTTGGTCCAAATCATTTTAAATTTTCGAGAAAGACAATCAGTTATGATTGTACTGCAAAAGGTTTTGAGCTACCTAGGCCCAAAATGTGACAAAGAAACACTAATGTCAAACAAATCGGTTAAAAAAAAATGTGAATATCGGCTCTCAGTTTTGCGGGCCAAACTGGCAGGCGGTAGTGTGTTTGTTCCTTAAAAACATTTACCATCCATATACAAAAAATTACCCTATAGAAGTTTTGTGACCGTTCTATCTATCACATAGTTTACCAAAACCAAAGGGACGAGGAAGTGGGTATTCCTGTAGGAGGAAAAGGCGACTGAAACCCCATCATTTTACTAGGTAGTACGCAAGCGTAGGTCTGATTGCCAATAACAGTGTTGGTTTTCTTTTATAACTGCGAACCCTTTCTTCAGAGGAAACAACTAAATAGCTTTTTTTTACTTTACCTTATATAAAAGTATATCGATGGAATTTTCACCAAAAAAGGATTGTTTTTTAAATAAATTGCAAAGTACGCTCAAAATATTCTATTGGAGTAGATTAAAATTCGAAATGAAGTTACGACACAAACAAAGTTTCCAAAATTAAAATAATTTCGGTAGATTGTTAAACTTTAAATTAAAATACAACTTTTCCTTTGTTCTTTGAAATGATTCAAGTTCTTTCTTTACGAAACTACTAACAAGAGAACGGTTATGTCTCTCGTGAGAATACTTGAGATTTCTTTATCAGGGCAAATAATTAATTTTTTCATGTCGAAAAGAATTTTAGGACTATTCAGTCATCAATTTAAGATCAAGATTAAGAATTTTAAGATTATTCAAGAATTTACATTATTCAATTTTTCGCCATAAGGCCAGAAAAAATAATGGTAAGTAATATTTTTGAACTGGAAAGTGGATAAACACAGAAAATTGAGAGCCTTTAGATTGCAAAATAAGTTTTGTTATTAGATAATTTATTTGTTGACGGTTTAGAATTAAAAACAAACATTGTGTCAAGAAGCTATTTTCTCAAGTGAGACACTTTTAGTCAACTAGAGCTTAGATTGAAAGTTAGTTTTACAATATTTAGGAAATATTAGGATATATTATGAATTAAAAAATTCAGGGTATTTATTAAGAAACTAATAGGAGCGCTTTAAAAATTACCAACGTTCGTTTTAAATATGGAGTTGAATAGTACGGTAATTGCTGATTCTGCCTCACCTAAATCACCCCATCAATTTACATCATTTTCAGTCCATTTTACACCATTTCAACATCAAATATTGTATATTTTCAACGTTTCCCATCCCTAAATTCAAAATAAAAATAGGCCCTTGGAAATAAAATTTGGTCTCATTTTTATACTTTTTCACAATTTGAACATGGTTTGTACGCCCCACCTAAATCACCCCATCAATTTAACCCTTTTTCAATTAATTTCACACCATTTTAAATGAAAATCTTCAACATTATTACCATATCCCATCCTGAGAATAAAAACCAAACAGGTCTTTTGAAATAAGAATTTGATGAATTTGCAGAATAAGAGTTTAGTTATATTCTATTTTCCTATACTACCGATAAAACGCGAGAAATTAATATGATTTAATTTTTAATGGATAGTTCGATATCAACGTCTAAATAATTTTCATGATCTTTCCATTTTCTTTGATCTTTCCATAGCTTTGTCAAATTTTTGAAATTTTCTTTTGAAGATCAGCTGCTTAAGAATCAAAACTCTTAGGTGCATTTCACCTTTAAAATCAATAATGATAACGATTTTCTTTCCATAGTTATCTGTAACACAACATTGCTTTAATCCTGTATTTCATTCCAATGAGTAAATCTTCTTTCCTAATAGTTTGATTATATTTATTTTCCATTTTCATTTTGCTTAAAAGTATCTCCATTTCTTAGTAAAAAATTAAAAATAAATTTGCAAATCAAAAGTAATTTAAATATTAACATCCCATTAGTGTATAACTCTAAACAAATCTCCGTTGGTTTAACTGATTCAAGCGCTTAACTCGGATTTTTCAGGTTCCGGCTTCAAGAGCAGTTGCCTCCAAACTTTTAGTGGTTGTGTTTGTCAAATGAAATACAAAAAGATTGTAAAAACTATCCTTCTAGGCCAGCATGGGCTTCATTTACTCTTCAGTTATGACAAGGTTCTCCCCTTGAAATTAAGAGTCTTAAAAAATACATTTACGGAGATGATGGTGGTATCCATTTACAATGTCTCAACGAAACATCTATCAGTCGATGGTTCTCTTCGTCATCATCAATGGAAAAGTAAAACAAGAATAAAAAAAAAATATCTCTTGAAGCACCTCTGATAATGTCCTGAAAAAAATATATTATTAATGCAGTGGACAAGGCCCCTACACTAAAACCCTACTAAAATACTGTTCGTATTGTTAGGCTTTATTGAAAAAACAAAGGGGCAAAATTTCAAGTTACACTAGAAAGCACAATGGGTCAACATAAATATCGCTACGTGAACCTAAAAACATCTTATTTCCAAAACGTAGATTTATTCTCCGAAAGAACGCATCCTTTTTAGGGCCAGCAAGGGCAGCATTGGTCAAGACCCTTTATTAACGAGAAATGAATGCAAGGGTAAAAAAAATTTTTTTAGGATGGGTAAAACTCCTTCCCTCTCACTGAACATGGCCTCTGGCGTCCTGCTTTTTTTTATTGAAGAAACGGTAGTTCTTGTTTAGATAAGCGTACTTGGTTTTGAAAAGTAAACCCTCTAAATGATCTACTTTCCTCAAAGCATTTATTTTGAAAAGTTAATTTTTCATTTTGAAAGGTAATCAAACAGTTCGTGGTAATGAACTCTAGTAAGGAGCGACCCGGCTCAATAGTAACCAAAAGTCTAAAAAATGGAATTTTGGTACCAATAGCTACTACATCAAAAGAATTGCATTTTAATGCTGATTTTAAATATATAAGTTTCATCAAGTTTAGTATTACCCATCAAAAGTTACGAGCCTGAGAAAATTTGCGTTATTTTAGAAAATAGGGGCAAACACCTCCTAAAATTCATAGAATCTTAACGAAAATCACACCATCAGATTCAGCGTATCAGAGAACCCTACTGTAGAAGTTTCAAGCTCCTATCTACAAAAATGTGGAATTTTATATTTTTTGCCAGAAGGCAGATCACGGATGCGTGTTTATTATTTTTTTTTTCCCAGGGGTCATCGTATCGACCCAGTTGTCCTAGAATGTTGCAAGAGGGCTCATTCTAACGGAAATGACAAGTTCTAGTGCCCTTTTTAAGTGACAAAAAAAATTGGAGGGCACCTAGGCCCCCTCCTACGCTAATTATTTTCTCAAAGTCAACGGATCAAAATTCTGAGATAGCCTTTTTATTCAGCGTAGTCGAAAAACCTTATAACTATGTCTTTGGGGACGACTTACTCCCCAACAGTCCCCGTGGGAGGGGTTACAAGTTCAAAACTTTGACCAGTGCTTACATATAGTAATGGTTATTGGGAAGTAAACAGGCGTTTTCAGGAGGATTTTTTGGTTGAAGGCAGGGGTTGAGAAGAGGGGGATATGCTGGGGGAACTTTCCATCGAGGAATTTGTCATGGGGGAAGAAATCTTCCATAAAGGGAGCGAAGGATTCAATAGCATTACTTAAAAAAAACAATGAAAAAGTTTTTTTTCAGCTGGAAGTAAGCAGCAGCATTAAAACTCAAAACGAACAGAAATTATTACCCATATAAGGGGCTCACCTTCTTCTAATACCTCGCTCTTTATGCTAAAGTATTTTTAGTAATTTCAACTATTAATTCTGCGGCTTTTGCGATTCAGGGGTCATTCTTAATGAATTAGGACAAAATTGAAGCTTTAGTGTAAAGAGCGAGGTACTGACGAGGGGGCAAACCCCCTCATATAGATAGATAGATAGATAAGTGCATTTCAAAAACCCGTGGGCCATATACACAAAAATATAAATAAATAACAAACAAGCAAGGAAATTAACAACAGTACGAACACGCACAAAAAACAGAATTCAACGCAAAAAGTACCTAATCTAACTACAAAAGAAATTAATCATATAAAGCTTTTTCTTCTTATTAAATATTTATATATGTATACTCCCACTCAAAATATTGTGGTTGGGTTACTATTTTGTAGAATACCCAGAAGCATCAAATTAACCCCATGCAAATAAATTTCCCGTAAATCCAAGAGCACCGGAAATTTCTGGAGAAAATGATCCAAGTCTTCATCATCATCTTTACAAAGGGGACAAACATACCGCCTATCAGGACCAACTATCATTTTATTTTTGTCGAACGTTTTTTGCCTGTTCTGGATTGGAAGACAATTTGCCCTAAGCTGAATCCAACGACGTAGAATCATAGCCGGTAAGTTAAATTTAAAATAAACTTCCTCCCCAAAACTAGGTTTTGCCTGATTATAATGTTGCAGGGTTGTATAATCAAAAACCAGCCCTTGCCAATAATGAATTTCCTGACACTCTAATATAAATCATACCTGGCTTTCTAAATTTGTTGGTACATCACGAGAGCAAAGACCATTATTCCATATATGTAATAAAAACATAAGAATACATAAGTTCTTAACGTAAGCTAATTTATAAGTTACGTATATCTTTTACTTATAAAAAGATTAAAAGTTCTAAAAAAAATAAAAGATTAATAAAAGATTACTAAAAGAAAATTACTCTAATAAAAGATTACTTATAAAAATTAAAAGTTCTAGTTGCCTTTTTAATTAACCGAAAATCGGAGGGCAACTAGGCTTCCTCCCCCGCTCTTTTTTTCTCAAAATCATTCCATCAAAATTATGAGAAAGCCATTTAGCCAAAAAAAAAAAAAAATATACAAATTTCGTTTTAATAATTCCTCTGCGGAGAGCCAAAATCAAAACATGCATTGATTCAAAACCGTTCAGAAATTAAATAAAAAAAAAACAAGTTTTTTAAATGAAAGTAAGGAGCGACATTAAAACTTAAAACGAACAGAAATTACTCCGTATATGAAAGGGGTTTTCCTTCTCAACGCCCCGCTCTTTACGCTAAAGTTTTTTTACTGTTTTAAAATGTAGAGTTAAGACAAAGAGCCAAACTTTAGCATAAAGAGCGGGGCGTTGAGAAGGAAAAGCCCTTTTCATATACGGAGCAATTTCTGTTCGTTTTAAGTTTTAATGTCGCTCCTTACTTTCATTTAAATAACTTGTTTTTTTATTTATTTAATCTATTACAAAGACGGACGAGACGCATAACCATGAAAGAAATCAAAAGAGCGGTTAAAATTTGATTTGGAAAAGAAGTGATCCCATGACTGATCTGTCAGACGAGAACAAGGTGAACTAAGCTCGCAACTAAACTAAGACGCTCAAAAGAGCGTCTAATCATAAGAAACTAAGAAAGCTAATCATAAAGAAATCATAAGAAATCATAAATCATAAATCATAAATCATAATCATAAAGAAATCATAAAGCTAATCATAAGAAAGATCAAAAGAGCGGTTAAAATTTGATTTGGAAAAGAAGTGATCCCATGACTGATCTGTCAGACGAGAACAAGGTGAACTAAGCTCGCAACTAAACTAAGACGCTCAAAAGAGTGTCTAATCATAAGAAACTAAGAAAGCTAATCATAAAGAAATCATAAGAAATCATAAATCATAAATCATAATCATAAAGAAATCATAAAGCTAATCATAAGAAAGCTCAAAAGAGCGGTTAAAATTTGATTTGGAAAAGAAGTGATCCCATGACTGATCTGTCAGACGAGAACAAGGTGAACTAAGCTCGCAACTAAACTAAGACGCTCAAAAGAGCGTCTAATCATAAGAAACTAAGAAAGCTAATCATAAAGAAATCATAAGAAATCATAAATCATAAATCATAAATCATAATCATAAAGAAATCATAAAGCTAATCATAAGAAAGCTCAAAAGAGCGGTTAAAATTTGATTTGGAAAAGAAGTGATCCCATGACTGATCTGTCAGACGAGAACAAGGTGAACTAAGCTCGCAACTAAACTAAGACGCTCAAAAGAGCGTCTAATCATAAGAAACTAAGAAAGCTAATCATAAAGAAATCATAAGAAATCATAAATCATAAATCATAAATCATAATCATTAAGAAATCATAAAGCTAATCATAAGAAAGCTCAAAAGAGCGGTTAAAATTTGATTTGGAAAAGAAGTGATCCCATGACTGATCTGTCAGACGAGAACAAGGTGAACTAAGCTCGCAACTAAACTAAGACGCTCAAAAGAGCGTCTAATCATAAGAAACTAAGAAAGCTAATCATAAAGAAATCATAAGAAATCATAAATCATAAGTCATAAATCATAATCATAAAGAAATCATAAAGCTAATCATAAGAAAGCTCAAAATTTGATTCAGAAAAGAAATGAATAAAAAGTCGTCTAGAAAGGCAGTATGCTGCTATCTTCTACTTCTAAAGTGAAATGAAGGGTAAAATCGGAAGTATTAAGATGAGTAAAGGAAGAGTTAATTGACGCCTCTCCATGATCACAGAAATGACATCATTCACAAACCGGCCCACGAACCGGTGTTTCCCAGGAAAAGTTTTCAAAGCAGATGTTTCGATAGATTCTATATAAAAAGTGGCGAAAATAGGTGAAAGGCTCGTACCCATTAGTGGATCCATTATTTGGACGACAAATTAATTATTATATAGGAAATATAAGGCAGCACTATTACAAAGATGGACGAGAAGCATAATCAAACAGTTCGTGGTAACGAACTGTAGTAAGGAGTGACCCGGCTCAATAGTAGCCAAAACTCTAAAAAATGGAATTTTGATACCAATACCTACATCAAAAGAATTGCATTTTAATGCTGATTTTAAATATATAAGTTTCATCAAGTTTAGTCTTACCCATCAAAAGTTACGAGCCTGAGAAAATTTTTGTTATTTTAGAAAATCGGGGGAAACGCCCGCTAGAAGTCATAGAATCTTAGAAGTCAAAAATCACACCATCAGATTCAGCGTATCAGAGAACCCTATTGTAGAAGTTTCAAGCTCTTATCTACAGAAATGTGGAATTTTGTATTTTTTGCCAGAAGGCAGATCACGGATGCGTGTTTATTTGTTTTTTGTTTTTTTTTCCCAGGGGTGATCGTATCAACCCAGTTGTCCTAGAGTGTCGCAAGAGGGCTCATTCTAACGGAAATGAAAAGTTCTAGTGCCCTTTTTAAGTGACCAAAAAAATTGGAGGGCACCTAGGCCCCCTCCCACGCTAATTATTTTACCAAAGTGAACGGATCAAAATTCTGAGATAGCCATTTTATTCAGCGTAGTCGAAAAACCTTATAACTATGTCTTTGGGGACGACTTACTCCCCCACAGTCCCCATGGGAGGGGCAACCGATGCTTTGACCAATGCTTAGATATAGTAATGGGTATTGGGAAGTGTACAGGCGTTTTCAGGAGGATTTTTTTGGTTGGGGGAGGGGTTGAGAAGAGGGGGATATGCTGGGGGAACTTTCCATCGATAATTTGTCATGGGGGAAGAAAATCTCCATGAAGGGAGCGCAGGATTTACTAGCATTATTTAAAAAAAAACAATGATAAAATAAATATGAAAAAGTTCTTTCAGCTGGAAGTAAGGAACAGCATTAAAACTTAAAACAAACAGAAATTATTACCCATTTGAGGGGCTCACCTCCTCCTAATGCCTCGCTCTTTACGTTAAAGTATTTTTAGTAATTTCAACTGTTTATTCTACGGCTTTTGTGATTCTGGGGTCATTGTTAATGAATTGGGACAAAATTTAAGCTTTAGTGTAAAGAGCGAGGATCTGACAAGGGGGCGAACCCCCTCATATACGTAATAAAAATATGAGAATACAAAAGTTCTTTACGTAAGCTAATTTATAAGTTACGTAAATCTTTTACTAATAAAAATATTCGTAAAAAATTAAAAGTTCTAGTTGCCTTTTTAATTAACCAAACAATCGGAGGGCAGCTAGGCTTCCTCCCCCGCCCTTTTTTTTCTCAAAATCATTCGATCAAAATTATGAGAAAGCCATTTAGCCAAAAAAAAAAAAAAAAAAAAAAATGCAAATTTCGTTTTAATTATTCCTCTGCGGTGAGCCAAAATCAAAACATCCATTGATTCAAAAACTTTCAGAAATTAAATAAAAAAAACAATTTTTTTTTTAACTGAAAGTAAGGAGCGACATTAAAACTTAAAACGAACAGAAGTTACTTCGTATATGAAAGAGGCTGCTTCCTCATCAACGCCCCGCTCTTTACGCTAAAGTTTTTTACTGTTTTAAAAAGAAGAATTGAGAGACAGAGTCAAACTTTAGCGTAAAGAGCGTGGCGTTGATGAGGAAGCAGCCTATTTCATATACGAAGTAATTTCTATTCGTTTTAACCTTTAATGTCGCTCCTTACTTTCAGTTAAAAAAACTTGTTTTTTTTATTTAATCATAAAAGAAATCAAAAGAGTGGTTAAAATTTGATTCCGAAAAGAAGTAATCCCATGACCGATCTGTCAACCGAGAATAAGGTAAACTAAGCTCATCAATGTCAAAACTGAAAAGTGGAGGATTAAATGGCAATGCTTAAGTAAAAATAAAGCTTTTTAATGAAAATACAGAGGAACGTTAAAACTTCATAAAATACTGAAATTCTCCTGTATGCGATTAAACAGGCCCTCCTTAACCACCAGATCTTTATGTTAAAACCTATATTTCTGGGCCAATTCCTTAAGGACTGCTCAAACACAAGTATCGTCTAGTTTGAAAAGGAAGTATTTTTAAAGCACTGTAAGACTTTAGCGTAAAGAGCAAGAGTTTATAAGAGGACAGACCCCTCATGCACAAAATAATTTCTTTTTGTTCAAAGCTTTTTCTTTTTTTTTCGCTTAAATTTTTAGTGATTCAATATATTTAAGAAGTAAATAGCTTTACTCTCTCTCTCTCCCTCCTCTCTCTCTCTCTCTCCCCCTCCCTCCCTCTCTCTCTCTCTCCCTCTATCTCTCTCTCTCCCTCTCTCTCTCTCTCTCCCTCTCTCTCTCTCTCTCTCTTTCTCTCTCTCTCTCTCTCTCTCCGGTGATGCATGCCTGGCTACATCACCGTAATGTATCTCATTCATCATTTTCTGAGTTGAGCTATGTAACATGTTCAAGCTTAATTTAAAAATCTACAAATCAGAGGGAAATTCAATGTGGACTTTGTGCAGTGAGCAAAAAAAATTCTTTAGTTATTCATTGGCTGAAAAATACTTTCGTTTGTGTTTTTCTTTTTATTTTCTTCAGCATTTTCATTCTTAATATTTTCCTTGTTTAAAATAAAGAATGAAAAAAGTGAAGAGAACGGAAAGATAAAAACAAACTAGAACTCTTCCCAATGAGCTAATAACCGATAATTTTTCGTCTGGTCACTTAATGAAAAACGATTCCAAAAATTATTCGTTTTTCACTTCTCGTCTGTTATCATTTTGTTTTCTTTAGTTATTTCGTTCTTCGTTTTTTCGTACAAATCCAGGCGTATGAATAAACAATATTAGTTTTAAGACTGATTCCGATGATTTAATATGTATTGCCACAGGAGTAATATACAAATGGAGACAGAAGCAAAAGCGAAAAGGAAGGAGTTTTACGAAATGAAAGAGTTTTGGTAAATATCCTCATAATTCATCGTAATATAGAGCCATAAATACTATCTTCCGACATCAGCTTAAAACTTATTTCCTTTCCTAAGAAGGGATCTTTGCCCAGCAGAATATTATGTTGTCACCACATGTCACTGAAAACAGTAACTTCCCTGAAATCATCTAATGATTTTTATCGTTAAAGTATTGTTTTCTTAGTACATAAATAACACCAAAGAGAGAGAAAAAATCCATTTAATAGGGAAAGTGACTTGAAATATGTTTTTACCGCATTTTTTATCAAATGCGATAAATCACTTGGTTTATTCAATCTAATATAGTTTGAACGAATTCAACATGAAGTTTGTTTTGTTAAGCTGTTGGAAAAATTATTACTACTAATCAATAAGCATTCATTATATTCAGTTATTGTTGTAGACATCTTAATTTTGTTTAAAATATTTCAATTAATCTTGAATTCAGATTATTTAATGACTTAAAGTGGTTCTTCAGAAGCTAAACGATAAATAAACGTAGGCTCATAGAAATACAAAATGAGGATGGGGGCTTAGGGATCATATCCCAATTTATTCTGGTATTTCTGAGCACTTCTTATTCAAACTATTAGATAAAGTATTTTTTTAACAAAGTGACATACAAGTTCAATCTAACATTGTTTTTTCTCTTTCAACTAGAAAAGTTAATTTTTTCATATTTTCGTTATAAGAAGATCACAATTAAAAACACTTATCTATTTTAGTAAAACCAAAAAAACATTTTTGCCCTTAGGGGTTGAAGAGAGAGGCTGCTCAACTTTTATTTGTGACAATTTCTCTCTACTTTAAGATTCGTTTGTTCATTTATTGTAATTTATTTTTGTTTTCAGCTTCGCTTAATTTAATTAAAGAAATGACTTTCATGACTTTATTTCAGCTAATATTGGGTTTCTGCTAACGCTCTTTAGTTTCTTTTAAAAAAAAAAAAAATAATTATGAGGAACAGTTCTAAATGTTAGTTTAATCCTATATTGGTTTCCGTTTTGGTAAAAATCTGAAACGCAATCCCAGTGACCCTTTAATAGTACCACTGTACCGAGTACCACTGTACCAAATAATACCAAGTAACCCCATTATCAGAATCCGTACTGGTAAAAATCTGAAACGCAATTCAAGTGACCACTGAATAGTACTATTTACAAAATAACTTATGAGGAAATATTGCTACCAACCATGAATTTTATTTCTTATGGTGAAAATACAATCTTAGCCTCTTAAAATAGTTTGAAAGGATAAAGTTTTGTTTTGTGTTATAGAGCTAGAATTTTCTATAACCTGATTCACAGTCCTTATAAGAACTCTGCTTCTCTGATTTCATCGGCCAGTCATCAATCCAATCGGACTGAGTAAAAATGGATCGTTAAATTTTATTGACGATATTGGTCAGACTTTGAGTCTCTTTAACATCAGG
Organism: Artemia franciscana; assembly: GCF_032884065.1. NCBI lineage: Eukaryota > Metazoa > Arthropoda > Branchiopoda > Anostraca > Artemiidae > Artemia > Artemia franciscana. Next base: position 2,267,967 of record NC_088874.1, read on the forward strand.
TGATGATCCTCTGCGTTTACGCTGAGGAACTTTACGACCAGACGCAAAAAGTCCTGACCGAAAGGTCAAATTCCGATAAACGCAATTTTAGATCAAAAGGTTCTCTATACCATTGGTCTATCTGTTCTTGAAGTTAATACTGTGACATCTGAACAGGAAAATATCCAGTTGTTGCAGATAGCTGTATCAGTGAGCATCCAAAAGATTATTGCGCGCCGTTTCTGGGTCCGAAGTTGTGAGTAGTTTTTGGCCGGGAAGGTTCAACCCACGATCTGTCTTTGTCACTCCAACGTCTACAATTGTGATTTAGTATAGTTCCCGCGTATGTTTAGGCTAAGTATATAATGCCATTGTCGAGCCATTTGACAACAGCTTTGACAGAGTAAACACAAAGGGGGTTTTAGGAGGATAAAGGGGGCACTCGCCCTAGGTGCATAAATTTTAGAGGCATAAAATTTAAAATAAATTTTGCAATCTTTGATATTTATTTCTATTAAAACAAAATAGAGGGTGCAGTTGGTGGAAGGAAAAGCAAATTGAACCCGATGTTTACATTTCCCCCTTAGTTTCATCATTATTTCTTGAAAATGAAAGTAAGCATTAACAAAAGTAAAATATCACAATGAATTAGGTCCCATTCAGTCGTTCCATGGACTCCGAGATATTAAAGCAATTCAATACTAACACATCTCCTTAAAGAAACCGATAGATATAATAGAATTAATTATGCAATACATGTATAAAGGGGTCTTTCTAAACGAAAGGGTTGCCTATCAAGCATTATTAGGCACTGCAGTATCGGTATACAGTAATGGTATGCTGTTTACCCTAGACCTTAGATCCTCCAAAGCCAGAAATGGCGCATAGGGCGTCTACAAAACCTCGCTAGACATCATGGAGCTGAGCTACAGCCACGACATCTTCCCACTGTGGTTGAAGGTAAATCTCCCTCTACTTAGATCCTATTCATACTTCTGTCGCAAGGTCGACCTCTTTTGTGTCTTCCTTCAAGACAACACTCATAAAATGTACATAGAAAACGATCCTATTGTATATGAAGGATGTTGCTAAGGTAAGTTCATCTCCTGCATTTCAGAAGGTCCGTAACTAATGTTAGACTGGTTCATTGGTGAATTTTAATGTTCTTGCATTTTCCTGCCCCTTAAATTTCAGTATTCTTCTAAATTGCATCTTTTCAAAGGCCAACATACAATTCTCCAACTGGACATTAGTTTCTAGCATTTGCTTGCATAGAGGACAATAAAAATCCTGTTGCCATTCATGAGGCGGAGCTTATAGTGTATAGAGCATTTCCTACTGCACTAGATTGATCTCAACTTATTAATGCCAATATAGCTTGTCCAACACTCCTCTTGATTTTGTTGGCTATTCCACCATTATAAACAATCCAACTTCAAAGGTGCTTAAATTCTTAAACTGTTAAATTGCTTTGTTTTTCCATTTCAGCGTCAGCGGAGAGTCAAATTTAGCATGCAATATATCTTACTGACATTCGCTATTAGCCCTGCTTTTTCGGATTTTTCATTTTGTGGCGCCGAGTAACAGCTGCAGTCGCTATTTTGCTTTTAGACTGCCTCAGAGTATAGTCCATCACAAACAGAAGTGAGGGTAGGACACGTCCCTTTTTGACACCACACATCATCTTGAAGAACCCGTATCCCATTTTTTTGTGCACACGCAACATTCACTATCTTCATAGGGTGCGATTATCGTGTTAACTAGTTTATCAGGTATTCTGTATTAATTCCAGATATTCCCTAAATAATTCGATCGACAGAATCGAATGCCTTTTCAAAATCAATGAAGAACATGTATATTGTATTTTTTTCCACATTCCCTGGACTCTCCAACCGTTAGTCTGAGAATGAAAATAAGATTAGAGCTTGTTCAATGGTGTTACCAACAATGGTGTTCGATGGTGACCTGGTGTTACCAACCAGGTCGAAAGCTGTGTTGCTATTTCCTGAGGTGCTATTTTAGAGCTATTCCTAGTCGTTAAAATATGACTGCGGCTAGTATTTTACCAGGCAAAGATGTTGAGTTGATGCCCCTCCAGCTGCTACAGATTAACGTATCGCCCTTGTTGAAAAGTTCTACCAGTATGCAAGAGGCATATAGGTAGAACGTCCTTTTTGAAAAGTTCTACCGGTATGCCCCTGGTCCAATCTTTTGGGACACTTTCGCTACTCTGGATGATCAGTAAGAGAGTAGTCCTAATAGTTATGTAGTCTCTAAGAGATGTCTTCAGTATCTCTGCCATAGTCCTATCGCCTTCAGATACATGCCTATTATTGATCTTTTTCACTGCTGTCATTATTTCTTTGGTGCTGTGAGGTCAGGACATACACTAATTAGTAAGAGAAGTCAGACAGACTGTGGACCAAAAGTGACTAAATGATTTAGTGTTAATAAGCATAGGACGCAAAGCATTAGAAGCAATCAATTGGGGCAAGATAGTTAATTATTTTGGCAGAGGCTAAAGTAATAAAAGTCAGATCTGAATAAATGAAAATTATTATCGGTAAATTAAGATTGGGTTAAAATTTGACCTGAAAATTCTAGGAGACAGAGGGGGGGGGGGTTTACTAATCAAGATTTTGCCCCGGTTGTAACAGATGCCAGAAAAGTCACCGAGTGAATACCTGTTGCATAAACATGGGTCGAACCCTTTTATTACTTCTTCAATTCCCCATCTGAGATGAGGAGGATGCCCTTCAAACGTGCTTTGTGACATGTTTAAACAGAAAAAAACTTTCAATTAAAAGAAACACATCGGCCTCAGAATCAAAACAAAATTGATCATCTCATTCATTTACTGAGGCAATGAGCTTATAAGCCGTAGAACTATGTTTCAAGGGGAAAATTTGATTGTGATGATAATTTTGCTATCCAATTCTTGATTATAAAGAACAAAAAATGGAACTTTCAGGTCTCCTATCACGAAAAAGACAAATTTCCTGTGTTCTGTACCCTAGGTTCTTGTTTTTTTTTTGTTTCTTTTTTTTTTGTCACCAGGGGTGATCGTATCAGACCAGTAGACGTAAAATGTCAGGAAAAGTGTTTTTTCAAAGAAAACATTGAGTTGCAGTACCTTTTTTAAGATCCGATGAATCTGAGGGAGACTTATACCCCTCTCATATTATTTATATGCCTTATACATTTCAGCGATCTATGGTGTTGCCTTCAAATTTCAAGATAACTATTTTCCTTAAAAAGGTCAGAATATAATTTTCTTTAAAAAAGTAATAAGAGTGACAGGTTTATTAATCGATTTTAATGATTGGTCATGCCGTGTGGAAAAAACTCGAATGAACTCTTATTTAGCAAAATTGCAATCAAATTGTTTTCACATGACAGTGAAATATATTTATTTATTATTTAAGCTTAGAATCAACAGAAACTATCCGATAAGTGAGGGGAGCACAGAACTCTAAAATCTCGCTCTTTGTGCGGAGGTCTAGGTGCTGCTTTATTTAGAATTAAATAAAAAAAAACAATTTAACGGGAAGTAAGGAGCGATATTAAAACTTAAAACGAACAGAAATTACTTCGTATATGAAAGGGCTGCTTCCTCATCAACACCCCGCTCTTTACGCTAAAGTTTGTCTCTTTCTCTTAATTCTACTTTTTAAAACAGTAAAAAACTTTAGCGTAAAGAGCGGGGCGTTGATGAGGAAGCAGCCCTTTCATATACGAAGCAATTTGTGTTCGTTTTAAGTTTTAATGTCGCTCCTTACTTCCCGTTAAAAAACTTGTTTTTTTTTATTTAATTTCTGAACGTTTTTGAATCAATGCATGTTTTGATTTTGGCTCTCCGCAGGCGAATAATTAAAACGAAATTTGCATACTTATTTTTTTGGCTAATTGGCTTTCTTGTAGTGTTGATTGAGTGATTTTGAGAAAAAAAGAGCGGGGTAGGAGGCCTAGTTGCCCTCCGATTTTTTGGTTACTTAAAAAGGCAACTAGAACTTTTAATTTTTTACGAATGTTTATTAGTAAAAGATATACGTAACTTATAAATTATCTTACGTAACAAACTTATTCTCATGTTTTTATTAAGTATATGAAGGGATTCACCCCCTCGCCAGTACCTCGCTCTTTACACTAAAGCTTAAATCTTGTCCCAGTTTCTTAAGAATGACCCCTGAATCACAAAAGCCGTAGAATAAATAGTTGAAATTACTAAAAATGCTGTAGCGTAAATAGCGAGGTATTAGGAGGAGGTGAGCCCATCATACACGTAATAATTTCTGTTCGTTTTAAGTTTTAATGTTTCTCCTTACTTTCAGTTGAAAAAACTTTTTCATATTTATATTTTCATTATTTTTTTTAAATAATGCTAGAAAATCCTGCTCTCCCTTCATGAAACTTTTCTTCCCCCATGACAAATGCCTCTAAGGAAATTTCCCCCAATATATCCCCCTCTTCTCAACCCCCCTCAACCTAAAAATCCCCCACAAAACGTCTGTACTCTTCCAAATAATCATTACTATATGTAAGCACTGGTCAAAGTTTGTAACTTGTTGCCCCTCCCACGGGGACTGTGGGGGAGTAAGTCGTCCCCAAAGACATAGTTATAAGGTTTTTTGACTACGCTGAATAAAATGGCTATCTCAGAAGTTTGATCCGGTGACTTTGGGAAAATAATTAGCGTGGGAGGGGGCCTAGGTGTCCTCCAATTTTTTGGTCGCTTTAAAAGGGCACTAGAACTTTTCATTTCCGTTAGAATGAGCCCTCTCGCAAGATTCTCGGGCCACTGGGTCGATACGATCACCTCTGGGAAAAACAACAACAAAAAAACAAACAAATAAACACGCATCCGTGATATGCCTTCTGGGAAAAAATACAAAATTCCAGGTTTTCGTAGATAGGAGCTTGAAACTTCTACAATAGGATTCTCTGATACGCTGAATCTGATGGTGTGATTTTCGTTAAGATTCTGTGACCTATTTTCTAAAATGAGACGAATTTTCTCAGGCTCTTAACGTTTGATAGGTATGATTAAACTTGATGAAACTTATATATTTAAAATCAGCATTAAAATTCGATTCTTTTGATGTAGCTATTGGTATCAAAATTGCATTTTTTAGAGGTTTGGTTACTTTTGACCCGGGTCGCTCCTTACTACAGTTCGTTACCACGAACTGTTTGATATCATCACAGCCTCTCTTATTTTGGAAATTTGGTGTAAAGATTAAAGAGGAGGAAGGAAGTCGTACCCATTTATTGAATAATGTCAGTTAGCTTTAATTTTGCAAGTCTCTTTTTAGTCGCAATGGAAAGTTTTTTTTTTTTTTTTTAATCAGCTCAAAAAGGTTAAAATATTTATTATTTTATTAGTTCTTGGTCTATTGTTGAAATTTGCCCTTAGAATTTCACTCTTAGAAATTATTCCGTTTCCAGTGGGTTTTACTGGAAAATATTACAATTTGATTGCTAAGATAGCAATTTTCTATTTTTAGTGGCTTTCCCTATTTGTGGGTTTCACTCAAAGTCGGACCTGGGCATCGGATCCGGCACTAGTGAGGTTTAAAATTGTTCTTGCAGATTTTTACCATCCTATCTCTCCCATTTGAATCTAATGCAAATATTTTAATCATTAAAAACACAGCGATGACAGGATATTTTTTTTAAAGATTTTACGATTTTCTAAAATTAAATCTGATTGGCACACCCGACACCAAACAACTGATTTCCGTGAGAGCAATTCTAGCAAACCTTCTAGCAAGTGCCAATTCTAGCAGATATTGCTCTGTTCTTGATTCATATCTGTGTAATTTGTCTGTCTTTTTTATTCTCTTACAGTTTTTACATCTAAAATCTTACACAGTAAGATATTCATTATCGCCGTCAGAATGATTGTCCCACAAAGCAAAAAATATAAGTAGCAAACACAGAAGTAAATAGAAAAAACGTTAGAAAAAAAATTGAAATTATAGTCGATTTTGGATCTGACACAATGATCTATTAAGAGTACGGTGAATAATCGGGAACACGAAAGGGGTGGAAATTAAACGATTATTTTACATAGAGAATATATAAACTGGGACGTAGCCAGTGGAGGTTTCAAAGGGGCCTGGATAATTTGGTAAAAATCGTTGAAAGCATAGTTTTAGTTACACAGAAAGAAAGACATTGAGTGCCAAAAGGGTTGCATACTTTAATGCGCATGTACGTGAGAAAGAAGAAAATTGGTCCCCTTAGAATTGCCACAAAGAATCCTATATAATGCTTGGAACCCATATTCATAAATATGAAATTTACACTTAGAACTTCACCCTTAGAATTCATTCCGTTTCAGGTGGGTTTCTTTGGTTGATAAATATTTGCAACTTTATTGGTAAGATTATATAAAAATCATATATTTTGGTGGGCTATGAAAAGGGATGGATATAAGATAAAGGCCAAGGCAGGATGATACCCTTAAACCCCTTTGACTCTTCGAAAAGGCATAAGAAATTTCAATTTGAAACTGAATAAGCCCACTCCAAAGCTCCAACTACCATCCTAGTCACAAAAAGTAGCCGGATGAAAAAAAACAACAAAAAACAATCCAACTCGGGCATGTGGCTGCATAATTAGGCAGCACTAGAACGCTGCTTTTAATGTTCTAATCAAACAGTTTGTGGTAACGAACTACAGTAAGGAGCGGGATTTTGATACGAAAAGTTTCATCAGAAGAATTGAATTTTTATGCTGATTTTAAATATATAAGTTTCATCAAGTTTAGTCTTACCCATCAAAAGTTACGAGCCTGAAAAAATTTGCCTTATTTTAGAAAACAGGGGGAAACATCCCCTAAGAGTCATAGCATCTTAATGAAAATCACACCGTCAAATTCAGCACATCAGAGAATCCTACTGTAGAAGTTCCAAGCTATCTACAAAAACGTGGATTTTTGAATTTTTTGCCAAAAGACAGAGCACGGATGCGTGTTTATTTGTTTGTTTGTTTTGTTTTGTTTTTTCCCCAGGGGTTATCGTATCGACCAAGTGGTCCTAGAATGTCGAGAGAGGGATCTTTCGAATGGAAATTAAAAGATATGGTTCCCTTTGTAAGTGATCAAGAAAATCAGAGGGCACCTAGGCCACTAGGGCACTCCCATGTTCATTTTTTCCCCAAAGTCACTGGCTCAAAATTTTGAGATAGAGATTTTGTTCAGCATAGTTGAAGAACCTAATAACTATGTCTTTTGGGACGACTTAATCCCTCACAGTCCCAAGTGAGGGGCTACAAGTTAAAAATTTCACCATTGTTTACATATAGTAGTGGCTATTGGGAAGTGTACAGACACTTGCAGGTTTTTTTCTGGTTGAGGGGGGATGAGGGGAGGGGGTTATGCAAGAAGAACTTTCCATGGAGGAATTTGTCAGGGAGAAGAGAATTTCCATTAAGGGTTCGCAGGTTTTTTTGCATTTTTTTAAAGAGCAATAAAAAAATAAGTATGAACAAGTTTCTTCAACTGAAAGTAAGGGGCAACTTTAAAACTTAAAAAAAAAACATAAATTATTACGCATATGAGGGGTATATCTCCTCTTAATATCTCGTTCTTTACAATAAAGTAATTTTATTAATTTCAAATACTTATTCTACGGCCTTTGTGATTCAGGGGTCATTCTTAAGGAATTGGAACAAAATTTAAGCTTTAGTGTAGGGATCAAGATATTGATGAGGGGGCGAACCCTCTCATATACATGATAAAAACAAACGAATTTAGAAGTTCGTTACGTAAGTTAATTCACTAGTTACGTATATTTTTACTAATAAAAACTTTCGTAAAATTAAAAGTTCTAGTTGCCCTTTTAAATAACCAAAAAATTGCACGGCAACTAGGCCTACTCCCCCGCTCCTTTTTTTCTCAAAATCGTCCGATCAAAACTTTCAGAAAGCCATTTAGCCAAAAAAAAAATTAAAGTGGAAATTCTGTTTTAATTATTCATGTGCGGAGAGCCAAAATCAAAACATGCATTAATTCAAAAACGTTCAAAAATTAAATAAAAAAACAAGTCTTTTTCAACTGAAAGTAAGGAGCGACATTAAAACTTAAAACGAACAGAAATTACTCCGTATATGAAAAAAATATAAAGTAGAAACAATAGGGAAAATCTTTTCACGACAGCTGAAATCAGTTCTGTGAATATTTCGGCCCTATATCCAAGGGCCGTCTTCAGCACAATACGAGAGATATATGTATATATAAATAAACTTACATTAAATTATGAGAATCAAAACTAAATAATGTTTTTTAAAAACTTTTTTTTTAAAAACAGCCCTAGCATCCTTACTTCAACGAAGTTCAACCAGGAATGACAAAAAGAATGAAGTGAGAATATAAATTCATTCAAACTAAGGATACCAAATTGATTAAGTGCAATTTCTCAGAGCAAAACTCAGGCTACTGATAAGCCCTCAAATATTGTCTATCTTCCGTATATCCCAAAAATCACAACATAAAAATATTTGCACAAAAAATAATCTGTACGTAGTTTTTGCTAATAATTTTAAAATCATTAATTTCTTAAATTCCAGTAAAGGTAAGACCCCAGTTACTCGCCAAAGAGGGGTCTATCAAATACCCTGTGATTGTGGAAATTACTATGTCGGCAGGATCCATCAGAATCTAGAAAAATGGTTACAACAGCATAAAAAAGACATAGACAAGGCATTAATTTCAAATAGTTCCAATAACTCCTTTGATTCTGCTTTAGGTTGGCATATATTTAATAATCTGTCCCACACAATACTTTTTGAAAAATCTTCACTCATCAGTAATGATTTGGGGATAAAACAGGTGGTTCGAGAATCAATCAAAATTAATCTCAAAATAAATAATAATATTTGTCAAACAGTTCGTGGTAACGAACTGTAGTAAGGAGCGACCCGGCTCAATAGTAACAAAAACTCTAAAAAATAGAATTTTGATACCAATAGCTACATCAAAAGAATCGCATTTTAATGCTGGTTTCAAATATATAAGTTTCATCAAGTTTAATTTTACCCATCAAAAGTTACGAGCCTGAGAAAATTTGCATTATTTTAGAAAATAGGGGGAAACACCCCCTAAAAGTCATAGAATCTTAACGAAAATCACACCATCAGATTCAGCGTATCAGAGAACCCTATTGTAGAAGTTTCGATATCCTATCTACAAAAATGTGGAATTTTGCATTTTTTGCCAGAAGGCAGATCACGGATGCGTGTTTATTTGTTTTTGTGTTATTTTTCCCCCAGGGGTGATCGTATCGACCCAGTTGTCCTAGAATGTTGCAAGAGGGCTCATTCTAACGGAAATGAAAAGTTCTAGTGCCCTTTTTAAGTGACCAAAAAAATTGGAGGGCACCTAGGCCCCCTCCCACGCTAAATATTTTCCCAAAGTCAACGGATCAAAATTCTGAGATAGTCATTTTATTTAGCGTAGTCGAAAAACCTTATAACTATGTCTTTGGGGACGACTTACTCCCCCAGAGTCCCCGTGGGAGGGGCAACAAGTTACAAACTTTGACCTGTGCTTACATATAGTAATGGTTATTGGGAAGTATACAGGCGTTTTCAGGAGGATTTTTTTGGTTGGGGGGAGGGGTTGAGAAGAGTGGTATATGCTGGGGGAACTTTCCATCGAGAATTTGTCATGGGAGAAGAAAATTTCTATGAAGGGAGTGCAGGATTTACTAGCATTATTAAAAAAAAAACAATTTAAAAATAAATGTGAAAAAGCTTTTTCAGCTGTAAGTAAGGAACAGCAATAAAACTTAAAACAAACAGAAATTATTACCCATATGAGGGGCTCACCTCCTTCTAATACCTCGCTCTTTACGCTAAAGTATTTTTAGTAATTTCAACTATTTATTCTACGGCTTTTGTGATTCAGGGGTAATTCTTAATGAATTGGGATAAAATTTAAGCTTTAGTGTAAAGAGTGAGGTACTGACGATGGGGCAAATCCCCTCATATATGTAATAAAAACATGAGAATACAAAAGTTCCTTACCTAAGCTAATTTATAAGTTACGTAAATCTTTTACCAGTAAAAAGATTCGTAAAAAATTAAAAGTTCTAGTTGCCTTTTTAATTAACCAAAAAATCGGAGGGCAACTAGGCTTCGTCCCCTGCTCTTTTTTTCTCAAAATCATTCGATCAAAATCATGAGAAAGCCATTTAGCCAAAAAAAAAAAAAAAAAATGCAAATTTCGTTTTGATTATTCCTCTGCGGAGAGCCAAAATCAAAACATGCATTGATTCAAAAACGTTCAGAAATTAAATAAAAAAAGCAAGTTTTTTTAACTGAAAGTAAGGAGCGACATTAAAACTTAAAACGCACAGAAATTACTTCGTATATGAAAGAGGCTGCTTCCTCATCAATGCCCCGCTCTTTACGCTAAAGTTTTTTACTGTTTTAAAAAGAAGAATTGAGAGAAAGAGTCAAACTTTAGCGTAAAGAACGGGGCGTTGATGAGGAAGCAGCCTCTTTCATATACGAAGTAATTTCTGTGCGTTTTAAGTTTTAATGTCGCTCCTTACTTTCAGTTAAAAAAACTTGTTTTTTTTATTTAATTTGAACAGGGACTTAGGGGAATACTCACTAAATTCTTTATATTCAAATTTAATTAAAAATGATCTAACAAAATATAATTAAACAAATTTAATTAAAAATGTATAATAACAAATTTAATTAAAAATGATCTAACAAAATATTTTACTAAACCGATTTATAATAGTATTGAACAAGCTACGAAAAAGGCCTTTGAGACAGGCTGCTAAAAAAGCAGGGTTGGCTCTGAGAAATTGCATTTAATCACTTTGTTCTCTTTAGTTTGAATGAGTTCATATTCTCACTTCATTCTTTTTATCAGTCCAGGTTGAACTTCGTTGAAGTAAGGATGCTAGGGCTGTTTTTAAAAAAGTTTTTAAAAAACATTATTTAGTTTTAATTCTCACAATTTAATGTAAGTTTATTTATATATACAAATTTTCTCTCTTGTTCTCGTATTATGCTGAAGACGGCCCTTGGACATCGGGCCGAAATATTCACAGAACTGATTTCCACTGTCTTGAAAAGATTTTACCTATTGTTTCTACTTTATATTTGTTTGTTATGGAAAGGCAATGTGGTCTTCGTCGCAATTTTACTCCGTATATGAAAGAGGATGTTCCCTCCTCAACGCCCCGCTCTTTACTCTAAAGTTTTTTATTTGAAAAAGTAGAGCTGATAGAAAGAGTCAAATTTCAGCGTAAAGAGCGGGGCGTTGAGGAGGGAACAACCACTCATATAGGGAGTTATTTCTGTTCGTTTTAAGTTTTAATGTCGTTCCTTACTTTCAGTTGAAAAAACTTGTTTTTTAATTAATTTATTGTATAGTATGGTTTAAATGAAAGTACTTGAATAAACAGGAGTCATTGGAGTGAATTATTAAATAGTTTTACTTGGAGTAATTTTATGGAGAGTTATTAGAGTTTTATTTGAGTGAATTTATTAGAAAGTGAGTTTTATTAGAGAGTCATTGACAACTAGGAATTCAACTTAAGCTTGTTTATTATGCATTTAGTATATTACTTTATAATAGTAAAATCATTCGTACTTTTGCTACTCTTTTATTACCATATTACATTAGCTCACTTTTCAACTGGTGCTACCAGCACAAAAGAAATTTACCGAAAAGCTTAATAGTATATCGGATAATTAGAAAAATGTTACCTTTTAATTGCCTTTCTTATTTATAGACGTGCCAGCCGTCGTCTGTTTCTTATTAAAATTATCCAAAAAAGATTTAATTTCTTCGTCACTGAATAATTAGATCCAGTACTTTTACAAAACGTATCAGTTAACTCTATTGCATAACACTTGAATCACTATTCAAAATATAATCTTTTTTCAACACTAGTCTTAGCTGGACGAAGTCTGAATGAATACTGAACCAGTTACAAACCAGTTGTTGATTTTAATGTGCCAACACTCTGAGAGATATGTTATATACGGTTATATATGTTATTAGCTGTTGGGGTGGCGCTTCGTGCCACCCCAACACCTAGTTGGTGGGAGCGCTTCTCTTTGAGAAATTTCTCTTTGAGTGTCATGGTCGTCATTTATATTCCCTGTGTCCCGGTCGTCATTTGTGTCCCGGTGCTTTGTTGATGGTGATTGCTAATCGAACATTCCTTGTGTCCCGGTCGCTTTCTCTTTGAGTTTCCCGGTCGTCATTTATATTCCCTATGTCCCGGTGTCCCGGTCGTCATTTGTGTCCCGATATCCAGGTCTGTAATTTTGTCAGTCGACAAACATGACGTCAGTCGACACACAAACATGACGTCACTCGACACACAGACACACAGACAACTTATTTTTATATATATATATAATATACGGTGGCTTAAATTATGTTTATGTAGGTTTCCCAAAGGGTGTATGTGCAATGTCCTTATAATAGCTTAGGACATTGAGCTGAAACTTTCTGAGTATATTGATGTGGATGTAAAGCTGAATCAGAAGGCACCATGTATGTATTTATGCATGTATGTATTTTTCAATTTATTTGTGTTTTTCTTGTTGGTTTTGATATGTTTATGCTCTATTTTTTTCCTATGGCCCGGCGGCTTTTTTTCAGGTTTTTTCATCCAGGTTGCGAAAAGAAGCAGACCCCAAATTGAAGGATGAGAGAAAGAGCAGGTTTAATGCTGAAGATTGCTGCTTAAGAATGTAGAATAGATTTTTTTCACCTACTGGTTTTAAAGGGTGCAAATATAGATGCTGAAGAAAATACAGCAATACAAAAATACGGTACATGTATCGAAATATCTCTTAGAAAAAGGAATAGACCCTACTCATAAGAGTGTCTTCGATAACAATCGTTTTAGCGACAGGCCCTCAATGGTAAGTGAGATAAATAACGGTGAATACAGATGCAAAAACAGACAACAAAAGCGAAAATAAAATATTTGCAGGAATAGCACAAAAAAAGTAAAAATTAAACCCTAGCCTATCTTAGGCAGCGCGATAGCGCTGCTTAAGTAAATAGCGAAGTGGGCACAATGCATTATTCATTTATTTGCAACAAGGTACTTCATATGAAAGGGGTTGTCGTAGAAACTTTGGATTAAGCTCAAAAGATTGGAAGTTAAAATTTCTAGCGCCCTTTCTAAGAGTCAAAAGTAATTGTAGGGCAACCAGCCTCCCTCCCATGCCCATTAATTTCCCAAACACATCGAATCAAAATTTTGAGATCGTTGTTACGTTCAGCATAATTAAAATGTCCAATAACTATATCTGCGGGGATATCAACCCCCAACAGCCCTTGGAGCAAGGAATGTAAGTTATACGATTTGCCCCTTGTTTATATTAATTAAAAAAAACTTTCCAAGTAAGAAAGTGTTTCAAAGAAAATTAAAGGGGTATATTAAATTTAAGGCCAGCAGAAATAAATTCCTGTAATATTTCAAACTCATAACATCTCATTAACGTCTTCACTGATCCCACCGTCTTTACTAATAATACTGCTAAGGTAAGTGAAGCTGCCCACCTGATCAATCTTTTCGTTATCCTACGTCACCTTTTCATCTTCAATTATTCCTAGCCTTAGTGACTTTGCCTCTTTAAAATTAATTTTCAAACCTATTATACCACCCTGAACTAGCAAAACCTCTAAAAGTTTGTTCATTTTGCTCAAACTTTCATGTAGGATGCTTAAATCATCAACATAATCTAAGTCCAGGAGAGTTTTTCCTCCCCATGTGATTCCGTGGTCTTCCATTGCTTTTTCCTATACCTCGTAAGACCAAGTCCATCAAAACGATCCTTATAAAGAACCCTGCTTAGCTCTTGATCTAACTAAATGAAAAACAAGTTTTTTTCAACCTAAAGTAAGGAGCAGCATAAAAACTTTAAAACAAACAAGATTCATTACGTATATTTGGGTTTGCCCCCCTAGTCAATATCTCACTCTTTAGGCTAAATTTCAAATTTTGTTCCAATTCTTTAAGAATGACGCCTGAATTACAAATCGGTTTAATTAGAATAGATAAATCTTTTGAAAGTACTAAAAAAAACTTTAGCGTAAAGAGCGAGATCTTGAGTAGGGGACAAGCCCCCTTATATATACGCAATAATTTTGTTGTTTTTCAGTATTAAGGTCACTCCTTACTCTTAGTTGAAAAAACTTGTATTTTTTTTAAATTTAATATATGATTTTTTTTTAAATTATGCGGCACCCCCTTTATAGAAATGTCCCTTCCCCCGTCAAAACATCCTTCATATAAACGTCTTCCCACGTAATCTCCTATCCCCGACCCCCCAACCAGAAAAAATCTCTCCCGAAAACGTCTGTATGTTTCCCAATAACCAATATAATGGTAAACAATGGGCAAAGCTCATAACTTTCAGCTCTTCCCCCAGGGACTGTAGGAGATTAAGTCATCCTCAAAGACATAGTTATTAGATTTTTGACTATGCTGAACAAAATGGCAATCTTAAAAATTTGATTGGGTGAGTTTGTGAATAAATGAACTTGGGAGGGGGCCTAGTTGCCTTCTAATTATTTTCGTCACTTAAAAAGTACAGTAAAACTTTTAATTTTCGTTCAAATGTGCCCTATCGCGATATTCTAGGACCTCTGGATCGCTAAGTTAATCCCTGAAAAATAAAAATTATATTTACAAAATTAAAAAATAAAAATAAAATTTTCAAAGAATTGATGTCATTATATATCAAATAGTTAATAGTTAATAAGGGTATCAAACAGTTCGTGGTAACGAACTGTAGTAAGGAGCGACCCGGCTCAATAGTAACCAAAACTCTAAAAAATAGAATTTTGGTACCAATAGCTACATCAGAAGAATCGCATTTTAATGCTGATTTTAAATATATAAGTTTCATCAAGTTTAGTCTTACCCATCAAAAGTTACGAGCCTGAGAAAATTTGCGTTATTTTGGAAAATAGGGGGAAACACCCCCTAAAAGTCATAGAATCTTAACGAAACTCACACCATCAGATTCAGCGTATCAGAGAACCCTACTGTAGAAGTTTTACGTGAACGCATGTCTTAAATATCTTTAATGACGTCACCGTCATAACAAAAATGACGACAACTAACTTCATGACGTCAGTCAACACACAAACATGACGTCACCTGACAGACACATCCACAGACAACTTATTTTTTTTATATATAGATAGTTAATTTATTTTCACAAGTTCTTTCCAGTTGTCTTCATTAATATTGTTATCTTGTATTAATTTTTCGTAAATTTTTTGAAAAAACAAACGTATAGTGTTAAAGATACATATGGTCTTCCGTAAAACGCAAATGAAGCAACCAGTCTCACACTTTTACGGTTAGGCAAGGGGGAAAAGGGAAGTAACTAAACTCCTCTTGTGTATTGCTGTGTAGTTTTTTGTTCGTTTTACGTTTGACTTGAATATTCAATTTAATTGTTACTCGTTTTGAAATTTATTTCCTGATCTGTGTTAGTACCTGCTATCTCTTGTTTGCTACAATCGTTCATTTTAATTTCTGCTCGTTTCAGGTTTCATTTATTAATTGTAATTTTAGTCGCTTTGAGTTTGAATTAATATAGGAATTTATTTCTGCTTTTTTTAATTTAAATATGGTTCTTTTCTTCTTTAAAAAAAATCTTCTTCGGAGTTGTTTTTCATTAATTCCTGTCTGTTTTTGATTGCCAAAGTTTTTTCATGTCTCTGACGTGATAATTAAAACATCTATTTCTAATTTAATAGTTCTAGATGTTGGCTTTGGACTTACTTCTACACCACCTCAAAATTTCATGAAATTTTCGACCACTCCTGGGATATTTCACATACGCACTTCTGACAACTGAGATGACTATTGAGATGCGCACTTCTGACAACTATTGAAATTATCGATAGTTATCAACAGATATACTCTATTGATAACCTGGATCACATGGTGTCTTTTCATCTAGTTTAAACGCTCCTCAGTAATCTCTGAAGGTTCAAGCACGATTCAACATACCCTGAAAGTTTCAACTTAATTCCTCTGTCGCTCCTGAGATATTACTGATTTGTCCTTTTGACTATCAGCATGCACATAGTGTGTTTTGACTTTGTTCAACAGAAAGTTGTCACAAGTAGATGTTGTACCAGTTAAAAACAGTCACAGTCACAGTCACAATTTGTTGCATTTGGAAGTGGTTACTGTTGCAACCAGTCACACTTGCAGCCAAAGTAGTAGAAGTAACCCTTAAAGTTTCAATTTGATACCTTTACTCGTTCCTAAGATATTGCAGATATGCCTTTTTGATCACTTAGATGATGATAGTGTCTTTGATTTAGCTGAACATATCCCTCAATATTCCCCGAAATTTCAACTCAATACCCTTATTCGCTTTGGACGTACTTAGGATCTAACATCCCTCCCCCCCTTTCCCATTGAATAACTAAACACAAACCTTTAAAAAAAGAAGTTTTTCACAGAAAGTCAAGGCCATATTAAATTTTGGATCATCAGAAATATATTCCTATAATAATTGAAAATCAAAACGACAAAACGACACTGATACGTTTTGTAAAACTACTGGATTACTCAGTGACGAAGAAATTAAATCTTTTTTGGATACTTTTTCTAGATAATTTTAATGAGAAACAGACGAAGGCTGGCATGTCTATAAATAAGAAAGGCAATTAAAAGGTAACATTTTTCTAATTATCCGATATGCCTGGAGGATTCGAAATTATAGGACTAGCGTTTGCAAAATTCAAAGGATGTCCAAAATTTCCGGTTCGAATTGTGGATACTGTTTAAAAGAAAAACGGATCACACTACGCTGTTTTCTGTTACGGCACGCATGAGGTATCAAACAGTTCGTGGTAACGAACTGTAGTAAGGAGCGACCCGGCTCAATAGTAACCAAAACTCTAAAAAATGAAATTTCGATACCAATAGCAACATAAAAAAATCGCATTTTAATGCTGATTTTAAATATATAAGCTTCATCAAGTTTAGTCTTACCCATCAACAGTTACGAGCCTGAGAAAATTTGCGTTATTTTAGAAAATAGGGGGAAACACCCCCTAAAGTCATAGAATCTTACCGAAAATCACACCATCAGAATCAGCGTATCAGAGAACCCTACTGTAGAAGTTTCAAGCTCCTATCTACAAAAATGTGGAATTTTGTATTTTTTGCCAGAAGGCAGATCACAGATGCGTGTTTATTTGTTTGTTTTGTTTTGTTTTTTTTTTTTTTTTTCCAGGGTGATCGTATCGACCCAGTTGTCCTAGAATGTTGCGAGAAGGCTCATTCTAACGGAAAAGAAAAGTTCTAGTGCCCTTTTAAGCGACCAAAAACATTGGAGGGCACCTAGGCCCCCTCCAACGCTAATTATTTTTCCAAAGTCATTGGATCAAACTTCTGAGATAGCCTTTTTATTCAGCGTAGTCAAAAAGCCTTATAACTGTGTCTTTGGGGATGTTTCTCTCCCCCACAGTCCCCGTGGGAGGGGCTACAAGTTACAAACTTTGACCAGTGCTTACATATAGTAATGGTTATTGGAAAGTGTACAGGCGTTTTCAGGGGGATTTTTTGGTTGGGGGAGGGTTTGGGAAGAGGAGGATATGCTGGGGGAACTTTCCATCGAGGAATTCGTCATGAGGGAAGAAAATTTCCATGAAGGAAGCGCAGGATTTACTAGCATTATTTTAAAAAAAAACAATGAAAAAATAAATATGAAAAAGTTTGTTTTCAGCTGGAAGTAAGGAGCACCATTAAAACTTAAAACGAACAGAAACTAGATGAGGGGCTCACCTCCTCCTAATACCTCGCTCTTTACGCTAAAGTATTTTTAGTAATTTCAACTATTTTTTGTGCGGTTTTTGTGATTCAGGGGTCATTGTTAATGAATTGGGACAAGATTTAGCTTTAGAGTAAAGAGCAAGGTACTGACGAGGGGGCGAACCCCCTCAAATATGTAATAAAAACACGAGAATACAAAAGTTCTTTACTTAAGCTAATTTATAAGTTACGTATATCTCTTACTAATAAAAAGATTCGTAAAAAATTAAAAGTTCTAGTTGCCTTTTTAATTACCTAAACATCAGAGGGCAACTAGGCTTCCTCCTGCGGAGAGCCAAAATCAAAACGCATTGATTCAAAAACGTTCAGAAATTAAATAAAAAAACAAGTTTTTTTTAACTGAAAGTAAGGAGCGACATTAAAACTTAAAACGAACAGAAATTCTTCGTATATGAAAGGGGCTGCTTCCTCATAAACGCTCCGCTCTTTACGCTAAAGTTTTTTACTGTTTTAAAAAGAAGAGTTGAGAGAAAGAGTCAAACTTTAGCGTAAAGAGTGGGGCGTTTATACTGTTTTAAAAAGAAGAGTTGAGAGAAAGAGTCAAACTTCCGGATATTTATTTAGAAAAGTTAAACTTGGATCGGGCTTCTCTTGCCTCCGTTGTAGACAATGCTCAAAAAGAACTTGAAAATCTGCGAAACGGTTTGAGAAAGGAAATTGAGCAAAGGGTTCGTGACAACTTGAGCACGGTACCTTCTACAGGGCTTGCATCATCAGTTACAGAAGATATCGTATGTAAAATCCATGATTCAATTTTGGTTGAATACTCGGCAAAGTTCAGTGCTTTTGAAAAAATGTTATCTGGGCTCAAAAAGTAAATTGCATCTCTGGAAGACAGAATCGAAGTGGTTGAACTGAAACTTGATGATATGGAACAGAAAAGGATAATGGATATGCTTATTTTTTAGTGATTTAAAGCAAGCATAAGGAGCCAGTGTTGAGATGTCAGTGAAACAAGTTATTGGGGAAAAAATGGGACTACCGGTTATTGCAAATTCGCACATCCTGAGCGTTCGTCGGTTCAAGAATCCATCCAATCCAGTTTCCAACAATTCTAACGTATCTCCCGTGTCTTTCAACCGTTTTCCGCTTGTGATACCATACTTTTTTGTTTCTTTTTCTCATTTATGCTCTTGTTGTTTTTTTCTCTGCTTATACTCTTATCAATTTCTGATTGCACTTAAGTCATGTATGGGTCCCGTGATCGATTGAAAAATTATGAGGAAAATACATTAGTTATTGATGATGAGTTTTCAGATGTTTCGTTTGGTAAGTCGGGATTTAAAGCTGGATTAAAAAAGTACCCTAATTATAGTTCATACGTTGAACTTGAAGATCTTACTAAATGGGATATATGTAATGGAAATTCGTTACTTTTTTGGAACTGCCAAGGATTCCGATCGGCTAAATTCTCTTTGTTGTGGACAATCGAGTTTCTTAAACATTGTTTGTAGGCCTATGTGAAACGATTTTGAGCGATGAGAACCTGAATGTAATGGATTTTTCTGTTCCAGGGTATAGGGTTGAATATAAAGGTCGCTCTTTTATGCAGAGAGGAGGACTAGCCGCTTTAATAAGGAGTGATGTAGATTATGATGTAAGACATGAATTTTCACTCTGGCTTGAAGGTAAACTCAAAACATTGTTTATTGAAATGAGGTCGTCATGGTCAGAAAAGCTACTGTTTGGAATAATGTATAAAGTACCATCATTTTCGAAGAAAGATTTTTTTGATGTATTTTAAAGTCTTCTGTCACAAGTTGCAAAAGAAAAGAAAAAGGTAGTGTTCATGGGAGATTTCAATATTGATCTATTAAATCCGATTGATCGTGTTGATTTCCTTAATACAATGTTGTCTTATTTCGTCTTATTTGTACCCTTTAGTAACAATTCTAACGAGAATAACGCATTCTTCGGCAACTTTAATAGATAATATATTTGTTGATGGGCAGTTATTGAATGGTTGTATGGCCGATGTAATTGTTAATGATGGATCAGACCACATTATGTTGATGAGTAAAATTGATAGTTTAAAGGGGAGACCACCAAAAGATGAGATTAAACATCGAGATTTATCAGAAAATAGTTTGAAAAATCTAGCTGTAAACTTGGGACATGTTGATTTTTCGGAAGTTTTCAAATGGAAATGTGCAGAAAACGCTTATAATTTGTTTATGGATATATTTTTAGCTGAGTTTGATAAATGTTGCCCCTTAATGAAAGTTGAAAAGAAAAGAAAAATAACCTTCGGAAAGTATGGATGACGACTGGTATCCTTGTTTCTGTAAAAATGAAGAATAGACTGTATAAAGATTATTTAAAAGACCCCACGAATGAGAAACTCCTGATTTTCAAAGAGTATAGAAATCGGCTGAATAAAATTAAACGGTACGCTGAAAGAGCTTATTACGAAGAAGGGTTTGAACAGATAAATGGAAGCATGAAGCGGACTTGGATTAAAATCAATGAGTCACTGGGGCATAAAAAGGAAAAGGACCAGATTAATATGATGAATTTCAGTGAAAAAATTGTTAATGATCCTAAGGAAATTGCGGAAAATTTATACAAGTATTTTTCAGAGGAAGGTTCTAAGCTGTGCCATGAAGCAGTTAAAAGATCAAAAACTCCACCAGTCCCTAAACTTAAACCTCGTCATGTTACTTCTTAATTCCTTTTTACAAATTGTGATGAAAATGAAACAAATGAAGTATTATGAGAATGAAATCACAATCCTGTGGAGTAGATGAAGTACCGTTAAAAGTTGTTAAAGCAACAAAAACAGTTGTTATTCCTATTCTGACTCATCTGATTAATTTATAACTTGAAGAGGGAACTTTTCCAGAAAGACTTAAAATAGCCCGAGTGCTACCCCTTCACAAAGGGAAGTTAAAAAATGACCCAAGTGACTAACGACACATTTCTATTTTACCCTCTTTTCGAAGATTTATGAGAAAGTTTAGACATTAAAAAGGCATTTGACACTGCTGATCATGATAAATTACTCCAGATTCTTGAATCATTTCGTGTATGTAATGTGGCTTTAAAATGGTTCCGTTGGTATCTTATTAATAGACCTCAAGTTTTACAAAATGCAAATGCAACATCAGAGTGCCATCTTTTACAGTATGGAGTGCCACAAGGTTCAATAATGGGACCACTGCTTTTTCTCATTTATACTGACTATTTAAAATATTATTTTACTGAAGCTAATATCATAATATTTGCAGATGACACACTTCTTTTTGTTGCATGTGAAAATCTACCTTCTTTATTTAAAAAAATGGAAATTGCTCTGACTGAATTTATATCGTGGGCTGATTCACAGTATTTGACACTAAATTATGGTAAAACAAATTATATTTTCTTTTCTAGAATCGGATCAGTCTAAACAGGCCTCAATTTAATTGTAAAAAATAATATTATAAATAGGGTAAAAACCTGTAGATATCTTGGATTTATTATTGATGAGAATATTTCGTCGAATGAACATGCTAAATTGATTGGTAACAAGCTTTCAAGGTCCCTTGGAGTTATCCACAGTCTCAAATTCTGTTTCCCTAAAAAAATCCTGAAAATGATTTATCATTCTATTTTTCATCCCCATTTGTCTTATGGATGCTCTATATGGGCAAGCAACTTCATCTCATGTTATAAGAGAATCCAAATCATCCAAAATAAGGCCATTGAAATTATATCACCTCTTCAGCATTCAAATAACATTAACCTCCATTTCAAACTTAGTAAAATATTTGATTTATCAAAGATTAGGGATTTTCAGATTGCAACTTTTTGTTTTAAATATTTTAACAACCTCCTTCCATCGTCATTGGAAAATTTATTCAATTTAAATCAAAATTTACATACTTATGAAACGCGAAATTCATGTGACATTGTCAACGAGACACTATCAACAAAAAGAGCTTCTTTTTTAATTAGATTTCTTGCACCAGATATCTGGAATTCAATCCCCTTGGAAATCCGGAACTCAAATAACCTTATTACCTTCAAGCGAGCAGTGAAGGGTCGTTACAGAAATACTGTTTAGATTTGAATATTGTGTGGTCCTCCTCTTTTCGGTCTTTTTTTTTTCTTTTCTTTTTATTTTCTCTTCGTAACCCCCTTATTTTTTCTCTTTTTTGATAAATCCAGTTGATTCGTTGTTTCTGTTAGTGGATTCTTTAATTATTCTTTAGTTAAGTTTCTACCCTAGTCAAGAACTTTTGTGCTTTCCTGGCAGATTATGTACATGTAATTATGTGTTTTTGTTTAAATATATATGATTGAATTGAAAAATTGAAAATTGAAATACTATTATAAATGGGTTGAGTAAAATATTTTGTCAGATCATTTTTAATTAAATTTGAGTATAAAAACCTAGCAAATAATCCCCCAAGTCTCTATTTAAAGAAATATTATTATTTATTTTGACACTAATTTTGATTGATTCCCGAACCACCTGTTCTATCCCCAAATCATTACTAACGAGAGAAAACTTTTTCAAAAAGTATTGTGTGGAGGGATTGTTAAATATATGGCAGGTTAAAGAAGAATCAAAGGAGTTACTAGAACTATTGGAAATTAATGTTTTGTCTATGTCTTCTTTATGGGTCTAGCTGGAATTTATATCTTTATCGGAGCTTAAGAAATTTGTGATCTTCAAATTAGTTGGGAAAACTACATGCAGATTATTTTTCATGCAAACATCTTTTATTTTGTTATGATTTTTGGCTTGTACAAAAGATAAATGGTATTTTAGGGATTATCAGGCGCCTCACATTTTGACATATCTTCGATTTTACGAGAATGTATGTTTAGTCTACGGTTAATTACATTATTGACAAAAGGAATGGGTATTCATTACCAAAAAGATTATCTCTGATAATATTTATTTCTGCCATTATACACGAATCGGAGCAAATGTTCAGGGTACGATCGATGAGAAAAATTACAACTGCTCAGACAGTAAAATCCAGTTTATCACTAATACGAATAATTAACACATCTAAAAACGGTAATTTATGTTCAGTTTCAATTTCTAGGGTAAACTGCAAATTTCTGCCATAAGTGTTAAGACGATCTAAGAAACCCGAAATTCAATTTCCCCATAATTCCAAAGTGAAATTACGTCATAAATGTAGCGACCCCAATAGACGTGTTTTAAAAAATAAGAATATCTTAAACCCCCCTAAAGAAATAATATGTCTTTGTCGTTTTTGTCCTCAATAATATGGACTAAGGTTTTAAATTGTAGTATATGAGTGAATCGTGCTTCTTTCCGGGTATTTAAACGTAATTTATATCTTAATACATTTTCATTTAATTAATTTTTTTAATTTAATTTCATTTTCATTTCTGAAAATGATAAAATTTTCATTTCTGCAGGATTCTAAAAAGGTTTGTTGTTTGATAATATTAGCACGTGTTTTACCTAAACTAATAAAATAAAAGATATTATAATTGGAATAAAATTCTAACTTTAGCGTAAAGAGCAAGGTATTGACAAGGGGGCGAACCCCCTCATATACGTAATAAATTCTGTTCGTTATAAGTTTTAATGTTGCTCCTTACTTTCAATTGAAAAAACTTGTTTTCATTATTTAATTACACTTTAGCCAAGAGCACTTTTCTAATGCTTACCTGTGAAACAGGAAGAGATACATGTGTGCCGAATAATTTTTTCTCTGTACGGGCAATAATCAGCTTACAGGTTGCAGATACAGAGGAACCAATTGGAAGGCCTGGGCAAGTTACTTCCCTTACAGATTTTTCTGTATCATCGAGATATACCACATCAGGGGCAAGATCTGCCAGAAACTTAAAAATTAAAACTTGCGACTTCATGGCATTCAAAACAAACCAAGACTGTCATGATTATTGTCTATAACAGGAAAACCATTCTCAAGAATAGCATATGAGTGATTTAAATCCAGCCGGTCATCTGCATAGCCCAAAATAGAACATCAGTAGGCTACCCTTTAAAATACAAGAAGTCGGGTTTCCCAATTGAGCACTGCATTATTATAAAGGGTCGGAGAGGTGATAGCTCGTTGCTTATTTCCAAGACTAAATTAATTTCACGAGAACTGACTGAATCACCGATCTTTAACCGGACTTAATTATTGTTATACTTAGAAAACAATGTCACATTTATATCAGGAGAAACCCCTCAATTAAGCAGCTCCCACATCGCATGAGAATGAATTAATGACCCACAAGCATTACTCACATCAAGAGAAGCAATTTCCAAAAACTCGTAGGTTTTTCAAGAACCTTTCAAAATTTTAGACAGCAATTTAAGTGCCTGGAAACAAGCCAAATCTTTCCGATATCTGAATTGGAAAGAGGGCATTTTACAAACATAAACAATAGTCTCAATAACCAATAGCTCAATACCTTCCACAGTAAACTCATTGTTGATTTGTGCAATTTACACTAGGCTTACCTTTTGTTAAAAAAGGTTTAATCACTCCCGTTCAAAAGTTATATGACACGACACCAACACTAAAAATCAGCTGATAAGACAAAAAAGATGTACATACACTAATTCACTACCTTACTGTAAACACCGATAATGGCCGCTTATATAAAAACACAATACTTACTCTAGATCCTATGGGGGATTTGCCTTCTCTGGAAGTATAGTTATTTGACTTTTTGACCATTTTGAAGAAGATGGATATTCCAAAATTTTAATCAGAAGGGTTTGAGATAATTGAACCTAAGAAGGGTAAGGGAGGGATATTGGAGGCCTTTCAGTCATTTTTCGAATTCCCCCTCTACATACCCTGAAATTTTAAACATTATACTGTCAGCCGTTCTCGAGATATTGCAGGTACGTCTTTTTAAAAACTGGAGGCACATAGTATCTTTTGATTTAATTAAACATGCCTCTTGAAATTCCTCAAAGTTTCACCTTCATGCACATCGCCTTTTGGAACACACACGTAATTAATCATTCCCCCTTTTCCTAGCGATAGATCCTGTAATTAAAAACGTTATATTGTATAACTTACAATGTTTGGCCTGGGGCTTTGGGGGGCATTGAATTCCCTAAGGCATTATTGCTAGACCTTTTGCCTATTTTCAGCAAAACAACTTTTAAAGATTTTGGTCAGTGTTGAGGGGAGGGGTCAATCAAAAAGATCAGGATGGCTCGTAGTCCTCCAATCACATTTCAACGTCCCCCTCAACATACACTATAAATTTCAACTTAATACCCTCAGCCGTTCTTTACATGCTTATACTCTCTTTTGACAGCTAGCATGCATATACTAGGCTATGTTTCGATTTTGTTCTGCATTCCTCTTCAAAGCTATGGAGTTTTATGCCATCTCCTTAGGCTTAGTTATCAGACCTTTAGACTCGTCCTGAAAAAGACGGCTATTTCAAAGTTTTCAAGTTCAAGTTCTATTTATTTTCATAAAATAACAATAACAAAAATAATATCCCAAAGGGCTCAATGACCCATAATTTGGGAAACGGCATACAATAAATAAAGAATCATAAAACTTGTCGTAAACATACTAACCAACATCTAAATATAAATATATATGTATGTATTTTTGATGGAATGTTTTGATGAGAGGACACTTAAAGAGGGCACGGAAACCGAAACGTCTCCAGGAACGGCCAGAAAGCATACGCTGAGAACATAGCAGCTGAGGCAGAAAGAGTAGCCAGTCGGGTGATATTAAAACCGTCTATATGCTTACAAAGAAGCTTTCCGGTGGGCAAACAAGCCCTTGCCCTTCATAGAGGATAAAAATGGGCAGCTGTTTACCCATCAGGTAGATATCCAGAACCGTTGAAGTGAATATTTCTCGGATGTTCTGAACCAGCCGATACCCCATGAGCCACTGTTGGTCCCTGATGTGCCCCTATTTAACTTGGATATCTATTCGAGCCCTGTCCTCTTTCAGGAAGTAAAATATCCCTGAAGTCGAAAAGAAATGGGAAAGCAGCTGGATGTGATGGAGTCCCTCCGGAGCTGTTGAAATACGGGAAAAAGCTCTCGCTGGCCCACTATTTCAGCTGCTTGGTAAGGTATGGGACGACGAGCCTGTCCCTCCTGACTGCATTAAAGGCATTATCGTGAAACTCTTCAAGAAAGTTCGAAAGACATCATGCGATAACTGGAGAGGTATTACACTCCTGACAGTCGGATGTAAAGTTCTATTTCAGATTATACTTAGTAGAATTAAGACTCAAGTGGATCTAATTTTAAGGGATGAGCAATATGGTTTCCGCCCAAATCGTTCTTGCAAATCGTTTAGTGTTTATAGACTTTTTGAAAGCATTTGACTCTGTGCACCGAGAGGCAATGTGGAAAATTCTCCTAGAGTATGGAATGCCTCCGAAAGTTATGAATATGAAATAAAGCCCTGTACGCTGCACAGGTTTAGGCAGTCAGACCGAGAAAGGGTTGTCAGATTGGTTCCTTGTCGAGGTAGATGTACGTTATGAATGTTTAGTATCTCCAATATTTTTCGCAATGCTTACAAATTTTGTGCTTCGAGCTTGCCACCTTAGATGAGGCATAAAACCGAGTGTCAAATACACAACTGTAATTTCGCTGACGATATCACTCTCCTGACTCACCGCAAAGAGGACATTCAACATAATCTGAATGAATTAGCAGTGAAATCTTCGCCTATGGGCCAGAAGATTAATGTGATAAATGAATAGTATGCCTAACGCAGTTTTGGCAACCATTGCAGCTGGGATTTGATACAAACGCACTGATATAGAAGAGGTCAGAGAATTTAAGTGCCTCGGTAGTACAATTACCCAAGATGTGAATTGTGATAGGGAAGTCTTTCTACGCATAGCGCATGCCGGTGGAGCATTTTCTCGGCTGAAGAATATTTTGAAATGTAGATACTACTCTCAAAAGTGGAAAATACGATTGTTTAGGAGTAATGTGCTCTCTGTACTTTTATGTGGATGCGAATCCTGGAGCCTTTCAAAGAATGGTGAGAGAAGAATACTTGGCTTCAAGGATAATCGTGTGCGTAGAATCCTCGCGGCGCATCGGACCGATAGAGTAATGAATGCCCAGATAAAGGTTCACACAGAACAACCACTGGTGATCGACGAGATCAGAATGATAAGATGGAAGTATAGGAGGCAAATGACCCACATGAGTGAAGGACGCATCCTGCTCGATTTATGCTGTTGGACCCCACCCAGCATTCCAAGGACTGGAAGACAACGCAGCACACTTGGTTGATCCCTGGAAAAAGAGGCGAGGAGTCTCCAAATCACTCTGAACGAACTTTGGTCTTTGGCACAAGATCAGTCAAGCTGGGGGTCAACCATCCCTGCCCTATGCACTCCCAGACGTAGGAGAATCTAAGCTAAACAGAACGTAAACTGGTAGCTTTTCAACCACTTCAAAATATCCACCTAAACATGTCCTGAAAGTTTCAACTTAATACCTTCAGTTGTTTCTAAGATAGTACAGATCCCCCTTTTTTGACAAACTGGATGCACACAGTTCCTTTTCATTTAGTTTAAGATACCCCTCAACATTCTCCAAAGTTTCACCCTAATAAACATGGCCTTTTCGGATACAACCAGAGTCAAAACTGCCCCCTAACTCTATTGATATATCCTGCAAAAAAACTGATATGTTAACAATTAGCAACTTGAATAACTTACAGTCCTTACACCCTGGAGCTGGGGTCTTACAACCCTGGAGTCATAGTTGTTTGACCTTTGTACTATTTTGACTAAAATGGGTATTTCAAGATTTTGGTTTGGAGAAAAAAGGTGGGGGATTTTACCTTCCGATCACTTTTAAATCTTAAAAGGGGCACTGGAACTTTCGATTTCCAATTGAATGAGCCCCGTCCAATATTTATGCGACCACTCTTTCCATAAGAACCTTATATCTTAACAATTTGCAACTTGCATAACGCAGCCATCGCCCCGAGGGCTGGGGAGGGGTGTCAACCCCGGAGCCATGGTTTTTTTACCTCTGGAATATTTTGAGCGAAATGGCTATCTCAAAACTTTGATTGGCTATGTTTGGGGGAAAAGAGCTTGGGGGCTGACTGCCCTCCATTGACTTTTGACTCTCAAAAAGTACACCAGAAAATTTTAATATGCAATGGAATGAGCCCCCTTCAGAGTTTATACAACCACCTCATCCATACGAAGTACCTCTGGAAAATAGCAATAATTATACATTGAAGCCTTATGGCTCTATTAAAACTCTATTTTTTAGGGATCCGGTTACTCTGAGTACGAGCATTAGCCCTTACAGTTCGTTACAATGTCGATATAGATAATTAGCACCAATAAGCGACACAGAAACCTTGGCGTTAGCTTCTATTTGAAAAAATGAAAAAAAGCTTTAAAATACGGTAATAACTATAAAAAAGAAAAAAGAGTAAAACTGAATAAAGCTCGTCTGATATCATTGGAATTATAAACGGAAGACTAAGTTGTAGAATGTAAAATGTTAGAATGTGTAAAGTATAGAATGTGTAAAAGTGTAGAATGTATTGTAGCATAAAAAAAGTGTGGAACTCGTTACTCTGGTTTAAATTAGCAGCTTCAAGTTACTCGAAGTAACTAAATATACGATATGATCATCGAAGTTTAGTAACTAAGTATAAAATGAAATATTAGGGACCTTAGCTTATTAGTCTTCAGATGTTGTTACAACACAGTATTCTCTTGGGTTGGCGCGACATCATCTAATCTTTGACTAACTTTGCCGAATTCAAACAAACTTTACACTGATATTTACATACAACATGCGCGCATAGCAAAGAATATCTCCGAAAATTTTCCCAAAATGACAAAGTTCCTTTAGTTCTGTTTTAAGCCAGTGCGAAATAACTTTGAAAGTGAACTTATGTGTCTTCCTTTTGGATACAGAATTTTTCCGTCTTGGATAGTATGTTTGTGTCTTTTTGCTGGATTTTCCAAGGGTCTTGAATTTCTTCCTACCCCCCTTCAGTTCAAACAATGTAAGTCCACATACACTATTGCACTTCTGCTAAGTCCAAGCTTCATTTTCAGTTTCGTTTAATCAACAACAGCATAGAGGATCTTAATCAGGGGGGAAAAATACATCAAATTACAGATGCGAATGTTTCAGATTTAGTTAATAGCAAATCTTCTGCTTCGTCTGTTGCATTTTGTCTACGATCTATGGGAGTTTGAGGGTCACTAACCCAGTTTGACGATTTTAATAACAAATTATTTTTGTCAATTTGGTTCAAATAAGTTTGAACGTACCCATCTTCCTAATGCCCACATAGTAATTCTGTTGCTTGAAAGATTTTGTTACTGAGTACAGATATTATATTCAAGATTTAATCTTTTATAGAGTTTCAACTTCTTTTGACACGGTTCACTCCTTACTTACAGCATTGTTTGATCTGAAGTTGTTTCAAATGTTAAAGATGCTACCACTCCTTCCTTAAAATCGGTTTTGTAAGTTCAAGTTTAATGTAATTTAATTGTATATCAATGCTTCAGGAGTGATAGATATTAGTTTTATTTTCCTTTGAGTCAGGGTTTAAGTCACACGGTGTCAGAGGAATTCCTTAACTCGACTCGGATTGTTTTTACACCAAGTCAGGAATTAGTGTATTTTTGCACCGGGTCATTCCATAAACAAGACTTTGCTCGTTGTAACACTTAATCAGTACGAACTTAATTCTTAGATTATTTTTCTGCACCGATATGGTCTAAGGCTTGAAACTTAGGGATTTTAATTAAGTTAGAGTTTGGCCGTTGCTGCCCTATCTCGGAACTTAGCTGTTTTATCACTGTGTCATGACTGAACTATCACTTTAACTGAGTCTGTCCACTGCTTAGACTTAGCCTGTCCACATCAAGTCTGTCCACTACTTCAGTTCAGCTTGTATTTACGCTGAGTTAGAGTTTAGCTTGTTTTACAATAAATCAACATAATAACCCGTCCTGGACCATGTCAGGACTTAGCTCAGGACAATTTTTTCCATCAATTTAGGACCTAATTGGTTTTGTACTGAGTAAATCAGCGCCTTGTTCTTAGATCGATAAAGCAGTTAGTTGGAGAAAGTTAAGTTTTGCAGGTGTTTGCACTTGGTTCATTCTTACTGCGAGCAAGTACTTAGCTTGATCAAAACCGAGCCAGTCTGTAGCTTTGATCTAGCTGGGTTTCTGCATCTTTTAGAAAACAGCATGTTTTGAGGTTGGGTATTGGCTTCAGTTATGTTTGCACCAAGTCAAGACTTCATTTGTTTTTCCGTCAATTCAGTCTGCAGCTTGGATTTAGCATTTTGTCTCGCTGATTCACGACAATTGTATTAGCTTCCCCTGAGTCTGAACTCGACTCATTTTTGTACCGAATCCGTGTATGGAAAAAATTTAGCTCAATTTTTCGCTCTGATTTATTTCTTTTGCATGATTCCGATTTGAACAAGGTGAAACCTCTTTGCCTGCCTGATGTCTCTCTTAAGTCACATATATTTAAATTTCTGAGAAGACTCTAGTTTAAATAAAGTGTAACTAGTTTAGTAAGCTTAGACCGTTGACAACTTAGTACTCAAGTTCAACTTGGCTCTTGTTTCCGCCAAGTCGAAAATCAACTCGTTTTTACACTGATTCAGCCCTTAGATCGTATTTAATAAAAATCTGCCCAAGCTTGTGCTTTGTTTAGTTTTGCGCTGGTTCAAGTGTTAGGTCGTTTTGCACCCTGTTACTGAAATACCACATTTTGAACCTATTTTTTTTTGTGCCATGTCAGGACTTCATTGGTTTTTGTACTGATATTGAAAAACAAATCCTTATATGATTAAAGTTTAATCAACGATGGAACGCATCTTCCTTTCCACTAAAATATTGCTGGCAAAGGAAGAAATGGTTTTGAATAGTTTGCAAGGACCCAAATAGCTTTTCAAATCGTTAAGATTGAGATTCTTTGTAATTTTGCGGTTTTAACAATATGGAGCAAGCCCACCTTTTTAACTAAAATATGTCTATTGAGAATTGACCAACGCCGTAATTTGGAGGCCTTCCCATGGGACTGTGTTTGTTTTGTCACCCTCCTCTCCGCCATAAAGACATATCTTCTGAGCTAGTTGCTCAGGTTGAGAGAAAGAACAGCCCACATATATTCCACATTTACTCCAAGACGGGCTACACAAGCTTCAAGGGCAAAGACGCACTTTAGCGGATGAGAGAGAAGGGTGGTGGCCTTCCAATCTCTTCTTACTCTTAAAACAACAATAAAATTGCCATTCACCAGTAGAATTGGCAACGTCTAAGGTTTCTGCAACACCCTTTTCGTACGAGGGAGTCCGCGAAAAATCATGCTTCAATTTCAATTTCGGTTCTTTGAAATCTCCATATTATTAAGATCTGTGATTATGTGATCCATAGATATTAAAAGTGTTTTGGTTCAGCATTTGTGAAAATAGCTCCTCGTCATACTCTTCAAATTGCAGAATATAAGCCATGTTAAATAAATAATAAAAAAAAACAATCTAAAATTAATGTAAATTGTGCCATTTATTCTAAAAGTGAGTAAAATTTTCCCAATTTGTAAGAGGAGCCACCATCTTTTAGCTCTTCACTTTTTACGCTAAACTTTTGCAAGTGCTTAACTGAAAACTTTTCTGATTGTTACACATATAACCATTCGGTAATCACAATGTAACCACATTTTACTATCTGTTTGTTTAAGGATTTTGGAACATTCAACCGAAAACTTATTGGATATCGATTTGCCGCTTGTCAACAAATAAAACATAACTTTGCAAACTTAAGGTTTTTTAAGATTTTGAATTACTAGTACATGGCATTCTCTATTGAAACCCAGCAGGGAATATTTGAGTAATTATTTTAATTTGATTTCTCTTATGCAGCAATGGTGCTTGTGTTGGCTTCGAATGAAAGTCAGGGGCACACATGGGGATATAACAAATCAGGGGTGCCAAAGGAGAGGGTGGGGTATATGCCCCTGTACTGCAGGTTGCCCCACACTTTTGAAAAACACCTGTTTTGTTATTTTCATTGAACTCTCTCTCCTTAGATTTTCGAATATACTTTTTTGTCTAACAAATGAAAAGAATTCCTTGAATCTGTCACGTTTTGCTGACAAATTTATGCGCTAACTCCAACAGAATTTCGAATATACCAAAAATCGGACACAATTAGACATTCCCTTTTTTGAAGTGATAAGAACAATGCTTAATTTTGTTCTCAAAGTGGACTCAAAGCGCAAGCGTCTAGTAATTTAGTGTTTACCAGAGGCGTCGTCCGGGGAGTGGGGCGAGAGGCAGTTTCCCTCACAACAATTTGGAGTAAAATTGCCCATGCCCCTTGACTATCTGGATATGGATACTTCTTGACCCCCATATAGAAATGCTGAAGCTATACCCTTGTTGTTTACTAAAAACGTTTCCTAATTTTTTCTAGATATTTTATTCCACTCAATTGAAATGGAATCATTTCATGGTCCTCTTTTTCGCTTTTCCGAAAAAGGGGAATGGAATCATTACATGGGAGAAACAGAACTCTTTCCTTAGTCAACACTGCTTTATCAACTATGGTTTGGTGTTTTCTGGGCTTCTTAATTACTTTTTGAATGTATAACAAAATTTTTATGTCTTTAATAATTAATTCAAATTGTATGCTAAAAGTTAATATTATCAACGCTGGTAAAAGACTATTGGAAGCCTTGTAAGCTAGTCTCCTATGGTCTACTTAAAGATTTTATGGTTCTTAAAACAACAGTTATGTTTTTGCGAGGATTTTTCTTAATCTTACAAATAAAGAAAACATAAGTCGTCAGTTTATTTGCAAAAAAAGATGTAATTACAAGCTGCATATGCCAAGAAGCAAGTATTTTTTTTTATGTTTTGAGCTTCAATCTGATTCTTAGCTTTTATTTTCTTCTTTTTTGCTTTGCTTTTCTTTCTTCTTTTCCTCATTTTGTGCAGCATTAACCGGAGTTCATTTAATCGATTTAATTTATTTTAATTTGTTTAATGTATTTATTGTTTTTCTTCTACGGATTTAGTGCTTAATTGAAACATACATATTCTCCCTATTTTGCAGGTTTAGAGGCCTTTGGGGGACTAGTGCAATGTATGCGCTGTATGATTGATTAATTACAGATATATATTATCTATGACAAGCTATGTTTTGTGTGTGTTATTTTTGCATATCAAGGGGAAATTCTAAATTAACTTTAAGACAATAACAAACAGATATTCCTTAAATGAGGTCTGTTTATTTTAATGTATTAATGAGCGTTTATTTTTCTTTCAGTGAAAACTACTAACATCACCAGTATATTGAACGGGCAAGCTCGATTGCCATGTGATATTAGTTCACCGAATCTTGGAGAAAGAGTAATTTTGGTACTTTGGTTTCGACTGAATTCTGATACCCCTATTTACAGGTAATTATTTTTTTCATTCGGCTTTTTACTTAATTGTAATATTCAGGGGGAAAACCACTAATTTTTGGTCCATACTTTTAGTTTGATTAAGGGAATTCGATACTTCAACCTATCTTTTCTCTTATAAACTTTTTTTTCAGTTTGTGGGGCAAAAGTATTAAGAACTGATAGTTGCAGCCTTGCCATGATTTCTAAAGTTTGGATAAGATATGCCAAAAAATCGACAGAAAAACGAAAGCCGGCACATAATGTCCCAGAAATCTTAAGAAAATCATACAGCTTTTTTCACTTTGTGCCGGAGATAGAGATATTCATATTTAATCAAACTTTCATTTTTAGAAAGTGGGAATTTGCCCGAAAGCTATAGAAAAATCTTGAACTTCTCCCGTTTTGTGATGATTTAATGAAGATTTAGTTTAATTATTTTAATATTTAACTTAAATTAATTAAGATTTAATTATTAATTTAACTTCCATCTTTGGAAAGTGTGAGTTTTGTTTTCTTTGACTGAACAGAGCAGAAGTTTCTTTTGAAGTTTAGGATAGGGCAATCCCTACAAATATTTTACCATGGCTGCTGAAAAAATATTAAAAACCCACTCAAATGGAGTATTATGTGCTCAATTTTACAGCTAAGGTAGTTCCCTGTTGTGATACCTGTTTTGATTGAAAACCTTGCCGACACACGAAGCATATTATTTATGCTGTATGTACATTGAATAGACAATGCTCTGCTCAACAATTAGCAAGAAATTATAAGTTTTCTTCATTGTAAACTAGCATCTCATTAGTTCATGGAACTATTGACACATTTGAGATCCCCTATCTGTTTTATTGAAATTAATTTGAGAGTTCCCTGTGACGCTGGTAAAATTTTCTAATAGACCCTTTGTCTTTGAGAAGGTCTGTCGACGCTGAGACTCGCAAAATGAATTTTAAGGTTTCGATTGACCCCCCCCCCTAAAAAGCTGTAATAGTTAGTTAAAGACATAACTATGCTAATATGCTGTATTATGAATCTTAACGTAGAAAACTTGACGTAAAAACTTTTGGTTGGAATAATTAAACAATTAAATAGATAAATTGTTTAAAGTTTCATTGTAAAAAATCTTCAAAGAAATACATTTTCTTCGTAGAAGGTATGGTACGTAAGATTTGACCCAATGTTCAACCTGAGCTTTTTTTTCTCGATCCAAGTGTAAAAATATTTTCTTCTTAAAAATTCTTTGAATGAATTCTGAAATCCTCTTTCCCTTTTCTTAAAGACTTGAAAAAAAAAGATAATAAAAAGTGAAGTTGGTTTCGCCAAAAAAAAGGCAGGCTAGAATAAATTACAATTGCTACGAAAAGTAAATAATGATGAAGATCACACTGCCTTTTGATCATACAAACAACGACAAATAAAACACTGAGGAATTTAAAGTAAGACTGTCAAATTTGTTATCCTTAATTAATTATTTCGCTTATATATCAAAGGGCCGTCCTCAGCATAGCACATATAAAAATATAAAATAGGACTTATAATTTAAATAGTTGAGCGCTAAAACTATAAATAAAAATCAAAACTGTCCTAGGTTCATTTCTTCAAGAAAATTAAACCAGGATTAATGATCAGGCATTTTATTGTAAGTCTTACTTTAATTTTTTGTATGTTGTTTGCTGAGGATGGCCCTTGGATATAGAAATGAATATTCACTTCCGGATGCAAGATTTTACAGTCCTAGATTTATTCCTCATTATTTTTATATGTTGTTGTTTGTTTTCTGGGAAAAAAAAATCTGATATCTTATAGCTTACCAGAACTAAAACTTCATACACTTAGACTATTGAATTCAAAAAGTTTTAAGTTATCTATGTGATAAAGCCAAGTAGAAAATAGATTTAACTCATTTTAATACTGGAAAACTTGTATAAAATATATATACGTGGCTTGAAAGAAAATGTATGTGAAGTTTGGTAGAATCATCTTGCAAGAACAGGGATAATGAGAAGCTTATAAAAATCAAACTAGTTCGATGTGTAGTAGTTTTATTATTAGTAGTAACAATAATTCATAAAAAAAACACACACAATCAAAATCCTTCGTTAGCACACCAAAAGCGTCACTTGCGGTAGTGTGCTACTAACAGGGAAATGGCAATAACAACAAATACAAGGTATAGAGAAATGGAGGTATAGAGAAATACACCGAGAAATTCAAACATGAACAAAACACACACAAAAAAACTTAGCAACATGATGATCCTGAAGCACTGATAACCCTAAAATTATTAATAATAAAAAAAAACAACTCAATAAATAGATAAAATAGTTTTTTTTTAATACATAATTATCAGTTTTATTCGCATGCGATTTCAATCCCTTTGGAAGGAATAGGTTTTATACTGAGAAACTCGTTTTTTGAAGTTTCTATTTTTTCCTTTTTTTATTAGTAATAACTTGTTTTCAAAAAATGCAAACAAAATCAAGCGGTAGGACACCGAAAGCGTCACTTGTGAGAGGGTGCTACTAACTAACTTTTGAGAGGGGGCTGTATTTCGTGGGTGCACCACGAAATGCAAACATGAAAAAAACACACACGAAAAAAACTAAGCAACATCATGATCCTGAAGAAATGCTAACCCTAAAATTATTAATAAAAAAAAACAAACAACTCAATAAATAGATAAAATAGTTGTTTTTTAATACATAATTATCAGTTTTATTCGCATGCGATTTCAATCCCTTTGGAAGGAATAGGCTTTATACTGAGAAACTCATTTTATGAAGTTTCTTTTTTTTCCTTCTGTTATTAGTAATGACAAAAAAAAAATGCAAAGAAAATCAAGCGGTAGGACACCGAAAGCGTCACTTGTGAGAGGGTGCTACTAACAAGAAAATAATTACAACATAAGGAAGATCTGATGAATACGTTATCTTCACTTTTGATTGCCAGAATCTTATTTGGATTGCAGAGTCAATGTACAGAAAATCTAGAATAAAGTACATAGTACAGTACAAGTACATAGTACAGTAAAGTACATAGTACTCATAGAACAGCATAGTACAGCAGAGTCAGGGTACAGGAAATCGAGTTACAGTCACAGCAAAGACAAAAAGACAAAACTTCTTTATAAATTCTCAGTTTAAAGTGTGCATTAGCTTTATTTCCTAACGTCTGTGGCGTGTTTTCCTTCACCCGTGACATTGTTTTTTTAGCGCGCGTCAGAATCTATAACCCCACCTTTTCAAGCCTAGATTAAATTAAAAAAAAAAATCAGTTTTCATAGAAATCTATAGAAAAACAGACATAATATTTCAAGTAAGACAGTAGAAAATTTTCCACTATGAAATATTATGCTCGTTTTTCATTATTTTCATTTTTTTATTTGTAAACGTAGAATAAAGTACTAGGATAATATAAAAAAGGCGAACGCTAAAAAACATGTATATATATGAGATTAAGCCTTTCTGAACTAATGGTGAAAAGGCAACTCATCCTTTACTTCAATACAGTCCTCTTGTGCTGTATTTTGTGTTTCTTTTAAGTTTTTTTACATTGTCTCTTAGTATTTTATATAGATTTTATTGTTCTTTTTATACGTATGATGACTTTGCAGAGGTTTTGACCGATACATTTATATTGTTTCTTCTTTTTCACTGGCTGTGTATTACCTACCTTGTTTTTCGTCGTTATCCCTTGTTAGGTTGTTGATTCATGCTTTACCAGTGTGGTCTCAGAAATTATCTATGAAGCTTATTGTAGAGCCAGGATTTCTATAAAACGGCTATGAAGTGTTCTTACGTCTGTTTCTCTTAGTCTGCTAAATTAAAGGATGTAGGGGACGAAAAAGTAATGGGTTGAGGGAAAATACACTAATTTTAAGGCGAGGCCTAGCAGAGAGAAGTGAAATAGGTAATACTGATTAAGTCTTTTATTTTTATTCGGACATTGGATGAAAATTCTGCGAAGGAGGAGGTATAACACTGGTCCAGATTTATGTTTACTTTAAAGAAATGTCTGAACAGAAGTCTTTTACGAAGTATTTGTATTTTTCTTCTTTTTTTCAGGGGCTGTGTATCATGTCGTTTTTCATTGATATCCTTTGTTTTCTCGTTGTGTCATGCTTAGCCAGTATGGTCTTGGAAATTATCTATGAAGCTTATTGTAGAGTCAGGATATCTATAAAACGGAAATGAAATGTTCTTACGTCTGTTCTTTTTATTCTGTTAAGTTAAAAGGAAGTAGGGGACGTAGAAGCACTGGCTTGTGGAAAAGATATTTATTTTATGGCAAGGCTTAGTAGGGAGGGCTGAATTAGGTAATGCTGACAAACGCTATTATTTTCATTCGGATACATGATGAGAAATCTGTGAAGTGGGAAATTAGCGCAGGTCAAGATTTATTCTAATGTGTGCAGAAGGCAAATAATCTTTTGTTTTTAATGTTCGAGATAAATATTTTCTGGGGCAAAGAATGCGCAGATATTATATCAATTAAAGTTCATTCGTGGAGAGGAGAGGAACAGATTTGGAACAACTTTGGCTAAGACATGGCAAGTAGAAGCCTTTTTCTCCAAGCTGTTTGTTGATTTTATTGTGAATACTTTTTGGAGATTTTTTTTTGTATTAAACATACCATTAGAAATATCAGTGTTAATATTATGGTATATTATAAGAAATAGATATCTGGTTTATCCTCATTATAAGCTTTGTCTTTGCTGACCTTTAAAAAGATGCATATTTAATTAAAAATTAAAAATTCTAATTAAAATGCATGATTCATATCTAATAAGTTATGTCTATCTATCCATCGTTGTATTTGGTTGGCCCGTTCAAGAAGTGCTGAGAAAAATATGAATAAGGAAAAAGATCCTCCCAAGCTATTGTTACGCATGCGGCACCTAGACGGCTTTTCAGCAGCTTAGTCTTTCTTACAGGGACAGGGAGCAAGCCTGTCTCCAAACCATGCGGTAGCTGGGATCGAATCCTTGGTCTCGTATTGCCAAATAGAGCATCAGTTCACTCCTCTACCATAGCGTGGGAAAAATATATTTCAGGTTAAACTTCCAATGTTCTTCAAGTCATGAACCTAGGTAAGTGGCTTGACGAACTTTCAAGTTTGGCGTTTGTATTTTTTCCACAATATCAATTCTGAAGCTTAGGTGTAAAAATAACAAAAAAATTGAAATGAATAAATTCTGTTTAGCATGGGAAGATTTTGCATGGGGACAAACAAAGGGGGGCGGAACTTTGCAAACTTCAATCAAGTTTAAATTTAAAATATTGCCCCTTGGAAACATACTACTGGAAAATACCTTGTAAAAGAACAAGAATAAATTCAGAAATTTTTTTTTTAGAATACGTTTATTTTTCAGTGTCGATGCAAGGGACGTAGAAATCAACCGGGCAGGCCATTGGTCAGCTGAAACAGCTTTTGGTCGGAGGGCAAGATTTGCTTGGCATGAAACACCTTCTTATTTGGTAGTTGATGGTCTAGTTAAGGAAGACAAAGGAGTATATCGCTGCAGGGTAGACTATAGGACTTCACAGACAAAAAATTCTTTGGTTAATTTGACCATCATCGGTGAGTGATTAATGTAATCGTGCGACCATCTTATTAGATAATAGTGTGAGATATTTATATGATTACTAAATGCTGTATTTTAGTTTTTTTGTTATATTGAAGTAAAAAACTTCTCATTTCTTTCTTACTTCTGTAAAAGAAAGTTGGAAAAGAAGCCTTTTTTTTGTGTTTTGCTTTTATTTTTTTTTATGTATTTAGCTTTCTAAATTTCCGTTTACTTTAAAAATTTTTTCAATTTCTGCCTCAAAAACTGTTCATTTGCCATTGAGATTTTTTAAATAAACAAGTATAAGGCTGTGATGTGATTTGCCAAACCAAGGGCCAGTAACTTTCAAGAGTACTGAAATTTAATCTCTAGACTGATCGCTTTAGTGTTAATACAGAGTAGGCAAAAGAGAGATCATAGTTACTTCACTTAATTCAGTTACCTTTTCTAGCTTAACTTATTTAGTTACCTTCCCAATCAAATCTTGGATATAAAGTATAGACAGTAATACTTATCATCAAATTGTTGGAACATGTGAACAGGCACACCTGTGCTCAATGGAGTAATGAAAATACGCATTTGATTGTAGAATCCTGACTGAACCAGCTTGGTGCTACGACACTGAGCGCACAATCGAGCAAAAGTGCTATCGAAACAGTGTGTTTTTTTTTTTTTGAAAATGTTACTGGAGAACGTTTTTGGAAATGTTTTGTGACATCGAAGTATTGAAACTTAGAACAAAGCAAACTTTAACAGACTAGGTGGGGCAGTATTAAAAGGCCAGTACGCTCACCTGACTTGACATCAATGGATATCTTGTTTTGGAGTGTAGTCAACACCTCAAAGACCCTAAATCTCTACACATTTAATTAATTAGAAAATTCATTTATGACGAATTCTATGAGAAAGTTAGAAA
Organism: Artemia franciscana; assembly: GCF_032884065.1. NCBI lineage: Eukaryota > Metazoa > Arthropoda > Branchiopoda > Anostraca > Artemiidae > Artemia > Artemia franciscana. The sequence continues at coordinate 2,307,683 of NC_088874.1, forward strand.
TCAGATTTTGCGTTGAACTATTTATGTGATTCTTCTGTGCAGACCCGAAGATTGTAGGAAAAATGAAGTTGCACACTTTCATTAATTGGAAACTCAAGCTTAAATGTACAACACCAAATACTTAAGTATAATTTGTTTGAATAAATGTCTAATAAACCAAAAATGTTAAGTGGTAAGCTTGTAATGCCTGCAATGATATATAAAAATTATAGATAATGTTACATAAAATATGATATGATATAAAAGAAACGAATCAAACAAGATAGATGACATTACAGGCCAACAAGGCCTCGGCAGTTTTTATGGCTATAAAAACTGCTATATGGCTATATAACAAGCAATTCGACATCATAGAAAAAAAATACTAATAATATACAAAAACAAACAGTAATAGCCTTAATTTTCAATTAAAAAAAGCTTGATTCACATCTTATAAATTAAACTATATCCATCCAAGAATAAGGCCTTGAGAGCGGCAACTAGAAGAATGTAATGCATACCGTATCCAATCCATAAATAGATTAATAAGATAATTCTGAATCCCTCATTTTCCTATTATTATTTCATCACATTTGTTTTTTTTTATGTCATTTCATCTCTCTGTCTTTTTTTATTTAGTTTCGGATGTTTTTTTGTATGTGTATACGAGGTGTTTTGATTTACCTCCCGCTTGGATGCTCATGTACCATAATTTTCGGCCATACACTTTATCTAAAGGAAAGTTAAAAACTAATGTATAAGAATTTGATGTAAATTATTGAATGAAAACTAGTAGATAACGCTTGAAGAATTTAATCTCAAATCAACATATTTACTGGAGGTAGTAACTGGGGTACTTATATTCACAATCGTGATGGTCTTACTTCCAACCTTGATCATGAAATTTTGTCTGATTCAACTCTACCTTCTTCGTTCATAATCGTTCGCTAATCGTTCATTATGACGACTCAAACATTGATGACGATCATTTACCAGTCATATACCAAAAACCTGGCTCTAGGGCAAGATCTGTGTGCCAAAATTCACCCAAGCGGTTCTCAAAGATAAATTGGAAAAATGCCAATGTTCCCCTTTATGTATTGACGGTGTCCCAGTTATTATCATCTATTAAAGTACCGTTCCACCTATTGGAAAGATCTGTATATACAACTTCAACACCAATAGATATCAACTTCTATTATCAGCAAATAATGTTTTGTCTCAAGCCTGCCGCTAAAAAAGCTGTCCCCTTTGAGCGGGTGCAAACGGGTACTCGCAACCCCTTATGGAAGGCTCATCCAAAACTTAAGATGGCTAAACGAAAAGCTAAGTTCTGGCTCCACATGCGGATAACCTGTGATCGTCCTCCTTCTGGCTCAGTCCATGAAATAAAGCAGAAAGCCAAACAATAGCAGAAGTATTCCCTGCGTAGAGCGAGTCTGAAGCCAGGGATGGTCCCTGGTACAAGAAATCCTGGGATCTTATTACAGCAGTGTAAAGTGTTCATCTCCAATTAATTCCTCTCTTCGGTTATGTGATTTTGTTTCCCATTCTAAAAATATTTTGTTTTCATTTAATGTTAATCTCCAAAGTCATTTTACAAAACTTGACAACTCAACCCTTCCAGTTCGTATTATCCAATCTCAAGTGCTACCGGTGAATCTGGTGTTATACTCCGAGCTCTTAAGCAAGTGAATAAGTCTGAGTCTCTCGATAGTGATGGTCTTTGCTTCAAGTCTTATGTTTATGATTGTACTGAACTACTGATGCATTTACAGTTATTGTTTAAGATGTACTTGGCACAGTCCATAGTGCCAAATAGTTGTTTGTCCGGTTGTATATCTTCCATTGTTAAGAAGGGTAGGGACCCCAGTGCTTGCTCTAATTACCGTCATACCACTGTGTCTTGTTTTGTTAGTAAGCTATTTTAATATGTGCTGCTACCGACCACGAGCTCCGATTTTGATTTTACGCCCTTCCAGCTTGGTTTTAGAAAAGGTATAGGCTGCGATCAAGCTCACCATATTGTGGGTCGGCTAATGAAACAAGCTGTTGCTCCAAAAAGTCCCCTGTATTGTTTGACTGTTGGTATATCTAGTGATTTTGCAAATATAATTCATTCAAATCCTTTTTTTCCTCTAGCAACGTCTGGCGTTGACCTTTCTGTTGTTTCCGTGCTTAAGTATTGGTATGCTAATTCTTCAGTTAGGGTGAAGTGGAATGGTTCTATATGGGGGCGAGGGCATATTCCTGTTTAAAAAGGCGTTAGGCAAGGTGCCGTGTTATCTCCGAGTAAATTTAAGCGTGTTTTAGCTTTTTATCTCTGACGTCTTCAACCGTCAGTTTTTTGTAATGATAGTTTAAGCATTAGTCACGCTGCCTATGCTGATGATGTTCGGCTTCTTAGCTGGAAAAAACAAAGTGTCAACTATGACCAGTTTTCAGCCGCACTCTCTGCAGTAGGCCTCTCAGTTAATACTGCCAAATGTGAATATTGTGTTTTAGGAGCCCTCCACCAGCGTCACCTCTTTGCGTGAGTTCTTCACATATACAATATTCAGCAAGTATTAAATGGCCAGGTCTATCTTTTTCCACGTCACTTTCGTCTACTTACTCCGCTATTACGTCCAGTGTGCTGAAAAGTATACGGGTTGGTTACGGGAATATTTCACCCGGTCGTGGTCGGTGTAACTCGAAAGGACTCTGCCGTCTTTATTCTAGATTGCGTGTCCCTGCTGTTTTTATCTTTCTGGTGTTGCTTTACTCCTCAGCAAGAAGGGTAAGAAGAAAATACGCTCAGGATATTTAGAGTAGTGTAAACATGCTGCGTTTGCCTCGATGGGACTAGAACCTTAGAGTTGTTTCTAAATTTGACACTGTTGATGCGCCCTCGAGAGTAAAACAAATATTGGTGGATCTATATTTTAAGATTCAGCAAATGATTGGCGTGTTGACCATCTTTGGCTATTTTTGAATTGAGTTATTTTATTTATGTTGTATTATAGATTTGTATGTTTATTTTTTTTGTTTACTTCACAGGTTTTCCATTGTATTTTGTGGGTTACAAATAAAGAAATAAATAGTTTTGGGAAACACGCTGTGTTTTAATTTACATTTAAATGATGGTGAATATTTTTTTACTTCCACTTTATCTGAAGAGTAGTCGTAAATAATGAATGAAAAATAACAGATGGCGTTTGAAAATTATTTTCAAAATGACATACTTATTTGAGGGACAGCTTTTGATAAATTCGCAGCTTCAGAAATGTATACTTTCGACAGTAATAATTTGTAAGCAAAACTTCTAAACAAAATCATGCCTTTATATTTCCTGTAAATACGTACAAGAAAGTTAGGTGGGGGATTAGGAAGCTTGGGAATATATCCCTCCCAAAAGAAACTCAAAGTTTGTACAACATTTCCAATTTTGTATTTTCATAGCAACCGTCTATTTCTATGATTTTTAAATCGTCTCCCCTTAAAAACTATACTGTTTCTGAGCCAACTTTCTGCACGCATGTCTGCAATCAGGGTTGCTTTTTATCATGAATTTATTGTTTACTGAGTCAATAGGAACTGAAAATGGTAGCTTTACTCTGATTAGAATTCATTTTCTTTATTTTTGGAAATCTGGCACGTTTGCATTTTCTTTGCAATTGAACTGGCTTTTAGAATTTATGTTTTTGCAAAAATAAGAAACAAAAATTCTTTTGTAATTTTCCCCTTCTTTTCTTTTGTTTTGATTCTTTTAAGACGTTTCTATCCTTAGAACACGCAAACTACTAATTTTCTTGTAAAAACCCCATATCTTTAAAAAATAGTATTTTTAACCTAACTAGTACTTTCATTAACATGCTTTGTATACAAATTAGCTTTTTTTTATTTTTATACAGTTTAGAAAATAGATCAATTTTTATCGAATATTCTGTTAACACTGCAGCTGAAAAATTGAATGGAAAGCAAGAGGTAAAAATAGTCCTATTCCAATCGTCGTTTGGCACTGATGTTAATGTAATCTTGTAATCAATTGTAAATCAGTTGTAATCAGCTATTGTAATCAGTTGTAAAACTCCTGCTATGTAATTTTGAGAAACCCTCCTACAGATTTCACAGGTATGATCCACATCCGAAATTTCTTTAATAAAGTATGCTGCACGACTGCTTACAGCAAAATTGAGTTTGCAATTCAAAGTCTGAATTGGTACACCCCTTCAGTTCTAAGTTTTAAAATAATGAATAGAAATTTCATTCCGGTGATGAAATAGCTTTCGTGAAGGTTTTATCTTGTATTGCATACCTGATAATTATGCGTGAAAATTGCTCCTAGTCTTCTTACTTTCAAGTCATGGGCAAAAAGCCCTTTCTATTTGGGAATTAATTTCAGTGAGCAGCTTTGTTATTATTCTTTGTTCTGTTCCCTCTGCTTATTAAATTTTTAGGGTTTGACTAGCTTGGTATGAGTGTCTTGAGCATTTGTAATAGGTTTGCCTTCATAACATTTCAACATTCACTAGTTTGGCGGGAAATCAGGAGTTAAGCTTGCTGTGTCTTACTCCATTGTCCAAGAGGGCAAGATAAAGCTTTTGCCCAAGAGAATCAGGAAAATATGATAGTGAAAACTGGCACTAGTGCCAAAAATAAAAATCACCAATGCCATCCATCGTTTAGCAACCGCTTTTCACAAAAGAAAACTGCTTTATACTTGTTTTTTCAGTTGCTTTAAAGTGCAAAAAAAACTTATAGGTAAAAAAAAAACAAATTCTATCAGACCATACATTAAGTTGAAAAATACATGAAATTTAGCAATAAAGTGATTTTGAAGACTAGAATTAGTCATTTCGGTTTAGTCTCTAAGGAATTCTTGAATGATCAAGAGTTAACAGTGATATAATATGTCTATTTACGCTGATTAAGGTATAGATTGATATTTTTAAACCCATGTCCTCTCTGTGGCCTTCCAGTTATGCTGACTAAAATTTTGTCTGTTTCCTGAGGTTTAAGGTTCTGACTTCAGAAAAGAGTAAGATGTACACCTTATTTCTAAAACAAAGCTCTCATGAAACGGATCACTTGTCTAATTCGACAACCTTTCCCTCAAAGGTGCACGCACATTCCGTGTACTTTTCTACCTTCCTGATTAAAATATGTATCTTTTAAGCTCGATCCAATGCAGTGCGGGGTTGTGGAGAAGTCTGAAGGCACGCTGATCATGGACCGAGTGGTTGACCCCCATCAAATCGGCCTCGGAAGCAAAAAAAGCCACTAGATCTAAGGGTTAATCATGTTTGCAATGGTCAAAGTCAATATGGCAGTGACATGTTCACAAAAAAGTAAGCTTTGTCATTCAAACTAAACGTCTTGGAATTTACACTATAAGGTGTGGCTTTTCTGTATGACAATGTGCAACCACATGTGGCACTGCTAAATCCAGAAACAATTCAAAAACTGGGATGGGAGACATTTCCTAATCACACCTACTGCCATCACCTCGTCCATTAGATATTCATTCGTTTGCTACAAAAGAAGTTAAAGATATTCATTCATTGCTACAGAAGAAGTTAAAAATCAAGTACAAAAATGACTTCGAAACCAACCCCAAAAATTTGAAGCTAGAGGTATACACGAATTAAAAAAGACTACAGAGCAAGTAAACATTGCGTAGGACTGCGTTGAAAAGTAGCCAAAAGTTTTGAAATGATTAAATAAATTGATTCTGCGATGTCTCAATTTATGTCATTAATTGTTGAGTCGTTCTCACAGTATGAAAAAGAGCAATTGAAGTATGAAAGAAAGAGCAATTGAACAGTTTTCACAGTATGAAAGAGCAATGAAAAGCTCGGTATCATAAAGAGTATCAGAAAGCTCGGTATCAGAAAGAGCAATTGAACAGTTTTCACAGTATGAAAGAGCAATGAAAAGCTCGGTATCATAGGATCAGTAGTAAAAGCAGTAGTACTCAGAGTGTTAATTGTCGCTGTATGAGTATTCATGGTAGAAACAACAGAAATCCAACGATGGAAATGCATTCAAAACTGAGAACTTTTCGTTTAACAAACAAATTACAAATTATGTTTTCTTTGGGAACGTGGATGTTCTAATGTTAGTTCCCTATTTTTACATCCCTAACTCTAATTAGCTTCGAGTACTATCTTAAGGTGTAAAATGGGTTCTTGCCTTGGTTTTGTTCGAGACACTTATCTGAATATTTAAAGTACTCTTTTTAAGCCCGTACTCTTATTATATACATTCCTGAAGCTTGTTTAGGAGAAGAACAGGACTCAGGTTCCCACCTTATTTTCGGCACTCGTATTTCATAGACGTTACGCTATAGCAACAAAAATACCCTTATATTTCAGTGATTATCCTTTTTGTGTGCGGCTGTCCAGACGTCTTTCCATTGGGTCTCACTTGTTTGTTGATGTGCATCAAATCCCCCTCGAAAGTACTGAAAATCATGCTCTAAAGCCTTCCTCTTCTTCAATCTTCCTCAAGTTATCACTCTAGCAATTTTTTGAGTATATCTTCTGTCATATCAATAACATATCCCGTCAAGTGGAGTTATCGTTGCTTGCGTATGGCATGTTTTACTAGGGGCTGGGTAAAAAAAACGATCTTTCTGGTTGGTAACGTAGTCTCTCCAGTTAAGTTTCATTTAAATACTGTCTTTTTGTTTTAGAAATGCTAGGGGACACAACGGGTTGCTGAGTACACTTCTATCGGTTTCATGACCAAAAATCGGCTGGTGCTGTTAATTTTTTAAAAAACCTTAATGATTCTTACTAAGATTCTTTATTCTTTGAAAATATTTATATACTTCAAAATAAAAACTTATTTTATATTTAGAATAACTTACTTAACCTTCAAACCCCGTTCCTTGCATATTAAATGCCTTATTAAGGCAAAAGGCTAACGTTACTATCAATCAATATCATCTTACCAATTTATTCCCGTAATCTTTTTGTGTCTTTTCTCATATTTCCTAATATATAGTGCTACATTCCACTAAATCATTTCCTGTCAAGGTTAATTATTGAACTTGATTCTATGATAACCGTGACAACGTCACGTGCATCGGTAATCCTACCTTGGGAATTTTACATTCTTCAGTTGTCGAAATTCGTAACGTATACTGGGTATTATTGTAACGCCGTTCAAATACAAAGCTATGAGTGCGGTCAAGAATAAAATTGAATAAAAAAACAAATTTTTTTAAGCTAAAAGTAAGGAGCGACATTAAAACTTAAAACGAACAGAAATTACTCCGTCTATGAAAAGGTCTTTTCCTCCTCAACGCCCCGCCCTTTACGCTAAAGTTTGATTTTTTTCTTAACTCTACTTTTTAAAATAGTAAAAAACTTTAGAGGTCAAAACGTTAAGATTGTATGACTTTTAGGGGATGTTTCTCCCTATTTACTATAATGAGGCAAGTTTTCTCAGGCTCGTAACTATTGATGGGTAGGACTAATTTTGATGAAACTTATATGTTTAAAATGAGCATTAAAATGCAATTCTTTTGATGTAACTATTGGTATCAAAATTGTTACCACGAACTATTTGATAAACATTAAGTATCGTCGATTACTTATTATGATTTGTGTGTCAGAAAACCAGAACCTACGGATAAAACTTTCAAGCCGTCCACAAAAAAGATACATACATTTGTCCAATTTTGAGGCCTTTCTTGAGGTAACTGACTTTTTTCTCATGCTTTTGGGTCCTCTTAGCGATACTCTATAGACCCCCGAGGATTAAAGGATAGAAGTTGCGAGCCCTTTAAGAAAAACTGTTTTTTGGCCCTTTATCGTGGATATTCTAGAAAGCATGAGCCCCCAACCAATATTTATGTGCAAGAGGATCTCCTTGGCCTGGGGCCTTACGGTAGTAGGTTTCAAGTCGTTCAGGAATTTTGTTTGGTCTCTTATCCAGTCTAAATTTCGGGAATCAATATTTCTATCCATTTTTTACCTGAGCACCTTCGTCTCCTTTATCGATGGACTCAAGAACATAAGTTCGAAGTCGATCTGGGAAAAAAGTATTTTGCCCTTTTGGAGTCCAATTTTGGGAGGCTTGTGCCTCCAAATTAATTTATCTTCTAACAATAGGGTGCTCTTAGCTCAAAACTTAAAGCTAAAAGCTTCAAACTGAAAAATACAAAAAATTCAATGTCCATTTTTGACACCTCCACAAAACCCAGGCCCTACCCCCTTCTCCACCCTAAAAAGGTGTGCGGTCTCTTTGGTCGAGAAAACAGTCCCTGAAGAATATTAAGCCAAGATCAAAGATGACCAGCATTATTGCACTACTGAACCTATCCGTATACAATGGAAAGTTTGTATAGGTTAGCCCCTTGTCTCTGGGACTGATTAGGTCATCAGTATAAGATATAGATTATTTTGGGAAAACTGGCTGCATGAAAATTTTGATCTGATGGCAGATATTCAGGGGCTATAGGGAGTAAAAGAAGCCAGGAGCGGGAAGGCTGTCCTTCACTTCCTTACAATCCTCAACAGGGCCTTAAATTTTGATCTGTGGCAGATATTCAGGGGCTATAGGGAGTAAAAGGAGCCAGGAGCGGGAAGGCTGTCCTTCACTTCCTTACAATCCTCAACAGGGCCTTAAATTTTGATCTGTGGCAGATATTCAGGGGCTATATGGAGTAAAAGGAGCCAGGAGCGGGAAGGCTGTCCTTCACTTCCTTACAATCCTCAACAGGGCCTTAAATTTTGATCTGTGGCAGATATTCAGGGGCTATAGGGAGTAAAAGGAGCCAGGAGCGGGAAGGCTGTCCTTCACTTCCTTACAATCCTCAACAGGGCCTTAAATTTTGATCTGATGGCAGATATTCAGGGGCTATAGGGAGTAAAAGGAGCCAGGAGCGGGAAGGCCGTCCTTCACTTCCTTATAATCCCCAACAGGGCCTTAAATTTTGATCTGTGGCAGATATTCACGGGCTATAGGGAGCAAAAGGAGCCAGGAGCGGGAAGGCTGTCCTTCACTTCCTTACAATCCTCAACAGGGCCTTAAATTTTGATCTGATGGCAGATATTCAGGGGCTATAGGGAGTAAAAGGAGCCAGGAGCGGGAAGGCTGTCCTTCACTTCCTTACAATCCTCAACAGGGCCTTAAATTTTGATCTGATGGCAGATATTCAGGGGCTATAAGTAGGTAGGTAGGTAAGTTTTATTTTATCCACAATACAAACATAAATAAAAAAATGACAACACTAATAAATTATTGCAGCAAAAAGAAAGTCTTAAGGACTTGTGCTGCAATTTCATATTATGATTTACATCTTATAAATAAATATCTAAACATAACATCTCATGATTAACCACCTAGCCTATCTTATATATAAAAAAAAACAACACATACACATGAACAAAATGCAACAAAATAATCATGTTAAATATCATTTACCGGTATTCAGCCCCCACCCCACATCAATAAACTGCAAAAAAAAGACATCAAAAACCTTCTGCCCTTCAAAACCTATACTTAAATAAAATATTTTCAATTTATTTTTAAACCCATATAAAGTGACAGACTCCCTGATGCCAGCCGGCAAACTATTCCAAACAGAAGGCCCCAGATTACGAACCAAATATGATGATCGAACTGTTTTTCTTTGTTCATGGCTTAAAAGTTGTGAATTTCTTGTATCATAATTATGGTACTCCTGATTCATGGAAAAATAATCATGAAAATACTCAGGGCATATATGTTTCATGCTCTGGAACACAAAAACTGATGCCTGGTAGTCACGAATCTGACCAACATTTAAAACATTACACCGGGAAAAGCTAGCAGTAGTTTTGGATTCAACCTGCTCTTTTATGTCCGCAATCAATCGAATGCTTTTATTTTGCAAAATCTGGATCCTTTTGTAATTAGAGAAGAAATTGCTAGCCCAATGAACACAACCATAATCTATATAAGGATGAACAAGGGGAAAATAAATGATTTTTAAAATCTTGAACGGAAAAGTTTTTTTTACACGTCTCAAAATACTTAGACCCCAATACTACAACCAACACTACAATTCTTTTCCCAACTAATATTATTATCTAAATAAAACCCCAAATACCTAATTTCAAAAACTTGTTTAATGGGTAAATGTCCAAAAAAAATGTTATTATTATCATTAAGTAACCTACCTGTTCTACTAAATATAATGTAATTTGTTTTAGATGCATTAACTGCTAGGGAACTACCTACTGTAAAACTGCGCAAACGTTCAAGTGCCAAATTAGCCTTATGTGCAACCTGCACCAAACAACTACCAATTACCGTAATCGCAGTGTCGTCCGCGAAAGAGGTCAGCGCTTCAACTCCAACATGTGAAGCCAACGAATTAACATAAATAAGATAAAGTAGAGGTCCCAGCGCGGAACCTTGAGGCACTCCACACTTTACACCGAACTCTCTGCTTGATATATCTGATAAAGCAACTTTGATAGTCCGGCCATGCAAATACGATGAAAACCACTTTACACAAGTACTACCTAATCCAAGCCCACTTAGTCTACTAAGAAGAGTATTAAAATCAACAGTGTCAAAAGCCTTACGGAAATCTACAAAAACAGTTAAAGGAACTATATTATTTTCAAACGCATTATCAACAAAACTTAAAAGATGGTGTACTGCATTACTAGTGGAATGTTTACTTCTGAAACCAAACTGTCCATTATACAAAATTTTCTTCGAATCCAAAAAATAATACAATCGTTTATAAATAACTTTTTCATAAATTTCACTAAATAAAGGTAGAATGGAAATTGGTCGCCAATTACAGGGATCTGAGGGGTCCCCACCTTTATGTAAAGGTATGATTTTAGATCGTTTCAGTTCCGGCGGGAAATGCCCTTTAACCATTGAGAGATTAATTAAATGAACCAGTACCGGTAAAAGATACACCGACACATAATTAAAAGCCTTTAGGTTCAATCCATTTGCACCAGAAGAATTTGATTTAAGGCTACAAACAATTTTTTCAACTTCTTCTACATTACATGGTACAAATTCGAACCCATTCTGCATGCTTGAAGGATTTGCGTTAATGTTGACGGCACAACCACCTCTAGACACTTCATTCTGTATAACACTACCAATTTTCGAAAAATAATCGCCTATGTAATTTGCTATTTCCAATTTATCATGAATAATTCTATTACTAGTTTTTAAATTGGTTATACACATATCTTTTTTTTCACATCCTATCACTTCACGGACAATTCCCCAAGTATCTTTTATATTACCTTCCTTAATCTTCAAACGGTTTAAATAATACTCTTTCTTTGCATTTCTTTTTGAATTATTTACATAATTTCTCAACTCTTTAAACTCATTTAAAATCATTTCAGATGGATTATCAAGATATTGACAATACAACTTATTTCTTTGTCTTATTAAACTCAAAATTTCATCATTTATCCATGGCTTTCTCGGTTTAGCTTTCTTGCAATTAATTTTATTCAATGGGCAATTTTTCTCAAACACAGGGTAAAGAATATCTGAAAAAATATTAAAAGCTTTTGAAGCATCATCCTTTTCATTGTAAACCACCTCCCAATCCAACGAACTAACTTCATTTTTAAATTTAGCCAGATTAACTTCTTTCATGTCACGCCGAAGAATCTTATTTTTTCTTTTAATTTTACAATGTGATAACTTCTGCAACAAACAAAGAAGCGGTAAGTGGTCCGAACCAGAATGGATTAATACATCACACATGCTATCTTCCACCATAACTTCACTGACGAAAACATTATCAATCAAAGTTGCAGAATGGTCTGTTAATCGGGATGGGATAGAATTTAATGGGAAAAGACCAAATGAAAGCATGACATTAAGGAAATCCAAATTTTTGGCTTGAAGATCTAATAAATCAAAATTAAAATCACCTATGATTACAATTTTATCAAAATTTCGATTTATTTCAGATATTAAAATTTCGAATTCCTCTAGGAAAAAATCCGGACTAGCACCAGGGGGTCTATACACCGATGAAATAAGAAGTGGATTATTATTACTTGTCACTATTTCAATAGCAAAAGTTTCAATCTTACCTTCAATCCATAAAGATAAATCTTCCCTTACTTTAAATTTTATATCATCCTTGATTATGAATGCTAAACATCCCCTTCCCATCAATGATCGGTTCTTGGAAATAAGTGTGTAACCTGGAAAATTAAATAACGAAGCAGGACACTGTTCACTAATAAATGATTCACAAATACCTATCACTTGCACCTCACTGTCAAGTTTGTTAATTATATCAACTACGTCTTCATGTGAAGTAGTTAAATGACAATTCCAGTGGAGAACCTGGAATCCGGACAGCATAACGGGTGCACTCACATCATCTACTGCAACATATTTACTAAGCCTTGCAGGCTGTTTATCCGAAAATTCCGACAGGCTACCAACATCACTTGACAAAATATTATCCAACGAAAAGCGATTTTTTTCTAACTGTAGTAATCGTGAAAACATTCATAAATAAATTATCCTAATTCCTATTAAAGAACTATTACTACGAAAGAATGTAAATACTGAAGTACACATTTATAACTACTAAAACGAAAAAAAAAAAAATTCAGATTAGATGTCGTCACAACTCCACAGTCGGCGTGTCCGAGCGTCATTTCCAGATCGAGCGAAAATACGGCCGTGATCGGACCATACGTTGTGGTTACCTAACCTATCACGAGCCAGTTGCAGAATTTCTCGTCACTTCTTAGTTAAACTTTCTGACACAAATATACCAGATTTGGCCAGTTTGCTCTTAGCAGCAAATACCTTTCTAGCCACATCCTTAGACGAAAACTGGGCGAGTACCGGTGCAATCATATCAGACCACGTAGGATTCGCTGGAAGGATAAATCTATACACTTTGGTTAGTTCCGAAACATAAACTTGTACGCCCATCTTGTCCGAGATAATATTATTAATACACGATTTTACATCAGCACCCGGAGCTTGTTTGACACCACTGAAAATAAGTGAATCCAGCCTATCTTCCTGCTCAATATCGGCAAGTCTACTTTCGATCTTTTTCACTCTCTCTTCGAGTATCATGAAGCTGTTTTTTAGCGATTTTAGTTGCTTTTCGATAAAATCAAATTTTGGCGAGTATTCGACCATCAAAGAATCATATACGTCAGATATAATTGATTCAGCCGAGTGCGGGAGTTGATTTTTTATGCGATCAGAAACTTTACGTGAGATTTCATCCCTGAGATTCGCTTTTACAGCTTCCAATTCTTGTTGGGTCTGAGTTAGTCTCATGTTCAGGTCAGAAGATTGGTTGCCTATATCCGGGCTTGGATTTGACGGATGATTTTTCGAAAGATGTCCTGGTTGTTCAGTGCTGTTAGAAACAGTGCCCTTGCGCTTAGCACGATAATTTTCCAAGTATGGCTGGTAGATTTCTGGGTCATTGTCCATTTCATAGAAAGCAAGCTTGGCCTCGTTAGTAGTTTTTTGCAGTGCCTCTGTTCTCTTTAATTTGACATCGTGGAGGCTTTGGGTAGAGACTGTTTGAAAATCATGCGACCCGTAGCAGAAAACGGTGAATTTTGCTGGACCTGAAGCTTGCTTGACTTCACCAATAATTTTAACTGGCCACAAGGGATAACCATGAAACTTAGCAACCGCAACATCTCCGATTTTCCAAGACGACATCGTAAACTACTAATTAGTAACTCTAATTAACATGAGACAAAGACTTACACGCAAGGGGGGCTTTTTTACAACCCCCCAGCTTCAAATAGTGCCAGATATTATCCAATTAGGTTTGCAGCAGGCTAATCCAAATCAATTTCCTGCATCCGATATGACACGAACAAATTATAACACTGGTTAAACGAGTTTAGGTGTTTTCACTATGAATGGCGGATAGCAACTGAATGTTGCTATCCGCCTGTTGTTGAATCCTCAACAGGGCCTTAAATTTTGATCTGTGGCAGATATTCAGGGGCTATAGGGAGTAAAAGGAGCCAGGAGTGGGATGGCTGTCCTTCACTTCCTTACAATCCCTAATAGGGCCTTAAATTTTGATCTGATGGCAGATATTCAGGGTCTATAGGGAGTAAAAGGAGCCAGAAGCGGGAAGGCTATCCTTCACTTCCTTACATTCCCCAACAGGGCCTTAAATTTTGATCTGTGGCAGATATTCCGGGGCTATAGGGAGTAAAAGGAGCCAGGAGCGGGAAGGCCGTCCTTCACTTCCTTACAAACCTCAACAGGGCCTTAAATTTTGATCTGTGGCAGATATTCAGGGGCTATAGGGAGTAAAAGGAGCCAGGAGCGGGATGGCTGTCCTTCACCTCCTTACAATCCCCAACAGGGCCTTAAATTTTGATCTGATGGCAGATATTCAGGGGCTATAGGGAGTAAAAGGAGCCAGGAGCGGGAAGGCTGTCCTTCACTTCCTTACAATCCCCAACAGGGCCTTAAATTTTGATCTGTGGCAGATATTCCGGGGCTATAGGGAGTAAAAGCAGCCAGGAGCGGGAAGGCTGTCCTTCACCTCCTTACAATCCTCAACAGGGCCTTAAATTTTGATCTGATGGCAGATATTCAGGGACTATAGGGAGTAAAAGGAGCCAGGAGCGGGAAGGCTGTCCTTCACTTCCTTACAATCCTCAACAGGGCCTTAAATTTTGATCTGTGGCAGATATTCAGGGGCTATAGGGAGTAAAAGGAGCCAGGAGCGGGAAGGCTGTCCTTCACTTCCTTACAATCCTCAACAGGGCCTTAAATTTTGATCTGATGGCAGATATTCAGGGGCTATAGGGAGTAAAAGGAGCCAGGAGCGGGAAGGTTGTCCTTCACTTCCTTACAATCCCCAACAGGGCCTTAAATTTTGATCTCTGGCAGATATTCAGGGGCTATAGGGAGTAAAAGGAGCCAGGAGCGGGAAGGCTGTCCTTCACTTCCTTACAATCCTCAACATGGCCTTAAATTTTGATCTGATGGCAGATATTCAGGGGCTATAGGGAGTAAAAGGAGCCAGGAGCGGGAAGGCTGTCCTTCACTTCCTTACAATCCCCAACAGGGCCTTAAATTTTGATCTGTGGCAGATATTCAGGGGCTATAGGGAGTAAAAGGAGCCAGGAGCGGGAAGGCTGTCCTTCACTTCCTTACAATCCTCAACAGGGCCTTAAATTTTGATCTGATGGCAGATATTCAGGGGCTATAGGGAGTAAAAGGAGCCAGGAGCGGGAAGGCTGTCCTTCACTTCCTTACAATCCTCAACAGGGCATTAAAAAGCTACATTGCAATCAAAAGAGCACCTTCTCAAGTTTCTACACCCGCTACCATCAGATTCTGCGTATCAAAGGATTCTACAGTAAGTTTGAAGCTTCTACGTACAAATCGAAGTAGAATCTACGGTGCAATCGACAGAACATTAAGAGTTCTAGTACACCTTTTAAGTAACCAAAAAGACTGGAGGGCAACTAGCCCCCCTAACACTTCCATTTCTCCCAATAGTCGTCTGATCAAAATTTCGACATAGCCACTTTGTTCAGCATAGTTGAAAGATTCACTAGCTATGCCTTTAAGGATAACGTGACACCCCACAGCCCATGAGGAGAGGTCTGTAGATTATTTGTCCATTGTTTGCGTAAAGTATTTGCTATTTGGAACTATAGAGACATTTTTTGAGCAGAGGGTAATCTTGTGCTTGGGGTGAGATTCCAAAGTAGAATATTCCGTGGGAAGAGAAATTTCTAACGGTGAGCATTCCAGGCAAAATTTTATACAGGGGGGAGTTTGACAGAATTCCCGTACAAAATTCTTTTTTAATTTTCTTACTTTTTCATTGCCGGCTCAATTTTGTGTGTGGAGATGTTCCGGGGATAATTTTCAGCGGGCTTGCATTTCCGGGAGAAAATTCCACGGAAATGAGATTTCCGGAGTGATCGGAAACGCGATTGGAAATTACTGTATTTTTGAATAGAAGTATGCTAAGGAGAGTTTTTCAGGATGAATCGTCTTCAAGAAATTTTAAGGAGGAGGGGATTTTTCAGCGAGGATGGAATTCTCCGGAGGGAATTTCACGGGGGGGGGGTTATTTTACGTAGGAGGAACTTTTCACGGACGGAGTTTACAGTGAGAGTAAGTAATTTTTCATGGATGGTGAGCCAGATCTGCCGGCTTTATTTAAAAAAAGATAAGAAATTCAATAAAAAAAGCAAGTTTTTCCTCCTGAAAGTGAGGAGCAACAATAAAACTTAAGAAAAAGAAATTATTCCGTGTGTGAAGGCTTGTCCCTTAACTCAATACCTTGCTCTTTCCGCTAAAGTTTGACTATTTGTCCCAATTTTTAAGAACGGCTCCTGAAACACAAGGATCGTTTAGTTAGAATAGGTAGTTTTTTAAAATTGCTCCTTTAGCGTAAAGGGCAAGGTATTGAAAGGGGAAAAACCCCTTCATATGCAGATAAAGAGTTGAATATGCAGGTATGAGCCATTTCAGGATGGCAAATTCTAGATTTTGGAACGTACCCTACTCTAAAGACAATTTTTAGAACTGGAAAACTCGTGGAGCTTGCTAAAACTTTTATTTTACAGAGAATAAGCTGTATAATGTATTCTTCATATGCTAATTCGACCAAGTTCTTAAGAGCTACAATGTAGCTTTAGTGCAACAGTATCTACCAAAACTCTCTACAACATCAAGGAAATTCTTGCTATAAGTATAACTATAAGTATAACTATAACTATAAGTAAGAAACAATATTAAAGCTTAAAACAAACACATATAATTACGTGTATACAAGAGATTGCACTTTCCTCAACTCGGCTGTTTCCACTAAATTTTGAATTTTTGTCAAATATTTTAACGAGCGACTGTTCAAACACAAATGCCGATTAATTGGAACAAGAAGCTTTTTTCAAAGCACAATAGAACTTTACGTAAAGAGTGAGGACTTGAGGATGGGACAACCCCCCTCAAATATGGAATAATTTCCTTTCAATTTAAGTATTAATGCTTCTCCATACTTTCAGTTGAGAAAAATCGTTGGTTTTTTCATTTAGTAACTGGTCTTTTTCAAATCATGCCCAGGTCTAACGAATATGAGATGTGGGCTACCCCCCCCCCATAAACTCTCTTCTCACTGATGTTAAATTTTGTTTATTGATAACTGCAAATTAGTTGTTGGCGTAGAAAATTATACTTTCTCTGGTTTCTAATTTCTTATATGTAGTAACAAGTGATAGAGAACTCGAATGTATTTGAAAAAAAAAATATGGCCGGTCAAAAGTTGGGATACTTATTTTGAAATGAATAATCACATTAGATCACAAGGAAAGGACGATAATGGCAAACGAAAATTCGATGGATGTTAAAAAAAACATACCATGCGACTATTTCACACAACTTTAATTTTTATTTCCTCATTTCAAAAATAAAATTGTGACAAATGTAATTTTGTATTTTTCACGTTGCGCACCGAAAATATCCAAGATTTTTTTTTAATTAGTTATGTGCTTTTAACACCCATAAAATTAGCTAAAAGCTGTAGCTTTAAGGACCAAAATTTTTATTGCCGCACCTTTGATACCTCAAAAATATTCCTTTCACAGATAACTGTGCTTTCAAAACCGGCAAAATCACAAAATCACAATCAATCACAATTTCCATTGTCTAGTTTCCAGTTACAAGGTTTTTCACTTTCTTTTATAAGAAATTCACTTTGATGTTCAAACCAAGTTCAATAGGGCATTCAATGATGCTTATGTCATAAGCTGCTCCAATTCATTATCATTAATGGCAATAAGCTCTATTGAAGGTGGGGTGAGTCTAGCTGTATATTATTTTCCCAAACCCTTGGTTCAATAAGCTTATTTTAATTAATTTGTGTGCTCAACAAGCAATTGCAATTATCGAACTGGGTTAAATAGGGGTTATTGAAACCTATTCAGTTAATTAAAGGAATATTTTCTTCATCTTCAGATTTTCCTCCCTCTTTGCTTTTGTTTAGTTATTTGTTTGCTTTTTCTACATTGAACTAAAAACGGCAATATTTTGTTTGTTCTAGGAAATTCTCGGCGTATTTATCGATGAAGATAAATTACAAATCTTTTTCTTAGAAGACAATCCAGCGTATCCTGTAGTAAGCGATCATAAACGTAAAAAGTACTATTTAATTATTTTTCTAGGAGAGGGGGGATACATTTTAATCTAGGGTGGTATTTGTCAGTTTTTAAATGAAAGTACCGAAAACTGCAATTTCCACTGAAAATATTCCCAAAATAGGTATTTTTCAATATATTTTTTTGGGAGGGGGCAGCACATCCTCCCCCTAAAATATAAACTACTCTACCTCCCAATTTCTCATATCTTCTTCTATATATATCTGGAGGTTCGTGGGAAGTGAAAAATTTGGGTACACAAGTGTAGTTTTTACCTCAGCAATGACACAGTGGCTCTTCTCAATGAGAGCTAATGGGTAATACAATATTACTGTGTCAAGTGAAATAGTGTAGCTAAATGAAAATTTAAAAAGTATCAATAAAACCCTACTCGTTTAGTTTTATAGGTTACGTGACTCCTTATGAACGAATGTGTCAGCGCGTGGCATTACTGCCTCTAGAGCAAGGGAAGTTTAATTGATGGGTTTTCTGTAGTTTTATATCCGAATTTTTTAGGACCATTGGTTCAATACGACCATTTCTAGAAAAATAAATACAAAAAACAAACAAACAAATAAACACACGTCCCTGATCTTTTTTCTGGGCAAAATACAAAAGCCTACATTTTTGTAGATAAGAGCCTGAAACATCTACAATTAGACTCTTTGATATGCTAAATCTGATTGGGGTATTTTTGTCGAGGTCAATTACGCTTGTAAGGATGTTTGCTCCCTTGCCAATGTTCTCTAGAAAACTCTATTAATTAGTTTTACAGTTTACTTTCAGCTTCATTCTTATTTAATGATATTATTTGCCATTTCTTCACAGCTACAAAATGGCATGATGTAACTTATTAGAAACAGCTTAATTGAGAAATTAAAATAACTGTATTATTTGTGGACTGCACTGAGCCAATCGTCCCTGTACTTTAATGTCAGTCTGCATTGCTGAGATTGCATTATGTTTTTGAACGGCCGCCTTGTCTTCCTAGACAATTCCCCTACAATCTCTAACTTTTTTATGGCAAGAAATTAATAAAAGGGCTGACAGAAAATGCATTTGAGTCTTTAAATAACAAAAAAGAATTTAATCAAAAAATACAAGAAAACAATTTTTCCGCCTTAATGTCATGCTAAAACAAGTCCGAAAAATGTTGGAAAATAAAATGTCACTTAGAAAAAAAATTATTTACCTTCAATATTCTACATTTTTTAAACTAAAAGTTGTAAATGAAGAGAGAGAGAGAGAGAGAGAGAGAGAGAGAGAGAGAGAGAGAGGAGAGAGAGAGAGAGAGAGAGAGAGAGGAGAGAGAGAGAGAGAGAGAGAGAGAGAGAGAGAGAGAGAGAGAGAGAGAGAGAGAGAGAGAGAGAGAGAGAGAGAGAGAGAGAGAGAGATAATTTGCATTTCCATGCCTCCCTAAAACAAACTCTTCTAGTTTATTGGAGCAAAATTTAAAGATATAGTACTAAAAAATATAATTTTAAAAACGTAAATAAAAAAAATAGTTGAATCTGCAACTTCAAACAATTGTTATGCTTTAGCTTAAAAAACACAGATTACTGTTGGAGAGGAGAGGGACTACAATAACCTCAAAAGAAATTCTTATAAAAAACATTTTATGTTCTTTGCAAAAAAGAATGTATTCCCCATTTAATACTATGCTGCCCCCTAGCCTTTGCTCTGACAAAAGTTGCATCCCCTAGGATCGATAAATCTTTATATAGGGGGATTAGGTTAGGTTTCTTTATTCACAAACAGAAAAACAATTTTCACAATGCACAAACTTTGTACGTTTCTGTTACGCAAAAAACGCAAAATGGACATTTCTGTTAACCTGCCGCATAAGATACTATTAAATTTCTTCAACTCTAATATAATACTAACAATAAAATATGAGAAACTAAACAGCTAAATTACAAACCAGATTTCAGAAATATCATTTCCATCGCATACATGCTACAAACCCCTTACCATCCTAACCCTTACTACTCTCTATCAATGCCAACCATCCCATTCTCCTTCAAAATATCCTTCTCCCCCTTCCCTATCATAAATATTATATTGCCCACCTTTTACTAAATACCCTTTTGCTTTTCGGGTTGCAGCAGTAGCTAGCAGCTTAGTAAAAGATGATCACGTCCAATGCTAAGAAACGTAATAACCCATAACTAAAAATAGAGTCAGTTCAAAACAGGAAAGACACTATTAGAACCGCTTTGTCCGAAACCCATATATAGGAAGCTTAGTGTCCCTTGGACTGAATAACAAGGGATACTAAATCAAGAAAAATTGGCTTGAAAATTAAGAAAAGTGGCTTCAACCGCGATATTCTGTATATAAGGCTTTTTTTTTCTTTTTCTTTTCCTCAGATAGCGGGGCACTTGAACAAAACCTAGAGAGGTGTTTAATGGTTCATCTTAAAGGAAATTGATGTGGTTAAAAAAAATTCATATTTAAAGAAAGAATTATTTTTAAAATAGAGTCAATCTTTTACGGAAAACTGCATTTTTCATGTACAAGATACTCTCAGAAACTAAAAGATGTTCAGCTGCCCTGATACATATGGGTAACAAATTACACAGAGAAGTTACCAGTAACTGCAGTCTAAACCCGGCTCACTCCTCCCATACTCAGCTCCCAAACTATCACTAAACTAATCTCATAATTATAAACATTACTTGCTGTGCCGTAAAAATTCAAAAATATACTTAGGACTAGATTACTTATACATTAAAAAATTAAAACTGCAGCTTGATAATCACATAGTTCACCAGCATTGAGAAAGCCCAAAGACTTAATACAGTTACATTTATCCCTCTTTTCTTTAACATTATTATCCACTATCCTTACAACTTTGTTTTGAAATTTTTTTTTCTTTTGAAATTACTGCAAAAATTGCTGCTACTGATAAAACGGCTAAAAAAGATACTTGGACAAATAAGTGAATAATATGTCACATCAGGTCTGCTTTACGCAGTCAGAACCGGGCACTTTAACTAGGAACAGGAAAGGAGACTTCTTGCTTTCGAGAACGCATGTCTCAGAAGAGTTTTCAACGTCCACTGGCAGTAGAGGACAACCAAAGAGTCCATCTGCAACAAAACGCGTCTGCCACTTGTGACATATGTCATAAGAGTTCATCGATGGGAATGCCTTCGCCAAGTACTATTTATGGACAATCCCTAGCTATCAAATGCAAAGATCCAGTGGCAACTATCGGATCCACACCGCAGAGGCAGACCCAGAAACACCATGCACCGTACGTACCAGGCACATCTTTGAAACAAACACCTTAATCCAGCCTCAGTGGGAGGATATGCTGGCAGCAACGAACCTTCTGGATAATTGGCGGCTCCTTCTTCATGTCCTGGGTGCCTCTGGAGGCACAGATCCTCTAAGGTACATCATTAGTATAATTCACTATTGCAGAAAAGGCTGTGGTTCTAGTGTCCTTTCATCTGCTGTGACAATTTTGGAAGAAATGGCATCGCTATGCTGCCTACATGATAAATTAGGATCAATGATGCCTTCGCCAAGTACTATTTATGGACAATCCCTAGCTATCAAATGCAAAGATCCAGTGGCAACTATCGGATCCACACCGCAGAGGCAGACCCAGAAACACCATGCACCGTACGTACCAGGCACATCTTTGAAACAAACACCTTAATCCAGCCTCAGTGGGAGGATATGCTGGCAGCAACGAACCTTCTGGATAATTGGCGGCTCCTTCTTCATGTCCTGGGTGCCTCTGGAGGCACAGATCCTCTAAGGTACATCATTAGTATAATTCACTATTGCAGAAAAGGCTGTGGTTCTAGTGTCCTTTCACCTGCTGTGACAATTTTGAAAGAAATGGCATCGCTATGCTGCCTACATGATAAATTAGGATCAATGATCAACGATTAGGCTAAGGTATAGCACGCAATTCATTTGGTGATCTGGGGTCCCGAATAGCATAACAAGACCACTTACGTCAACAGATGTTGCTCCTCTGCAGATTACGATGAGGAAGGTCTTATTCACATTGATACAGAGTAAACTAAGGTACATAAGAACTTCCAGTCTTCTCAACGCATTATTCGCTTATTTTACAAGCTCATTAATAGACTTCGCGCACCTTGTTAATACTCTGTCATCAGTAAATCCCACGGTGTTGACGTACACCAAATAAAGCAAATGACGCAGAAAATAGTCCTGAAATACTTAATATTTTAATGGACATGAGAACGAAACAACATCAGTTAATAGTATCGGCTTGGATCTTCCATGAAGGTAACTTTAAAACCCCTGTAATTGAACACCACAAATTCTTAGACATTTAAGTTGCTCCAGAAAAATCATGAAAATTAACACTTCTAAATATTCATTATCCAGAGCACTGCTCACGCAATCAACCAGATACTGCAAGGCAGTGAGTTCTGGAGTGATCCTTACGGAACTCACATTGAGTTTCACTATTAAGCCACTAATCTGGAGAAAATAACAAAGGAGTTTGTGGACGACTTTCTCGATTATCTTCAACAAAAGAGGCTATATAAATACTGGTCTCCAGTTTCAATATCACTTCCGCATTCACCTTTATGAATGGGTATGACTTTTGTGACTTCGAGTTGTTCAGAAAAAGCTATCCTTTCCTAGGGAAATTATAATTGTAAAAATCAGACAGGATAATGTATAGCCTAAAATCGTTTTATGGCCTTGATGAGACAAACAATAAACACCAGCTAAATTTGATTTCAGTGTCTTAATAATTTTACTCACTTCTTTACTGGTACATATCTCAAAACATCTCAAGGCTCAAAGCAATTTTTCTCTAAAGTTCTAAAAGCCTTAAAAATTTCCTAAAGATTCAACTCAGTCATTACGAATAGTATTACCCTACATTTCCTGTTGCTTATCATACAAACTAGTTTGCACTTCCGTCTAATATTAGAAAACAATTCACCGGAATCGTTAACAATTTCATTCTTATCATCACGGTTACAACCGCTTAAGTAAACTTTTTTATTTACCTTATTTTCATTTCCATTCACTTAATCATTTAGTTTATTTCTTGTCTCTATCATGTTACCTTTACATTACTCAAATTTGCGATTACAAAACTCAGTGACAACCTTTCGTTATAACCTATTCACTATGTTTCTCGGTTTTTTAAATGTTTAATCATGTTTTTTTCATGTTTAAAAATTCATACAATCTATTTTTCAATTCTATCACAAAACCATATTAATTTCTGATTTCATGGCATGAACCATCTATGCAATTTACAGTATCATGCGACTACTTGGCAATCAACTGCAAAACCCAATCTGAGAATTAATTTTATCCGCCTCATACTGAGTCAAAATAATTCAATTTATAAGTACTCTGTAATATTAATAAAGATAAAATTTGCCACTATTCTCGCTGTAACAACTATATGTTTTTTTTTTCATTTCTTACTGTTGAGCTCCTATTCTAAGTTAAAGCAGTATTCCTACCTCTGTTAAACCAGCATAATGTGTGTTTGTTATCACCAAAAATTCTGCGAATACACTTGACCCCAACCGAATGATCACATTTTATGAGAGGCACTTTGCTTTCATCATTAAATGCAGAGTAAAAAGTTATTAATTGTTTAAAAATGAATTATTAAAGTACTTTAAATTCGAAGCCAAAAGGAATAAAATTAATAGATAGAAATGCATACCATTTTCTTTTCATGGATAATTTAGCGGTTTCCCTTGGATCGAGGAGGAGCTAGGAAGTATTGTTACTACTATCATCTCAATGCAGCACCCAACCACTCAAGGACAACTTAGATACGCACTCTTGTGCTCTATGCCTACCTATTCAAAGCCTTTTTTAACCCTTCTAATACATCCAATTTCTTTTAAATGCTTCCTTATGGCCTCCCATTTGGGGACAACATTATTTTTCTTTTGGCCCCAGGTGGACGGTCAAGAAACATAATCATTGGTAATCTATCATCCTTAATTAACGATACATGCCTTGGCAATATTGTTTGTTCTTTCTTTATAGCCCTGAAAAGTGGGATTGAATCATGTTTTTTTTTTAACAGCCTATTATTTGATTTACGGTAGGTCAAAGAAGCCGCTAAAATTATCTTCGATAGTTTCTCTGCAAGACAGTACCTTTAAGGCCGTGATTAAGTGAACTTGAAAACATCGAGCTTCAGAATTGAAGTAAGGTTAGCCTTCTGTCTTTTAATTCTCTAGAGACCGTTGGTTGTCAAAACTTCAAATAGTACCAATTATCAAGTCTTGTCAAAGGTTTTGATTGACAGCTTCCTTTGGTGAGATGTTTCAGCCGAGAAATAGTAATATATTTGGCTGGGTAAAAATAAGATTTTATTATTTAAAGTAAAATAAAAATTTTAAGATTTAAATTTTTTTTTAATTTTTTACTTAAAATTTAAGTAAAAATAAATTTTATTAGTTAAAGATATACGCAACTTACAAATTAGCTTACGTAAAGAAACTTCTGTATTCTCATATTTTTATTGCATATATGAGGGGTTTCACCCCCTCGTCAGTACCTCACTCTTCACGCTAAAGCTT
The DNA here is from genome assembly GCF_032884065.1 of Artemia franciscana. Classification (NCBI taxonomy): domain Eukaryota; kingdom Metazoa; phylum Arthropoda; class Branchiopoda; order Anostraca; family Artemiidae; genus Artemia; species Artemia franciscana. Next base: position 2,332,368 of record NC_088874.1, read on the forward strand.
AAAATTTGTCAAAATTTCTTAAGAATGACCCCTGAATAACAAAAGCCGTAGAATAAATAGTTGGAATTTCTAAAAATACTTTAACGTAAAGAGCGAGGTATTAGGAGGTGAGCCCCTCATATGTGTGATAATTTCTGTTCCTTTTAACAGAAATTATTATGGAATATTTACAGGAATTAATATTTACAAGAAAATAATAACAGGAATATTCTGTTCCTTTCAGTTGAAAAACTTTGCCATATTTATTTTTTCATTGTTTTTTTTAATAATGCTAGAAAATCCTGCGCTCCCTTCATGGAAATTTTCTTCCCCCATGACAAATTCCTCCGTGAAAAGTTCCCCCAACGTATCCCACTCTTCTCAACCCCTGCCCCAAACCAAATGAAAACGCCCCAGAAAACGTCTGTACACTTCCCAATAACCATTACTATATGTAAGCACTGGTCAGTGTTAGTAACTTGTAGCCCCTCCCATGGGGACTGTGGGGGAGTAGGTCATCTCAGAATTTAAATCCGGTGACTTTTGGAAAATAATTAGCGTGCGACGGGGGCCTAGGCACCCTCCGATTTTCTTGGTCACTTAAAAAGGGCACTAGAACTTTTCATTTCCGTTAGAATGAACCCTATCGCAACATTCAAGGACCACTGGGTCGATACGATCACCCCTGAAAGAAAACAAATAAACACGCATCCGTGATCTGCCTTCTGACAAAAAATAAAAAATTCCACATTTTTAAACAGTTCGTAGTAACGAACTGTAGTAAGGAGCGACTAGGCTCAATAGTAACCAAAACTCTAAAAAAATGGAATTTTCATACCGATAGTTATATCAAAAGAATGGCATTTTAATGCTGATTTAAATATATAAGTTTCATCAAGAATAGTCTTACCCATCAAAAATTACGAGCCTGAAAATATTTGCCTCATTTTAGAAAATAGGGGGAAACACCCCTTAAAAGTCATACGATCTAAACGAAAATCACACCATCAGATTCAGCGTATCAGAGAACCTTGTCGTAGAAGTTTCAAGCCCCAATCTATAAAAATGTGGAATTTCGCATTTTGTGCCAGAAGACAAATCACAGATGCGTGTTTATTTGTTTTTTTTCCAGGGGTGATGGGAAATTAGAGGGCACCTAGGCCCCCTCCCACGGCCATTCTTACCCAAAGTTACCGGATAAAAATTCTGAGATAGCCATTTTATTCACCATAGTCGAAAAACCCAATAACTATGTATTTGGGGACGACCGACTCCCCCGCAGTCCCCGTTGGAGGGGCTGCAAGTTACAATCTTTGACCTGTGTGTACATATAGTAATGGTTACTAAGAAGTGTACAGACGTTTTCAGGGGGATTTTTTTGGTTTGGGGGATTTTTTTACATATAGTAATGGTTATTGGGAAGTGTACAGGTGTTTTCAGGAGAATTTTTTGGTCGGGGAGAGGGGTCGAAAAGAGGGGGATATACTGGGGGAACTTTCCATCGAGGACTTGGTCATGGGGGAAGAAAATTTCCATGAAGGGAGCGCAGGATTTACTAACATTATTAAAAAAAAAAACATCGAAAAAATATATATGAAAAAGTTTTTTTTCAGCTGGAAGTAAAGAGCAGCATCAAAACTTAAAACGAACAGAAATTATTACCCATATGAGGGGCTCACCTCCTCCTAATACCTCGCTCTTTACGCTAAAGTATTTTTAGTAATGTCAACTATTTATTCTACGGCTTTTGTGATTCAGGGGTCATTCTTAATTAATTGGGCCAAAATTTAAGATTTAGTGTAAAGAGAGAGGTGCTGACGACGGGGTGAACCCTCTCATATGTGTAATAAAAATATGAGAATAAAAAATTCTTCACGTAAGCTAGTTTATAAGTTACGTATATCTTTTACTTATAAAACCATTCGTAATAAATTAAATTTCTAGTTGCCTTTTTTTATTAACCAAAAAATTGGAGGGCAACTAGGCTTCCTCCCCCGCTCTTTTTTCCCAAAATCATTCGATCAAAATTATGAGTAAGCCATTCAGCAAAAAAAAAAAAAAAAATTCAAATTTTGTTTCAATTATTACTCTGCGGAGAGCCAAAATCAAAACATGCATTTATTCAAAAACATTCAGAAATTAAATAAAAAAACAAGTTTTTTCAACTGAAAGTAAGGAGCGACATTAAAACTTAAAACGGACACAAATTACTTCGTATATAAAAGGGGCTGCATCCTCATCAACGCCCCGCTCTTTACGCTAAAGTTTTTTACTGTTTTAAAAAGAAGAGTTGGGAGAAAGAGTCAAACTTTAGCGTAAAGAGCGGGGCGTTGATGAAGAAGCAGCCCCTTTTATATACGAAGTAATTTCTGTTCGTTTTAAGTTTTAATGTCGCTCCTTACTTTCAGTTGAAAAAACTTGTTTTTTTATTTAATATATTTAAAATCAGCATTAAAATGCGATTCTTTTGATGTAGCTATTGGTACCAAAATTCCATTTTTTAGAGTTTCGGTTACTATTGAGCCGGGTCGCTCTTTACTACAGTTCGTTACTACGAACTGTTTGATAAAGTTGGAGGACAAGCAATATAAACAAAGGTATTTTATTTCAAATGACAATACAATTAAGTATGTAACTACAAAGAAGGATAGAATGTAAGGAAAATGAATTTTCCTGTTACCGGTATTAGACGATTAATCTTATAAGTACGGCTCTTGTATTGGAACCCCCTGTGGAACTTTGGGATCAAAGCATCAATGAAGAATCCTTTCAGCTTGGGAAAAATCTTTTCGGTCCAAAAGCCTGGATTGCGGTCTATCTTTTCAATGTAGAAGTCTTTCTGGGTAAAAATCATGAAAAAGCAAGTATATAGCTGAGCACATTCAAGCTGACTGATTGTACTTGGTAAAAGTAGTCGTGGCCTCGTTTGGGGTTGACCAGTCCATTCTTTCCAACTTCCATGCAATAGTCCGCCTTAGACTCTTTTCGGTTCTTTATCCACTAGCCTATCCCTAAATTTCTCGCAGTTTCGCAGTTCCATACCTCGCTTTGATTTAATTTCCCCCATGATTTCGGCTTTGTGTGCATAACTTTCCTGAAGGCTCCTGACTATTTCTCATTTCTATGTTTCTTCATTGCATTGAAATAATTTATGAAAATTTCACACTATTAACAAGCAGCTGATTATTCCAGCTTGTCATTCTCGTCTCTAGGGGTTATTATCGGCGATCTGAAACGATTCTTTATGGCAACCGACGTGTAAAAATTTCAGGTAGCTGAAAATATTCTAGGGGACTGTTAGAAAACAGGAAAATACATCAAAAAATGGTTCCAATCATCTTATAGGTTATTGTCTTCTGCACATGATAGTACCAATTTTGTTCCAAAAGCAATATCCTTCATAGAGTACACTTGTGAAAAATACCTAGACATTTTCTAAGATTTCTAAGCAATTAGAGGAAATAGAACAAAATCCTTTCAAACATTTTGTAGCATCTTCAAGAAGCTATGGCCTGATATTAAAAGCGGCATCTTCCGCCAATGAATACTTGAGTACTTTTTAAATATAAATTTTCAATTTAACATGGGATTTTCGAGTTCCATCAGTTCACTTAATCACCCCCTTAAGCACTTTGGATTTGTCGAACAAACCCGTCGAACTAGAAGTCGAAAATACTCCTAATAATGGTTTCTACATTAATTTCATATTCAAAGTATATTTTCTTTTTGCCAGAGTATAAATACTGATTCAACATTTGTTTGTTTTTTAATCGGCACATTTTTGTATATTTTCATAGTAAGAACATTTTAACGCATTTTTGATAATAAAAATAATGTCAGTTAAAAAGCACTATTGACAATGTCCTTCACTGCTGGTCAATGGCAATTGGGCAGGAAGGATTCATGGTAAATTAGTTTTACTTGCTTCGGGAGTAGGTGTGGGCAGGTGGTAGTTATAAGTTGTTGTAGTCAAAATGGCAGTGGCATTAAATATTGGAAAAAGTAGCAAGCTTATTGCAAAGGAAGTAGTGTTGTGTTTATGTAGAAGCTGAAGCAGTTTCTAACCTTGATTTCTAATTATAATTTAATTCCTAGACGTCAAGAATGGGGACAAAAATTCAAATTTTTGCGTAAAGAGTTTACGGTTTAGGTGGAATTCTCCGACAGGAATTTTCCACGGGGGGAATTTTCCAGGGATGACTTCAGCTCCTTTATAATAAACCCGATATCCAGGACTATATTCAGGTATTATGGAAGGAGGGCGACTGGGATTTGTAATTTCTACCGAATGACGGAATATTAAAAGAATAGCCTCTAAATCAGTACTAGGTATAAGATCGGATTTTGACATTGTAATTGGAACTCATCAGTGCATTTCCGAGAAGACCGATTCTAGCTTAATCACCCCTTCAAAGTGTATTTGGTTTCGGTAGAGCATACACATAACTCAAAATTTGCTTCTCTTTTAATCTATACAGTTTTCTATTCTATATATTCATAATATGAAAGTTTTGACACATTTTTCGATGATAAAAATATTGTCAGTTGAAAAGCACTATTCATAATATCATTCAATGCTGGTTAAAAGCGGAAAAAAGATTGTAGCACTTCGGCAGGGAGCATTCTTGGTCAAAGTAGTCGTGTTTGCTCTGAGAGGAGCTTTGACAAAAGTGGTTGTTATAGGTTATCATATGCAGCACAATAGCACTACCTAAGTAAAGAATGAAGTGAGCACAATGTATCATTTTATTATTTTTTTTTAGACAAGTGCACTTTGTGTAGAAGGAGGTGTCGTAGAGACTTTGAAAAGTGTTTATTCGATTAGAAATTGATAGGGCTAAAGCTTTTTTAATTGACGAAAGTAATTGGAGGGAAAACAGCCCCCCACCCACCAATTCCCCAAACACATCCAATCAAAGTTTTGAGATCGTCCGGTAATTAAGTCGTTGGAAATGACAACCCCCCCCCATAGTCCTCGGAACAAGGGCTGTAAGTTCTACCCTTGGGGCATATATGGTTTTATTGAAAGGATGGTCGTATAAACCTCAGAGTGGGCTCATTGGATTGGTAATCTAAAATGCTAGTGCCCTTTTTGAGAGTTAAAGTCGTTGGAGAGCAGCTACCTCCCCCCTACACGAACCGTATTTTCCCGAAACAAATCTGATAGAAATGTTGAGACAACTATCTGTTCAAAAATAGTCCAAATCAGTGGCGTAATTTCATAAAAATTCTGGGGAGGGGACAAAGTTGGAACCAGTTTTCACATATCAAGTGAAAATGACAGTAAAAGCTAAAATATAAGTCATTTGGCACTATAAGGGTACTATTTAGTACTATAAAAGAGCTATAAAGCTACTTTATAGTACTATAAAGATAAATATAAACTAAAAAACTTATCTGTTTCTGTTTATGCTTGAATTATGCAGGTTTATTTTACTTTTGACAGGATTTTGGAAGAAAGTAAATTTCAGCTGGGGGACCAGACTGTGGTCTGGGAGGGGGGAACCAAGATTTGGGAGGGGCATCCCCCCCTCCATGCTCCATAGCAAATTAAGCCCCTGGTCCAAAGATCATAGGCAGCACAATTGCACTGCCTAAGTAAGAGCGATGTGGGCACAATGCTTTCTTAGTATATTATTTTAATTTAATTTAATTTTTTATTTTTTAGACCTTTGCATTTCGTGTAGAAGAAGTTGTCTTAGAAACTTTGAAAATCAATCATTCGATTATAAAGTGCAAGTTCTATTGCCCTTTCTATTATTCAAAAGTGATTGGATGGCATCCAGCCCCCTACCTCCTCCTTACGCCCATCATTTCCCCAGATATATCCAATTAAATTTTTTAGATATTCCTTTTGTTCGGAGTAGTTGAAAGTCCATTAATTATATCTTTGAAGATTAGACCCCTAGAGCCCTCAAGGCAAGGGTTGTTAGCTATACCCTGGGAGCATATAAGGTTTTCATGGAAAGAGTGGTCGCATAAATTTTGGAGGGGATCATTGGGTAGGAAATTGAAATTCCTAGTGCTAATTTTATTTTTACCAAACAAATCCAATCAAAATTTGGAGATAGCCATTTTGTTAGGTCTATTTGGTAGGTCCAGTAATTATCTCTATAGGGATGTTGACAATCCCCCCTACAGCCCTCATGGCAAAGGCTATAAGTTATATTAGTTGTACATTAAATGTTATAGTCTCAAGACCAGAACATAATTTGCACTTTACTGAAAACAAAATGTATTTGTTTTTCACTTTTTTACTTTAATAAATAAAAAAAAAATCTAGAACTTTAAGGAATAAATATCAGTATGCGCATATTAAACTGACAATCCACGGTCATTTGTTTTTCAGTAAATTATGATCTGGTCTTGGGAAGACATGGGGGTTGTCAGCCCTACTCATGGTGAATTTTGCTTGTTTTGAGTTTGGCCCGATTATTTATTGCAGCTTCTGTTTGTTTTGAGTTTCATTTATTTATTTTTGGTGACTGGTGGTAGTTCTACGCTTGGAAGATTATTTTCCTTTATTTTTGTTCATTTTTGGCTTAGTGGAGCTCTTTACTTTTCTTTCAAAAACTTGTTTTGTGGAAAAAGTTTGTAAATTAATTATAGTAAATGGAGCATTGGTATTTGTATATGTGGAAAAGATAGCAGGTGTGGGTGTATAGGAGGTAGTGTTGTGTTTATTTGGGACGGTGGGTGTAGACCAGTCCAGCTTTAATGATATTTAGGAAAGCCTTGAATTCGATATTAATAAAAAATAAATAAAATTATATGAATATATTTAAAAATGACAGAAAAACTTAACCATATCTATCGAGCTATTGCCATCTACAATTCCCGCTGTTTGCACTAAGGTGTGACTATTGTATGACTAGCGCTAGTACTGAGAAAAAGACATTAACCTTATTTAAATATCGCCAGGAGAAAAAAAAATTATTTTAATGGATTCCATTTCAAGAATAAGATTGTCAGTCTTAAGGTTTTGAAGGCATATAGACAAACAAAAAGCTATATTTGGTGTAGTATATTGGGGTAGTCTACTGACTACCCTCGAAAAATGCTTCCAGTAAAGCACATGTCTAACTTCAGTGCATAGGGCTAGGGATTGAGGGAGATAAAATACTTTCTCATATGCATTATAATTTTTGCTAGTTTGAGTTTTTAACGTCACTCTTTACCTTCTTTAATTTTTTTTTATGTTTAATAGTTTTATAAGATAAGATGCTAATCTTTGCCTAAATTGAGCAGCATATCCACGCAAAACAACTCGAATATACTGAAGTGTTATTTCTCTGCATTATATTTAACTTTAGCATAAAAAAAATCATCTATAATTTTACTTCATATTTTTGTTTGAAAAAATATACCACCTATTTGCATCGTAGTCACAAAAATTCCTAAATTTCATCATAGAAATAACTAACTTTCTAATTTTCAATTACTACTAATAAAGATAAGAAAAATGTTTCAATTTTCTTATAAGCACAAGCTCTAAAAAAGATTTTCGGTTAAGCCATTTGTTTTAGAGACTATGTTCCAGTAGTTTTCTAAAGAATAAACAGCAAATGCACCGACTAATGTCTAAGCATGTGGTTTTCATTCAGAGAAGTTCCTAATGGAAGAAGTCTATTACGGAGAAAAAGAGAGTTTTGCTCCTTTCTAGGATAAATGTTTTGAGACTAAAAAGAGAATTATCCCATTTCTTTTATTTACTTATTTTTTTGCTCAAAGAAAAATAAAATCAATTTTGGTCTTAAAAAAGGATAAGACAGATTTGATTATAAAAAAAAATAAAAGTAATAATTTCTTATTTTTGAACTCTTGAATTTTAATGCCTTTGCGCTTCTAGTAAGATTGTACAGTTTACAATAGGTTAAACCACAAACAGGAACGTTCATTGAAATTTGCTTGGGAGTAATATCGCATTCATTGAAACTTCTAGCCCTAGGGATCCTTTTTTGCAGATTTACATGCATGATCGTGATTTTCAAAATAATGAAATATTTTTTACAGCCCTCATAACTCGATTTTGATCATTCATTTATTTTGGTGTTTACTGATTTTGTGTCATCCAGAAAAATAGGCAGAGATTGTTCTAATTGATAGCTTTAATGCCTTCTTATTGGTTCTAGTCCAGTTTTTTCATATCTTATTTTTACAATGAAAGGTGGCAGCAGTTAGACCATATGGGAAAATACCTTGATTGATGAACTTACAGTAGTAAATATAAGTACCGGAAACAGGGCCACATCTAGAGGAAACTAATAGGGGCTGGGGAATGTGACAAGGGCTCCACTAATTGACAAAATTGACAAATTTAATGTAAACAAAGGGTGAAAAGAAAAAAAAGAAATTAGGGTGCCAGAAAAAATCTTGCGGCCGTGGTCCCCGCCCCCTGGATCTGCCACTGGCTGGAAAGAGCAATTGAAAGTCTAAGGTTTGAACTAAAAAATTAAACCGGTAAAGGAACAAAGCTGTTATACTGATTCTGAAAATTTTTCAGTTGCCTCCAACCTCATATTGGAGGTTGCCTGTAAAAAGCTACACAAGGAAATTTTGTACTGTTTAAAAAATAAAGAAAAGGCCCTTAAAAAGATGAATCCTTTATAAATAACACCTTGATCGCACCTAAAAAGTAAAGATTTTTTTAAGTTTTTTATAGATTTTACCTTTCAAGGCAAACCAGACTGATAAATAGACTAAAAATAATAATTGATAAACATGATTTTCAAAGCAAGGAAACGTATAGATAGAATCATATAGCCTGAATTATGTAATGCACTTGCGGCAAGCGTAGTTAAGCCCAGTGTATGTATCGTAAGAGCTATAAACGAGCCTGAGGGTAATAGTACTAATAGAACGAAGATGCTAGAAAAAACCTTTTGGTGTGGGAGTTGTTGAACTCACAAGCCAAAAAGACCTTTTAGCAGTTCTCTATAAACAGCTACAGATCAAAGGGTTGGGGGAAGGTATGGTCCGCTTCCCACTCCTGGCGTGGGTGGAGTTGGCTTTTATGCAATATATTTTTTTAAATTACACAATACTGCACAGTAAAAAAAGAGGCCTCTTAAGTCACAGCCATTTCATGCTACCCTAAAAAATCTATCTAGAAGATAGTGTATATACAAGATGGTGGGGGATGACAAGGGAGTATCTTTCATCATATTCAGCACTTTTTTGCGTTTAAGTTATACTTCAAAATGTAATTTTTTAATTTAATTTTTTTGTTTAAATACGCTTTGAGTGTTGACGTAAGAACTGTGAAAATTGAAAGGGTTGACATTCTGATAAACCCGAGTTTTATTCTAAAAAAAACAACACGCACATTGATTGAATAAGTTATTAATTCAAATGAAAGTAAACAGACTCTGAAGCTTGAAACGAATAGAAATTATCATATCTCCGAGGAGAATTTTCATATCTTCTTAGACCCCCCCCCCCCGTGTTGATCCTAAAACTAAACTTTTCCCCCTCTTCCTATCTCGAGACTCAAGGCAAGAGCAGCGTGAAAGACATTTGAAAATATTCTCACAATGCTTTAAGTCATTTAGATACTTTTCGTCTAAACAACGACATTTTAGTTTGAACATTATAATATGCAACAAGTAAATACAGCATTTTTTTTTCAGTATGATATATTTTATATTCTAAAATACTTAAAAAAAACTTTGGTTAAACTGTAGCGTAAGGAGTGGAGATTTGAGGGATACAGCAGGCCCTCTCTAATATGAGATAGCCTGCTTTCGTTTCAACTTAATATTACAATTTAATTGAAAAGAGGTTTTTATTTTATTCTCTTTCTCATCACCTACTGATCAAGGCAGACACAATTCTTGGGATTAATTTCCTTTAATTTTTTATAATTAGTATTACTATTAATAGGTCACTGCAGTATCAAGCTACCTGAAGCCAACATACCTGCACAAACTCCTCCTCCACCCCAGTCTAAACAAAGCTTCACTTTTTTCTCGTCCAGTGAAGCTGCGATGTAATTTAAATCCATTATTATGATTTCTTCCAACACCAATCGGGGTTAACCCACTTTTTGTTGATAGCCAATAAGCACGATCTTTGGCAATCAATGACCTTCATCGGTAAACCGTCACCTGTTATTGTAACCTTAATCTCAACACAGTACTAGAGTGTGGAAACGAACTACTTTTCGTACCGTTTTTTTTTTTTTTTTTTTTTTTTTTTATACGGTCAGTAAAACAGGTACAACTATCCTTACATTACACAGTTTTTTTCTTCAGCAGCCCATTTATGTCCCCGAATTTTATTTAGAAAATCTTTAACAGGGAGCAGAGTAGGTCCAAAAAGTATAGATTGGCCTAAAATCGTCAAAGTTCTTGCTGATTTTTTTTTGCAGGGTGGAGAGGCAATTTGACAAGGGTACCAATAATTGACCAAAATTAGTATTTATCTTAAAACAAGAGCCAAGAGCTCATATGGCACTTGTGACAAGGTTGGAAGAGCCAATATTTCGGAATTTTATCGCGGTGGTATTTTTTCTAAAACTTTTTTTTTAGAAAACAAGTTTTAACAACAACAAAAAAGCTTTAATTCTGTTCCTTTTTATATACATTTTAGGGGAGAGTGACGTTCTCCACCTTCTTTCTACGTCCCTTGCTTTTTATGCCATGTTTTAGCTCAATTTCCTTAAACAGTCATAGCAATAAGACTCAAAGAGAAATGCAATCATAGCCGAAGTAAGGACTCAGCCTGGTATATCTCGCTTTGCCTGCTCTTAAAAAGCTTTTATTCCAGAAAACTCAGCTGGAAGCTCGAGATATATTTTTCCTTGATCACTGTTTCGATGAATTTCAATGTTTGTTTGTGCTTCGTCAGCAGTAAGAAAAATTTGTGACTTTTTACAGTTTCTCCTTGTGGCCTATGTCATCATTCCCTGTAATTACATTTTGTTGATTGCTTTTTTAACAAACAAGGGCGTTGAAATACAAGCAGATTTAAGAATGCAAAAGCAATTGAAACTTAAAATAACTGAAAATTAAAAACGCACAGTCAACAAAAGTAAAAGTAGCATAAAAAAGAAAGAAAACATAAAAAATTGAACAATTCAACCTTAAACAGTCCAGACAACATTAGTACATTGTATCCTAAAGAAGAAAAGAAAAGTAAAGTAAAAAAAAAAAAAAAAAAAATTGAAACCTTGGGTAACCAGCTGTTTTATTTTACTTTTCTCAAACGGTTTTGAAGCTGTTAGTCTTTTATTTTAGATTAAATAAAAAAAGAGTTTTTTTTAACTGAAAGTAAGGAACGACATTAAAACTTAAAACGAACAGAAATTACTCCGGATATGAAAGAAGCTGTTCCCTCCTCAAAGCCCCGCTCTTTACGCTAAAGTTTTTACTGTTTTAAAAAGTAGAGTTGAGAGAAAGAGTCATAAAGAGCGGGGTGCTGAGGAGGGAACAGCCTCTTTCGTATACGGAGTAATTTCTGTTCGTTTTAAGTTTGAATATTGCTCCTTACTTTCAGTTTAAAAAACTTTTTTTTATTTAATTCTTTTAAGGTATATCTAGTCATTAAAATTTGCTTTTAGGTTCTAGTTACTGTGTGCTAGTAAGTTCAAGTAAGGTCTAGTTACTGTGAAATAAACCCCTGATCATTTTTTTTTTGTTTTGGCTAGGGCATGCTTTGAACGAACAATAAGAAATTAAATTAAAAGAAAGGAAGTTTTTTTTTCTAAAGGAAATTAAGCATCAACTGTAAAACTTAAACCTATAGAAGTCATTCCGCATGTGAGGGGGGATACCACCTTCCAAAACTTGCACTCTTTATGCTAAAGGTTTTTAAACTTTTTAATTTGGTGCCCACTTCAAGTGATATGGGCATCCTTGGTCCAGTGGCCCCCTTACCCAAGATTTTGCTCTTGATCTGCTAGAGATTCAGATATGAAACTACTCGCACTATCAGTTTACGAATCAATTCCTCATAAAATTGCAATATAAACCTCGTTTACAAGAAAAATTAATCATTTTCTTTTTTTGGCAGATTTTTTTATTCACTTTCTTAAGAGCCCATCGATTTAGGATACGGTTTCTGGGAGTCATTGATAGAGGTATGATAAGGATGGGTCACGGGAGGGAAGAAACATTATAAAGGGGATTTTGGGAACTGTTTTGGACATTTGAGTTTGCCGAGTGGGATTTGGGAGAGCTAATTCACATGCCCTATCTTATTGAGTTGCATGACTGTAGTAAGATGCAGGGTAGAATACTATCTTCCTAGGACAAAGGCTTAGTGGAATGTCATCTATGATATTCGAACATAATGTGGAAGTTAGAAACTACCCATATTGATAAGGTCAACGTAGGCTGGCTGATTCACAAGTATCAATTATCTCAAGCTCCATCGTCCCTGCAAGACAACTTGGAAGACTTTTGAATTATGAATTTTTGAATTAACACTTTTGAATTAACTTTTTCAAATTTATTTTTTCATTTTTTTTAAATGCTAGAAAATCCTGCACCCCCTTCATGGAAATTCTCTTCCCCCATGACAAATTCTTCCATGGAAAGTTCCCCCACATAACCCCCTACCCTCAACTCCTCCCCCAACCAAAAAGATCTCCCTGAAAACGTCTTTACACTTCCCAATAACCATTACTATATGTAAACACTGGTCTAAGTTTGGACTTGCAGCCCCTCCCACGGGGACTGTTGCGAAGTAAGTCGTCCCCAAAGACAAAGTTATTAGGTTTTTCGACTATGCTGAATAAAATGGCTATCTCAGAATTTTGATCCGGTGACTTTTGGGAAAGATGGGTGTGGGAGGGGGCCTAGATGCCCTCTAAGTTTTGTGGTCACTTAAAAAAGCACTAGAACTTTTAATTTCAGTCACAATGAGCCCTCTTGTGTATTCTTGGACGTCTGGGTCGATGCGATCACCCCTGGAAAAAACAAAAAAAAAAAAACAAAAAAAAGAGAAAAAAAAACAAACTAAAAAAACACGCATCTTGTGGCAAAAAATACGAAATTCCACATTTTATCGATAGGAGCTTGAAACTTTTACTTTTTGGTTCTCTGATACGCTGAATATGATGGTGTGATTTTCGTTAAGATTCTGTCACTTTTAAGGAATGTTTTCTCCTGTTTTCTAGAATGCGGCAAACTTCCTCAGGCTCGTAACTTTTGATAGGTAAGACTAAACTTGATAAAACTTATATTTTTAAAATCAGCATTAAAATACGACTCTTTTCATGTAACTATTGGTATCCGTTTTTTAAAGTTTCGATTTCTATTGAGCCGGGTCGCTCCTTACTATAGTTCGTTACCCCGAACTGTTTGATAGAAAAGCTTTGCTTTTTGTTGTTAATTGGGTAAATAACCTACGAATAATTGATCAAATTGACAAGTATACTTAAAAAAAGAAAAAAAAAGAAAAAGAACGGAATGCAAATGAGGGTGCCAGAAAAATCTTGGGGCCAGAAAAACCGTAATACATCGTGGGTACAATCGCTCTTTCTTTGGCAGCGCTATTATGTTGATTTTCGAAGTATATATGACAACTCCTTCTATACGACGTGCCCTTATAAAAAACAACGACAATTCAAAAATAATAATAATATATCGTGGGTACATCGCTCTTTCCTTGGCAGCGCTATTGTATTGCCATGTTTTTTTTTTGTTTTTTTTTTTGTTTTTTTTTTAGGGAAAAAGCATCACCAAGGAGGCAAACAATTTCAAAGAAAACTTTACCATCCAATTGAGCACATCGGAGAACACTATTCTTAAAATTTCAGGCTGTCATTAAAAAAAAATTAGAGTTTTTCTTTTTAGAAGGAATACCAAGACTGCTGTTTATTTATTTTTTCTTGTTTCTTTATGGATTATTGTATCGAATGGAAATATCATTTGGACAGAAATTAGAAGCTATTGTAGGTATTCAAAAGATTATTAGAAAATTTAAAGAAATTAGAAGCTATTGTAGGTATTCAAAAGATTATGCCACAGTTAGTTGTTTTTTGCATTATATGGCACTGAAATTTAGTTGACTCAAAAAGAGCAAAGTTGCTATAGACGGAAAGTTAGTAGACGCTCCATCGATTTAAATTATTAAAAAACTATATATTGAGCATTCAAGCTTCAGAAGCCATAATGCCACAAGATAGAACACTAATTCCTAAAGAGTTCATAATCAGTTCATATAAAATAAACGGTTAATATAGCCACTTGTTATTTTAAAGTTTCAACTAACCGAGTTTATTTACATTTTGTTTGACAAAAATATGTCCAGTGGTGTAGAAGTTTAAATTAGCTAAAATAAAGGAGCACCAGTGCAGTGCCTCTTGTGTGTGCCCTTTTTAACAGTTAAAAATGATAGGAGGGCAACCAGCCCCCAACAGCTATAATTTACTCAAACACACCCAATAAAAATTTTGGTATTGCCATTTTGTTCAGTGTAATTGAAAGGTCCGTAAATCATATCTTTGATGAAAACAACCTTTCTTTAGAAAGAAATGTCACATAAAATTCCGAGACGAATGATTGGACTAGCAATCGGAAGTTCTGGTGCCCTTTTTATGATTCAAAGTAATCGGAGGGGAGATATCCCCTTTTTTCATTTTAGTCTAGGACGCTTCGTATAGAAGAAGTTGTCGTAGAAACTTCGAAAGGGGCTCATTCGATTAGAAACTATACTGTCTATTTTCGTTTTTAATTGTCGAAAGGGATTGAAAGATCACCAGCCCCCTACCCTTAAACCCATCATTTCCCCAGATATATCCGATAAAAATATTTCCATAACCATTCTGTTCAGTGTAGTTGAAAAGTCAAGCAATAATGTCCTTAAAGATGACAATCCTAGCCTCAAATCCCTCAGGGCAAGGGTTGTATATTATGCCCTGGGGGCATTTTATGTTTTTTCTGGAAAGGGTGGTCATATAAACTTTAGAAGGGAATCATTGGATTGAAAATCAGATGTTCTAGTAATAGCATATAAAAATGCCTGGCAAGGGTTGTAATCCTGGCAACTATTGGTATCCGTTTTTTAAAGTTTCGATTTCTATTGAGCCGGGTCGCTCCTCCTTACTATAAATCGTTACCCCAAACTGTTTGATAGAAAAGCTTTGCTTTTTGTTGTTAATTGGATAAATCACCTACGAATAATTGATCAAATTGACAAATATACTTAAAAAAAAAGAAAAAAAAGAAAAAGGACGGAATGCAAATGAGGGTGCCAGAAAAATCTTGGGGGCCAGAAAAACCGTAATACATCGTGGGTACAATCGCTCTTTCTTTGGCAGCGCTATTATGTTGATTTTCGAAGTATATATGACAACTCCTTCTATACGACGTGCCCTTATAAAAAACAACGACAATTCAAAAATAATAATAATATATCGTGGGTACATCGCTCTTTCCTTGGCAGCGCTATTGTATTGCCATGTTTTTTTTTTTGTTTTTTTTTTTGTTTTTTTTTTAGGGAAAAAGCATCACCAAGGAGGCAAACAATTTCAAAGAAAACTTTACCATCCAATTGAGCACATCGGAGAACACTATTCTTAAAATTTCAGGCTGTCATTAAAAAAAAATTAGAGTTTTTCTTTTTAGAAGGAATACCAAGACTGCTGTTTATTTATTTTTTCTTGTTTCTTTATGGATTATTGTATCGAATGGAAATATCATTTGGACAGAAATTAGAAGCTATTGTAGGTATTCAAAAGATTATTAGAAAATTTAAAGAAATTAGAAGCTATTGTAGGTATTCAAAAGATTATGCCACAGTTAGTTGTTTTTTGCATTATATGGCACTGAAATTTAGTTGACTCAAAAAGAGCAAAGTTGCTATAGACGGAAAGTTAGTAGACGCTCCATCGATTTAAATTATTAAAAAACTATATATTGAGCATTCAAGCTTCAGAAGCCATAATGCCACAAGGTAGAACACTAATTCCTAAAGAGTTCATAATCAGTTCATATAAAATAAACGGTTAATATAGCCACTTGTTATTTTAAAATTTCAACTAACCGATTTTATTTACATTTTGTTTGACAAAAATATGCCCAGTGGTGTAGAAGTTTAAATTAGCTAAAATAAAGGAGCACCAGTGCAGCGCCTCTTGTGTGTGCCCTTTTTAACAGTTAAAAATGATAGGAGGGCAACCAGCCCCCAACAGCTATAATTTACTCAAACACACCCAATAAAAATTTTGGTATTGCCATTTTGTTCAGTGTAATTGAAAGGTCCGTAAATCATATCTTTGATGAAAACAACCTTTCTTTAGAAAGAAATGTCACATAAAATTCGGAAACGAATGATTGGACTAGCAATCGGAAGTTCTGGTGCCCTTTTTATGATTCAAAGTAATCGGAGGGGAGATATCCCCTTTTTTCATTTTAGTCTAGGACGCTTCGTATAGAAGAAGTTGGCGTAGAAACTTCGAAAGGGGCTCATTCGATTAGAAACTATACTGTCTATTTTCGTTTTTAATTGTCGAAAGGGATTGAAAGATCACCAGCCCCCTACCCTTAAACCCATCATTTCCCCAGATATATCCGATAAAAATTTTTCCATAACCATTCTGCTCAGTGTAGTTGAAAAGTCAAGCAATAATGTCCTTAAAGATGACAATCCTCGCCTCAAATCCCTCAGGGCAAGGGTTGTATATTATGCTCCGGGGGCATTTTATGTTTTTTCTGGAAAGGGTGGTCATATAAACTTTAGAAGGGAATCATTGGATTGAAAATCAGATGTTCTAGTAAGAGCATATAACAATGCCTGGCAAGGGTTGTAATTTATGCCCTAGGTAAGTAACGTTCTTATGGAACGAGTAATCGTGTAAACTTTAGATGGGATGGGACTCAATTGAATAGAATTTGGTAGATCTACTGCCCTTTTTAAGAGTCAAAAGGGAATGGAGGGCAACCAGCCCCTCCCACCCAAGCCTTTCATTCCCAAAACGTATCTGACTGGAACTGTAAAGAATCATTTTTTTAAGCATTGTTGAAAGGTCTAGTAATTATGTCTTTGGGGATGTCAACCTCCCGAAAGTCCTCAAGTTAAGGGATGTAAATTAGGCAATTCGATTATTGTTTACATGTTGTATATTTTATTGGGAAAGGCATCCATGTTCAAACTTTTTTTTCAAAAATGCGAAGGAAATTCAGGAAACCTTTTAGAGAATGTTTGGGGGTGAGTTTGAACTAAAACAAAACATGTTTTGTGTATTTAAATTGCCAAAAGGGCAAAAATCATGAACGACAGGGTAAATTAATTTGGAACTTTCTGGAAATGATATGGGGATGATCCAAAAGCTGATTCACAAGTATCAATTATCTCAAGCTCCATCGTCCCTGCAAGACAACTTGGAAGACTTTTGAGCAACTTGGGCAACGTCCTTTGGGCAACCTGCATACAGAAGACTTGTTGTAATAAAGTTCTCCCCCCCCCAAAAAAAAAATCTCCCTTCCTATATGGAATGGAATGGAATACGGTGAACTACCTTAGCGGTGTTTTTCAGAACCAATTCATTGAGGTACTGGGTAACGAAATTCCCTCAATATATCTTACGTAACACGTAACACCAATATCTTTACGTAACAGCAATATCTTAGGAATAAAGTCGGGTGTGAAATTGAAACTCGAAAGGCTTGTTGTGGGGGATGTTGAACTAACCGAAAGAAAACATATACATCCTTTTTCCTACAGATTCTTCTCAGTCTACTACTGCTACTATTATTGCTTCTTCTGTTACTACTGCTGCCGCTAAAAATAAGGATACTTCTGTTAAGTATAAAATAAAATAAAGTTATAAAAATAAGGATACTTACTGCTAAATTCTTCAGGAACCATTAATGGTTTTAAGTTTAAACTTTCATTGTGTTTGAAGGGGATGTTTCTGAATGAATGAACTCTCTTTATTAACTACTAAATTACAGAAACTATAAATACACACAACCGCCCGAGGGAAGGTTCAAACAGCCTGACGTTGGACGGCTGTACCCCTCTGATTCTCAACCTAATTTAATAAAAAAAAAAAGTTAAAGAAGGACAAAAACACTCTCACTCAATTACCCCTTAATACCAGAATGTACATAAATAAAGGCTAACAATAATTAAAAAAACAAATTATCAAAAGTTCTATGCGCATGCTGCTACTAATGTTGCTACAATTATTGCAACTGTGTATTATTAATAGTTATTAATTATTGCAACTGTGTATTAATAATTATTGCAACTGTGTATTAAGTATATTAAGGCGAAGCCTTCAAGAATATTTATGCGAATGTTGGACTAAATCCGAAAGTTCTAGAGCTAATTTTAAGAATCAAAAGAGATAGGAGGGTGAGAAGCCCTTCTCCCAAGCCCATTCATTTTCAAAACGAATACCGTTAAAATGTTTAGACAGTCATTTTGTTCAGCATTATAGAAAAGTCCAGGGACTATGTCTCTCGGGATATTGGGTATGTCAACCCCGCTCTATTGTGTAATCGGCCCATTAGGATTTAAAACTGAATCAAAAGGCACTCTATGTATGGTTGCCAATAAAACATCCAAGTAGTATATCGAGAATGACTGGTGATATTAAGTTGAAACTATTAGGACTAGTACTATTGCTACTTCTGCTCTAATAATTTAGATAAATCAAAAGAGTGTAAGTGTATCCAAGTTGTAAAAGAGCATAGAAAGATATTTTGGGAATAATACTATGTTTCATTTTCCAGGTCGACTACAGAGGGTATAAAATTAAATTAAACGATGCTATTTGTGTCAGGATCAAATATTGGTGAAAGGTTTCTCCAACATACAAATAACAATTCAATCTATCGAATCTTATAGAAAAAACCGTAAAGATACAAAAAAATTCCACAAAAGGAGTATAAAACGAACAGAAACTAGTCAAAACTTTTTCCAAAGCTTGCTTTTCAAAGAAAAGTAAAATGCCTCTTTAAACCAAAAATGAGAGGAAACCAAGTCAAATAATCCTCCTAAAAGAAAAAAAACTGAAGAGAATGAAAAAAATAGATGACCGTGGGATGTCAGTTTATTATACATATACCGATATTTATTCCTAAAAGTTTCAAAAAATTTTATTTATTGAAGTAAAAAAAGTGAACTCATTTAATATGTATTTTGTTTTCAGTAAAGTGTAAAGCACGTTTTTGCTCGTTTTGAGTTTGACTCGGTTATTTATTATAATTTCTGGTTTTTTTTTGGGGGGGGGGTTCATTTATTTATTGATGGTGATTTTGGGTAGTTTTACGCTTGAAAGTTTATTGATCTTCATTGTTGCTCATATTTGGCTTAATGGAGCTCTTTTCTTTCTTTAAAAAACTTGTTTTGTGGGAAAACTTTTTTGAATTAATCACCATAAAAAGTAGATAGTTTCGATGTGTAAATTATCATCAAATATTTTTTTTCAAAGTTCCGGCTACCATTAGCCCTGGTCGCTTCTTGCTTGCGTTCGTCACAAAAAGCAGTTTGATTCACATAATTATTGAATTTGCCTAAGTACATGTCTGTAAAAAGTTAGAATTTCCCCATTAAATGACTGCAAAAATATTTGCCTTACTTTAATATACAAAAATTTTATTACAGTTCCTCCGTCACCACCAAAAATATTAGACGAAAATGGGAATTTAATACGTTCTGTTGCTGGCCCTTACCTTGAGGGTGAAAGTTTGAAGCTTACTTGTGAAAGTAAAGGAGGTGAGTGTCTTATTATTAAGATTTGGGGATAATCCCAACTGTCATTGGTATATTTGGCGTATTCAATCATAGTATATTTTTAATTGTCTATGTTAACATATTTAATCTTACATTTGATTTATAATATTAATATTAAAATTTGAATATACAGTTAGATGTATTTTAAAATTATAAATTTATTCAATTTTACAAGCATAAAAGGAAGGGCTCAAAACATTGCTTTGTTTTAATCCTTTGCGTTTTGGAGAACTTTGCAATTATGACCCTGTAAAGTAAATCTAAGCTCTTTTAAGAAAGAAAGGCTCCAACATGTCAACATTTTCGTCAAATTTGTGAGACGTTTTAAAAATAGGATCTAATAAGAACCTATAACAATATTGGGTATAACAAGAATATCCAAGTGTCGAGTATGATGATGCTTAGTTCTACTAATTAAAAGCCATATTTTTTTAAAACTGAAACTAAGGAGTAGCATTAAAAATGAAAACGAACAGAAATTACTCTGTATATAAGGGTGAATGCCCTTCCTCGACCTTCGCCCTCTCCGTTAAAGTTTGATTTTAGTCACAATGCTTTAAGATAGATCTTTCAAATAAGAGGGTCGTTAAATTTGATTGGGAAGTAATTTAAAAAAAACTTTAAAACTTAGCGTAAAGAGTGATGGTTGAAAAAGCGACATCTCCCTTACATACAAAATTTCACACAGACCTCTATTGTTGGATTTTGTGATTCGTCAAAATTGACGGTGTGGTTTTCAAAAAATCAGTTGAATTTTTGGGGGTGCGTACCCCCATTTTCAAAAATCAGAAAAATTTTCACTGACTCTTAGCTTTTTATGGGTAAATTTAAACTAAATAAATTTAACATATTTGGAGAAAACTGAAAAATATGATTCTTTTTATGTATCTATTGTTATCGAAATTCCGTCTTTTGTAGCTTCGGTACTATGGAACCGAATCACTCTTTCTTACAGTTCGTTACCAAGATCTGCTTGATTAATAACACTATTTGACGGTTGGATTTCAAACAACCGAAAAATTATTGAGAAACGTTCAAAAAAACAAAAAAGAAAGTTAATGCAGAAAAATTTAGGGTAACATAATTAGTATCAAGCCGCAGAAATACTCATTTGAATAAATCTACTATTTTTGCTCTTTTCTGCATTAAGTCATAACTTAGATTTTTTAATAACAAATTTGGGCTTTGATTCTTCTTGCACCGTGCCATTCCGCGCTTTGGCACTGAGTCAGGACTTTGATTTTTTTTTCATAACAAATTCGGACTTTGATTTTGCGCCATGCACTTCCAGTGCTTTGGCCCTAAGTCAGGACTTAGCCTTTTTCATAACAAATCTGGACTTCGATTCTTTTTGCACCATGCATTCCATTGCTTTGGCCGTAAGCCAGGACTTTTTTCATAACAAATTCGGACTTTGATTTTGCACCATGCACTTCCAGTGCTTTGGCCCTAAGTCAGGACTTAGCCTTTTTCATAACAAATCTGGACTTCGATTCGTTTTTCACCGTGCCGTTTCATCGTTTTGGCCCTTATTCAGGGCTTGGCTTGTGTTTCCACGATGCAAGTTAGCGGCATAGATCTAGCTAGTTTTTTACTGAAATTGAGAATCACTGTAAAACTGAGGTTTAAACAAGATTCAAAATGTCTAACTATTTACTAAATATTGATGGATCTCTGAGAGTCTTGAGACCCAATTCATACCCTCAGTCATAATGATTTAAATTTGCTGCTTGATTTTGATTAAAACGAGGTAAAACTTAGTCACCTTTTCCACCCAAAACGTATGTGTGAAGAACGAGTCAAATACATAATTTGGGGTCCTCATTCCACATGGGCTGTTCTGGTCAAGTATTCAAAAAATCACACTTTTGGCCAAGTACTCAAGAAACCGCACTTTTTGGATATTTCAATCTTTCTGAGTGAAATGGCTATATAAGAATTTTGCTCCAATTCTTTGGGAGAGTTACAGGGGTAATTGGAGGCAAAAAGCCATGCTAGAGGAATCTTGTTGCCTTTCAATCCCATATTGCCTTTAAAAACATAATAAAAAAAAAAATCTTTGGACGACTGGATCTCTTCTCGAGTTTCTACAACCATTTTTGGCATGCAAAATGACCAAGAGAAAAAAAAAAAATCCGTAAAAGACAAATCATTTTATACCTAGCCAAGGATCTTGCGTTTATCTTATTTTACATAAATAAAAACAGGAAGTGTCTGGTCTTAAAAAAAAAAAAAACAAAATAGGAACCACAATTTATACATTTGTGTATGGCTTGTGATTCCTCTGTCTAAGTCCCTGTTAAAATCCCTGTTAGATCCCTTAATGGCCCTCAATAAATATTAATTCAAAAGAATAATAGTGTTACTTGTTTGTTATATTTTTGATTTGGAACCCTAATTGATACTGCTACTGCCACTGCTACTACTACTACTACTACTACTACTACTACTACTACTACTACTACTACTACTACTACTACTACTACTACTACTACTACTACTACTACTACTACTACTACTACTACTACTACTACTACTGCCACTACTTCTACTACAGCTAGTACTACTATTAATAATGCTACTACTAATTTTTCTATTACCATTATTGCTACTACTACTACTACTACTACTACTACTACTACTACTACTACTACTACTACTACTACTACTACAACTACTACTACTACTACTACTACTACTAGTAATACTACTATTACTGCTGCTTAAAACAAGATTAGTTTAAAACGTTTTCACTTTGTTCTACTTTAATAAAAAAAAAACTTTAAGGAATAAATATCAGTATATGTGTAGTAAACTGACAATCCATGGTCACTTGTTTTTCTTGTCTTTGTAAACTTTATTTTTGTATTTTGCGAATGTTCTTATATTCGTGAACATTTGCTTGAAACCCCAGCTCTCAAATTTTTTGAATTAGTAAATTTAATGTTATAAGTTTAATTATGATTGCTCCTGGCTCTGTGCACATTTGTTTTTGCATTTTTGATATAAGCAGATTTGATAAGCAGCAACTGTAAGAATGACAAGTTAGCAATGAATTTTCAGACCATATTTAATATTGCTTCGGGAATTCTAGGGAAGATTGTATTCTTAGGGTATCCCAGGTCACACTTTCCCTTTTACTGTGTAGGCAAGCATGTGAACGTAATCAAAAGTTTTAATATCGATATCGAAAGTTTTAACGTCACTCTTTGCTTTCGTTTCTAAACAGCATACTCTTTTGATTTAGTCTTCAGGCACAATTCAAAGTTTATGTCAATCATTCAATAATTTGTTCCCTCTAAGATTTCTATCTCTCAGTCGAACTAAGGTTTTTTTTTCCTAGATTAGAAGGAACAATCTGGAAAATAAGCGTCATTCAAGATAAATCACGCTTTTAGTATGTTCTAAGAAATTCATTGACCAAACTGAGTACTTTTAATTTCTAGGAGAGCCCCTACCGAAGTTAATCTGGTACAGAGACGGAGAACGATGGGATACAACAGATCATTCTACGCTTAATGGATCAACAAGAAACGATGTAATTCTCGCAAGACTTCGTCGAGACGATTTAAATACAATACTCTCTTGTGAAGCGTCAAATAATAATGAGACAGTTCCAGCGTCTAGCTTTGTTCTATTAGATATGCTTCGTAAGTGCAATTATATTTTTAGAATATAACTAATATCAGAGACTTACTAAGCGCCATTGATGTACTATTGACTACTGGTACCACTTCTACAGGAACTACTGGTTGTCGTTTTTACAAAATCAGATTTCTGCAAGAGTAATGGTTTTTTCATTATATTACTTCTGATAATTTGATTTTTGCCGTTTCTGCATCTTGTTCTTTGGCAAAATGCTTTTAAAAACAATTTAAAAACTTCAAACATTTCATAGATTGGATGGATGGACCATAAACCTCATTTAACCTCACCCGGACTAACTTTCTTGGCTTTTTCTACAAATAGCCATGGCTTGATGCCCGCAACTACTTAATTTTAATCAAACGGATTTTAATTATGAATCCAGGCAAAGATTTCTTACGAATATTTTACTGATAGCTGTTTACTTTCGAAATAATTTCAATAAAAACAAGTTTCATACTGTTTTTCCTTTAGTCATCTATTTCCTCAGGGAATTGTGTTTAATTACTTTGAATTTTGGCAAAATGCAATACGTGAACCGGAAAAACCGTCTAAAAAGCACAGCCGTGTTCACAGAATAAGACAATATGATAATATTTTTCTATCACTTCTTATTCATTTTTTAAAATGTTGTTAAGGGTAGGACTATAGGAGAACTTATTAAATTTTGCAATAATTTATCAATAATTGTTCAATTATAGGAAAACCCTTCAAAACTCTTATGTTAAAATTTCGAAAAAAAAACCTTCGCTGGATGACTACGATTTCAAGATAGTTGCTTGTTTTCTTTCCTACAACTATAGCTCATAGTAATGGGACTTTTGCAAGCTATTATCTATTTATAGAATTCTATTTTACTCTTAATCTGGATTTGGCTGGATTTTTACTATAATTGGTGGAACCATGGACTACTACCCTGACTAGCTTGCTAGATTTTTGTAGATTTTTTATAGCTTGTTTTATTTTTTAGTTGGGTGACTGGATTTTGTCTTTTACTCATTTTTTTTGCCGGTATTTTTTATCCCCCTGTTCCTCCCTTTCTATGGAGCCTTAAAGAGGAGAGCGTTTTGAAGCTGGTTTTTTGCTTTTTTGAATTTTGTACTAAATAAAAGAACTTATAAATTAAAACTTATTTTAAATTAATTTTCTAATACTGAGCAAAATGAGACGGATCAGCTATAGTACCAAAATGAGTGAGACAGGAATGCTGATTAATTAGAAGAGAAATTTCTTAGACATAGAATTTAAGTATTTACAGAAAATTTTCATTACTTGAATGATTAATGGAAGTGCCTTTAAAAAAATCTTTTTATTTAAATTTTGTTGTTCAAAAAATAAGAAATAGTACTATTTATTCTCACTGATGCTCAAGTTTGACATTAAAAAAAAGCTTCCTTAAAGGGAAATAAATTACCCCAGCTTAATATCTTCACAACTAATAATGTCATAAAGTTTGTCACCCAGATCTTTCCACCGAGATAGTGTGAGTAGACAACAGCTTTAGTGACTGATATAATATTGTATTAAAAGTTAGATATCAAACAGTTCGTGGTAAAGAACTGTAGGCTCGGCTCAGGCTCAACAGTAAACGAAACTCTAAAAAACGGAGTTTTTTTAGAGTTTGACTCTTTGCCACAATTCTGCTTTTTAATACAATTAAAAGCTTTAGCGTAAAGAGCGAGGGATTGCGGAGGGGACAACCCATTTCATATACGGAGTAATTTCTGTTCGTTTTAAGTTTTAATGTGGCTCCTTACTTTCAGTTAAAAAAAAACTAGTTTTTTTTATGTAGTTATTAGAAAAGCAGAACTTCTCGGAAAGCATCATTGTGATCAACCAGGTAAATACTGCCAAAATTGAGTTGAGAAGGATATATTCATCGGCTTAGAGGCGTGTCTTTTTAGAGGGAAAGCAATCAAATGGCAAATTTGTCTAAAGAATAAACCTCCTTTTTAATTTAATTAATTTAATTTAATTAATTAATTTAATTTAATTAATTAAAAAAATTTCCATAAAATAAGTTTTTCAAAGAAAAGTAAAGAACTCCATTAAACGAAAAAGGAGCAAAAAAAATCAAATAATATACCAAGCGTAAAACAACCGCAAGTCAATGTCAAAAATAAATGAAACCTAAAACGAAAAGAAATCACAATAAATAACCGAGTCAAACTCAAAACTAGAAGAAATAAACACGAGTAGGGCTCTAAACTCCTACGCCTTCTCAAGGCCAGAACATAATTTGTACTTTACCGAATTTTTTACATATGTCTTCACGGTTATAACTTTAGTAAATCGAATGTTATTAACAGTTTCCTTCGTTACGAAGTGCCCAGGTCTAAGACCCCCCCCCCCCCCAAAAAAAAAAAAATAATACGTTATGCCAACTTCGTTCTTTACTTAGGCAGCACTATTACGCTGCCTACAAATGCCTACTATATTACTACTATATTACTATATTAAATATACTATATTAAATGCCTACTATATTACTTACTATATTACTGCCTACTATATTACGCTGCCCATTTGTCCACAAAAAAAAACTAGTTTAGAAAATGTTCTTATTAAAAAAAATAAATAGAATGAATTTTCTTCAGTTATTTTCCTTAGGTAGCAGACAAAAAATAAAAAGAAAGAAAAACTAACCTAATTAAATAATGGGAGAAATACACATATAATTTTATTTTTCGTGAAAATTCAGATCTTTGAATTTGTTTTGCGTTTGAAGTAGGCCTTAGAAGCATCCACAGACCCATTTTGTTTCCATTTGCTGGTCATGGAATGTGCCAACGTTAAATGCCATGGTAAGGATGGTTGTTAATTTTCACCTCAAGTGCTTATCATTCACATTATTGTTACATTTATTATATTTAGAGCATCAGTAAATAACAAAAAATAAGTATCAAATACAATAGCCTAGCTTACAACCAGCTCTGCGCCCAACCTCTCATTCAGCCAAAATCCCATTGTAAGTATTTAAAGAGTAAAGGAGGATGATTCTGGTGAGGAGCGAAGTGACACCGTGGAAAGATTTTCTACATTGAGAAGGATTTCATGCGGAAAGGATTTGACCAGCATTAGCTGAATGATTTGCATTATAAGTTTGCACTGGCAGTTCATAATAACTAAAAGTGCTTTAGACCCTTTAGCATGGTAAATAAAAAAAAAATAAGTTTTTTAAATGAAAGTAAGGAGCGACATTAAAATTTAAAACGAACAGAAATTACTCCGTATATGAAAGGGGCTTTTCCTCTTCAACGCCCCGTTCTTTGCGCTAAAGTTTAACTCTTTCTCTTAACTCTACTTCTTAAAACAGTAAAAAACTTTAGCGTAAAGATCGGGGTGTTGAGGAGGAAAATCCCCTTTCATATACGGAGTAATTTCTGTTCGTTTTAAGTTTTAATGTAGCTCCTTACTTTCATTTAAAAAAAAACCTGTTTTTTTTATTTAATTTATGGACGTTTTTTAATTAATGCATGTTTTGATCTTGGCTCTCCGCTCATAAATAATTGAAACAAAATTTGCATATTAATTTTATTTTTGGCTAAATGGCTTTCTCATAGTTTTAATTGGAAGATTTTGAGAAAAAAGGAGAGAGGGAGGAAGCCTAGTTGCCCGCCAATTTTTTGATTACTTGAAAAGGCAACTAGAACTTTTAATTTTTTTACGAACATTTTCGTTAGTAAAAAAAAATACGTAACTTACGAATTAACTTACGTAACGAACTTCTATATTCGTATGTTTTTATTGCATATATGAGGGAGTTCACCCCTCGTCGATACCTCGCTCTTTACGCTAAAGCTTAAATTCTGTCCCAATTCCTAAAGAATGACCCTTGAATCACAAAGTCCATAGAATAAATAGTTGAAATTACTAGTAAAAACTTTAGCGTAAAGAGCGAGGTATTACGAGGAGGTAAACCCCACATATGCGCAATAATTTCTGCTCGTCTTAAGTTTTACTGCTGCTCCTCACTTTCAGTAGAAAAAAGCTTCTCATATTTATTTGTTCATTGTTTTTTAAATAATGCTAAAAAATCCTGCACCCCCTTCATTGAAAGTCTCTATCCCTATGAGAAGTTTTTCCATGGAAAGATCCTCCCACATAACCTCCCCCCCACCTCAACTCTCCCTCCCAAACCCAAAAAAAATCCTCCTGAAAACGTCTGTACACTTCCCAGTAACCATTGCTATATGTAAGCACAGGTCAAAGTTTGTAACTTGTAACCCCTCCCACGGGGACTGCGGGGGAGTAACTATCGGTATCAAAATTCCATTTTTTTGAGTTTCGGTTACTATTGAGCCGAGTCACTCCTTACTACAGTTCGTTACCACGAACTGTTTGATGATGACTAAATGAAAAAAATCTTTCTGAAGAAAAGCAAAGGTATCCAAAATTTAATCAAGAGAATGTGAATTTCTGATATACTTTTGAGGTAATAACGGAATTATTGCTATTAAGTTCATGTTCTAATGAAATAGTCTAAGGTTTAGCCCTCAACGCAACTAAATTCTCATTGGTATCTCGATAGGGAGCTTGATCCGTATCTCCCTCCAATAGAGAAGTAAATTTCGTTCAGTCAAAGTTGGGCATTCAGTTTCTCTGCGGGTAGGATATGAAAAGAAGTCTATATATTAGGTTCATTAGAGATTCTATAAGATAGCCCATAAGGGGATATTAAGCCATATGTTTTTTGGAATATCACATGCTCCATTTGATTATCTGTGTTGAAATGAAAATGGTCTTCTCTCTCACTTGTCGGCAGCATAGATACACAGAGTATCCCTGTTATAGTGAATGCACTGTTTACACCAGTGTATAGTGTATACACCAAGTATTCCTATACCAGGTATCTATGCTATAGTATATGGTGTAACAGGGATACCAAGTATTCCTGATAAAGTGGACAGCAGATCTCATAAGAAGCATTGGGTGGAATCAAATTAGTTGTTAAATCTGATTTGAAATCTCGTCATCCAGTAATTCCATTTAATCACGTAGTTTACTGAAAAGATATATTTAGTCTCATCAAATAATTTCTTAGAGCTTTGCCAGATGAAAGAGGCTCTTTTAAGTTTTTGCTTCAGTATTTCCTGAACCGTAGTTTGAGAAGAACAAGGCCAGTGTTTGTGATAAGTCACAGGCTTAGTAACTCGATAAAGGTAGCAAAACCTAAGAAGAATGCTTCGTATGCAGTTAGAAACATTGGTAAAACTGTCTTGAAGTAAATAGACACAGAATGATACTAAAATTGTCCAGTATCTCTTTAATAGCTTTAATATACTTAATTTTTAATATGGGTTTTAAGCTGCGATTTAAAATACCTTTTGTTTGGATACAGTCAGTCAGGTACCCGAAACATTCCGTAGGGATTTTTTATTAATAGTATAGTAGGTAAGTTTCCTTTTATCAAGTCAAATAGTTGACTTGATACAGACAAACTAAAGCTATTATTGTATCCAAGAGCCTAGAGTCATTCAGAACAAGTTACTGATCTAAATAAACAAAATTGCTGTTCCACAGATCCCCTTCTACTGTTCCATAGGAATAATAATCTTACTGGTACTTCTTACCCCATCCATAAGTTTTTTGACCACAGACTGAAAAAAAACAAACAACCAAACAAACAGAAAAAGCAAGACATTTATGTTTTAAGATGATTCTTTTTTTGGGTACCTACTTTTTAATCTGTACCTTTGAAATAAAATATTCTTTCTGAGTAAAATATTTTTCTACTAAGAATAAGAAATACCAAAATTAAACCTTGGATACAAAATAATGTTTTCCGTTTTGGTTAATGTCGCTATAGTATTCAATAGGCCCCCCGATGAGAAGCGTGGGAAAATGGCCAGGTTTATGGTACAGATGAATGAATAGGGACATTTCAATGTTCTTCTTATTGAATGCGTAGATTCATCTACTAGAATTCATACAAAGAAATGAAACCTGTTGTTTCCTTTGAAATCCTCAAGTCCTCTTTATGCAAATTTGTCTATCTGAAGAGGAAGATAATAATGAAAGAAGACTTCTGAAATACTGTTAGGTGCTTGTGTTTATATTATTCAAATAATCATTACGTTATGTTTGATTTTCTCCATTTTCTCAAAGGTTTTTACTAAGGCCCAGTGACTGATTAAGGAAAGACATTAAAATTTATGAGTAGACGAAGAGAATATCCTCTTTCATAAAATCGTGTAAACCAGTTGGTGCACGTCATTCATGGTGAGAGTGTAGTATACGTGGCGTGAATTGTCCTACACTTCTATCATGCATGGATGGACAATTGGCACTCTGAGCAATCCACCATTTGATAGAGATTGGGTGAAACAATGGGGTAAACAGAACAAATTCATTTTGTTTGTTTTTAATGTGAAATCCGTTATTACTTAGTGTGTGGCCTTTTCATCTTCTATCTGAATGAACATTCAAAATATTATCTTTATAAACAATTGAATGAATTATTGAATTACTGATTAAGATACTATTTTTTAGCCATATAACTATTGTAGGTTCATTTTTATATGTTACTAGACATTAGTAAATATTAATACACCAGTTAAAACAAATAGGAATGCAAAGAAAAGCTCTTTAATAGTTTTACTTCACACTTGCAACGAAGAATTTGCATTTGAATGTGTTCATTAATACGCATGTATATTTCAGGGGCGATACATAACACTGGGATAACATAAGGAGCTTTTGGTGGGCGCGCCACTTGTCTGGGTAGGGTATTTAAAGCACCGAAACCCAATAGAAAAGTGTGTATTCTCCTAATGAGCCCATGTGTTGGGGGGTCGCTTTTCAATTATTTGTTTGATTTATAGTCTTAAGCATTTGGGTTATGACGACTTATACCTACTGACGCTACGACTGCCAGGGACTATTCTTTGCAATTGAATATGTTATAGCTATGCTGTTTGGCCTATGTAACTGAATGGGTGAGTAGGGTTAAGGCCTCATTCAAGTACTTATCTATCTTAATTACCAAAGTAGGAAAACAGTCTTCCTTTCTGTTTCTGTTTTTTTTCGGTTGTGTGATGCGTGGTTGTTTCTGTGTTTGTGCTGTTGCATTGATGATTTCCTTTTTCACTATACTTGAGCTTTTTTTTTTTTTACCTAAAACAAGTTGTAGATTTGGCATTCCTTTTGCATCAAAACTCGACAGAGAGGAGCCTAGGATGTTCGAAATGTCACTGAGATTGAACAAAATGTAACCAAGATTGCTGCTTTATCACCCAGATATTTTGTGATGATATTTTTCACTTTTTTTCGATTTTATCATTAAAAAATCCCATCTTCAATCCTCTCAGTAACGACAACTTTAACAAAAAATCTGCTTTAAACCATAGACGTCACATACGCTCCTTCTTAAAAAGATGAAATAGCAGCCGAACCGGATCTGCTTCAAACCGCCATATTTTACAAAGATAAAACAAGCATAAACAAGAAATTGCCTTTCCTGTAGTAAAGGGCCTCTTCCCATCACAGGAAGCCCTTCTCACTTACTATTTCTAATCATTTTCAAATGGTGGACCGCTGTCTCCCACACTAAAAAAAAACTTTCTCAACAATGATGAGTAATAAAAATAACAATCATTTAAGACAAACTAATCAGCAGTGTATAATAAAAATGAATAAAATTCCGATCATTACAATTTTTTTCATAAATAATATATATATGCAAAAATACAAAACATTAAAGAAAGTTATTATGATAACTCATTGAAAATTTATCATTCAACCTTTCTCTTTATTAAATATTAAATTAAAAAAAAAGCTTTTTCAACTAAAAGTAAGGAGCAACATTAAAGCTTAAAACGAACAGAAATTATTATCTATATGAGTTGGTTTGCCCCCTCGTCAATATCTCGCTCTTTCCGCTATGAAATAAAAAAACAAGTTTTTTTTTTAAAACTGAAAGTAAGGAGCGACATTAAAACTTAAAACGAACAGAAATTATTCCGTGTAGTAAAGGGATTGTCCCCTCCTCAACACCTCGCTCATTACGCTAAAGTTTGACTCTTTGTCACAACTCTACTTTTTAAAACCATAAGAAAAACTTTAGCCTTAATTTCTGAACGTATGTTTAGAGTTTCGGTTACTATTGAGCCAGGTCGCTCCTTACTACAGTTCGGTACCACGAACTGTTTGAAAAAAAAAAACAAGTTTTTTAACTGCAAGTAAGGAGCGAGATTAAAACTTAAAACGAACAGAAATTACTCCGTATTGGAAAAGGATTTTCCTCCTCAACGCCTCGATCTTTACACTAAAGTTTTTTACTGTTTTAAAAAGTAGAGTTAAGAGAAAGGGTCAAACTTTAGCATTAAGGCTTATCAAAAACCCATTCATTTTCCAAATATTTCCAGTTGTATGGTTGCAGATAAGATTCCTCAGGAATATATCGAAAACGACTAGGGGTATTAAGATGAAACTTTATGGGTTATTGCTATTACTGCTTCTGCTCTTACAATTTAAATAAATTAAAAGAGTGAAAGTGTATCCAGGTTGTCGTAGAGCATACATAGAATCCTTTGGGAATGACATTGTTTTGATTTTTAGGTTAACTTAAGGAGGTATAAAACTAAATTAATAAATACTATTTGTGTCAGGATTAAAAATTGTTGAAAAAGTTTCTCTTACACACAAATAGTAAGCCAAAGTATAAAACATTTTTTTTTCAAAGAAAAGACTATGTGAATAAAAACTAAAATATATTATTTGTAAAACTTTTCCACAAAACAATTTTTTATACAATACTGTGTTGGTTATAACTAGTTGGTTAAACCTACAAGACTATAACAGTCTATAACCGTTACTATTTTCTTTTCCTAAACCGAATTTACCTTAGCTCGGATACCATCTACCCGTATTTGTACCACCGAGGATATTAAATCGCCTAATAAAAATACCTTGTATCTACCTCAGGCCCTGAATTTTTCAACAAGATTATCGATATACATATTCTCATATTCGAGACCATTAATTTAAAATGAATAAATAGAAATGAGCTAAAGTGCCATTTTACTCTACCATTGGTAGTAATAGCAGGCAATTTGGGATTTTTCAAACTATGTGACACAGGGTCTACCTCACAATTAGGATATTTGGGGATAACTGAGGGGGCAATCCTAGAAGAATCAAGGGTACCGGAGTATGGGGACCATCTTACACCTGAGGTCTTGCAAATTCTGTTACAGAAGAGACACCAGGGTAGAAGGCGAGAGATATCATATAAGGCGAGAGATATCATTTTCAGTAGCTTTGATCTTCAATCAACCGAAATTGTTTATTTGATTAAATTTTGCTTAGAGTCATAGACCGTGGAAGACCGTGTCATTTTAGTCATTAGACCGTGGAAGTCATCCACGGTCACATTACAAGTTTTTACAACATGTTT
This sequence comes from Artemia franciscana, assembly GCF_032884065.1. NCBI lineage: Eukaryota > Metazoa > Arthropoda > Branchiopoda > Anostraca > Artemiidae > Artemia > Artemia franciscana. Next base: position 2,365,078 of record NC_088874.1, read on the forward strand.
TTTGAACAACCTTGGGCTGCTTTTCGTAATGTACAGATATTTTTTCAATTACCACGTTTAATTTATCTAGACTACTTAATTCCTTAAGCACGCCTGAGACAAGAACTGGGGCCATGTTTTCATTCGCCGGGTAGTTGGTCAATCCCCGACTTGGATGTTTTGAGAATATAACTAGAAACTTCCATAGCTCAACCAATTTTAGTCGTCTTGGTCAATTGACTAAAAATGCTGCAGCAGGTACTATGGTGACTTTGACTGGTAGTCGGATTAATTACGTAAGAATAGTCGTATTTGTAGTATCAGCATCACCTTTCCGGATTAAATCAATCATATTTCGATGTTAATTGTGATGGCTTAGTTGCCAATGTTCCTAGGACTACTTTCATCTGAAACTGGACGGGGGTTCAGATAATGATGACACCATACTTCCGAAAAAATAAAAGGTATCAGCTTAATAACTCAAAATTATTTTATCGTCAAAACCTGTTGAAATATTCATCTAAATAGAGTTCAAAGCTTAAAGTTTAAGGACGTCTAATTATGCTTGTTATTAACGATTACAACATTCATAACCCGCTTTAAACCGTTTTTTCTTTGTGCATATTGTCTTTATATTGCCTTGTATTTGTTTCTAAACCTGTTTGTCTAGGCAGGTAAGTCTTGACAAGAGTTGAATGAATACTTAACAAATATCGCTTCGCTGAATCAGATATTATTATAATTCGCTCATTGATGCGGTAATATCAACAAAAAATCTTTATACCACAAAATGTGAATCAAGACTAGAATTTAATGTAGTATTATTTTTTTTTCTTTTTAGAACAGAAGAGAATTTATTATCTGGTCTGGTTTAATCATTTAAGAAACATTTTCCTCATAATATTGCAATATTAAAAAAGTTTAAACATGCTCTTGAAACTGAACCAAAAATATAATTTGAATCCCTTGGCTAAGATTTTTAAAACTAAATATCCTTTTATGGCTAAGGACAGTAATAATGGAAGATCTGAACTTGTTTTGTTTTGTTTTTTACCCCTCAGAGCGTTTATTCTTGGTTTTTACGGAATATTGGCCTGGCAAACACGCTAAGCTAAATCCAACAGGTAAATGTGGTAATAAAAAGTTAAAAACGGAAACAAAGGAGTATTTTTCATACAAAACCCAAGAGTTACAAATCTTAACTGTACCAAAAATCGGCAGTAAAAATATTTTTAAATAGTTGTTATTTTGACTTCTGGGTTTCAATAATAGCCATTGGTAATAAAGTCTATATGTGAAACTCTAATAACAATGGGAAAATATCTGCAAATTTTGCCAATTGATTTCTCATATCTTTTACAGTTGCTCCATTAGAAGTCCTAGTGATTGAAGGAAGGGATCGTATTTATTCGGCAAATAAAGAAGCGAGATTTGTTTGCAGATCAAGTGGATCTCGGCCACCAGCAGCGATAACTTGGTGGCTTGGTGGCTATCGTATTGCAGGATCAATAGACGTGGTAAATATGTTTTTTTCTTCTTCTTGTTGTTTTGACAGGATGTAAGATTCAACCAAGTTATTATATTTTTAGATCTGTTTGTTGATGATTTTTCTATAATGACATTTTTCCTTTTTTCTGTTCATCATCATCTCTGAAGAAAACAAAGTAAACGACTATAAAAGCATAAACAGTCTAATATCAGAATGTCATGTACACATTTTTTTGACTTGACTTGTTGAATTTTTTGGTCGATAAATTACGGGAAATCACTCAGAGTGCCTTTCTTATTGCTCCTTGATCAAATTGGAAAGTTGACCTTAATTTGTGGCAACAACCTTGTAACTTTAAAATTGTAGTCACATTAAATGTGAAATAATTCCGTAAGAAATGATATTTCGTTATTGGTGGACGTAGATTTTAAGGGCTTTAAACTATTATATTTTTTATTATATTTTGGAATCTGTTTGTTGATGATTTTTTCTACTATGACATTTTTCTTTATTCTTTTCATCATCATCCCTGAAGAAAACAAAGTAAATGACTTTAAAAGCGTCAACAGTCTAATATCAGAATTCCATTTACACATTTTTATGACTTAACTCTTAAATTATTTTCTCTACTTTATTGGTTGATGAAATGCTTGTTACTTCAATCTTGCAATTAAAATTTTGTAATTTCAAAATTGTAATCGTATTAAATGTGAAATAATTGCCTAAGACATGATATTTCGTAATTAGTGGACGTAAATTTTAAGGGCCTTGTACAAAAAAAATGTTTGACTGGGATAACGAATTTCCGCATCGCGTTGGTCCCCATAACTAATTCACTACCTGTCACATAATGATCAGCTTATTATTCAAATAAAAAAACAAGAAATTAACTGATGTGTAGTTTTAGCCTACTGCTAGCGCCCTCTTGTAGTTTAAGGCAAAACTTAAACGATTATTTCTCTCTCTTATTTTAAGAAGCCAATAAATTCCGTTCTTATTTGATTCAACTTGTTCTGCTTATGCTTCTTTTGTAATTTGATTTACAAAGTAAAAGATAAAAAAAAGGAATTTCAATTTGTAGTCTTATTGATTACAAATATCCATCCCTTTCCGCTTGTTTATATAGCATTAGTATTCATATCCTTTTCAGTAATCCAATTTTTCAATTCTTGTGAACATAAAACCAATTTAAGAATTCAGGGATTCAGCCTAAATAAAAATAGCAACAACGAATTCTTAAAGCACGAAAGAAAAGGAAAGGAAGATTTCAAAAGGAAATCTTCCGCAAGAGTAAAATGACAAATGGTGGCAACACAACAATTTATGTCAATACATCTCGAGTCCGAGTCACTGCTTTTCGAGTCCTTGTCGAAATCTGGGCTATAAAGATAAGTCCGTGCAAATTTAGCGTTCTGTGTTATCTTTGTTACAACTGAAAGCTCAATATTTGAGACTTGGACCTCAAGTGTGGTCGTCACAAGTCACATCATAGCTGGATTTTATTTTTGGTTATTTGATCGATCAGATATTGGCCAAAATTTTCTTCTTTCTCTTTACAAGTGCGCTCTCCTTAAAAGCTTGGTAAATGATTTTAATATCCTATCTGGGAGCAGAAATTATTTTTTTTTTCATTTTAAATCTTTTATGTGGCGACATAAGACTTGAAATTTATACAATTTATACAATTGAAATTATCTTACCTGGTGGCCTGTTCTAAGATCTAGAAAAAAAAGAAAACAAAAATCAAATTTTGGAAAAGTATAGTTTTATTATCTATTCCTGGACACGTTATATTTCTATAACGTTATATTTCTATATCCTATTTCTGAGACTGGAAATAGTAGACGCTTAACTAAATGTGTATTTTCTTGGTTTAAGCAATTTTTTTTCTCCTCAGTTCTTAGGTATTCAATTTTGTTTTGTTCTCACCGTCTCTTAGTATTTCTTTTTGATTTCATTTTGTCTTTACTTTTGATCTTTTTCAAGGGAGATCACCACCAATAAATGTGTAATAATCACTTCACGCTTTTTGGTTTAGTGGTTTGATAACTTGAAAGCAGTCCCAGTATCATATCTGGATCATGATTAGTAGAAAGAGGTACCCTGCGTCTACAGATATATAAATATAAAGTTGCCAAAGGACTATCTACTCATCCTCCAATGATCCAATGATCCAATGATCCTCCACTGAGTAATCACAAATAAAAAAAGGCTAAACAAGTCTAGTTTGTAAGTTTGGGAAGGAAGAGGGAAGAGCCCAGGCCCAAGAGTCCTATTTTAAACACCTCAAGCATACGAATTAAAAAATTTCCCAATTAAGAAAATCTTTTTTTCTTTAAGCAGACACAGGATCAAATGCAATTTGTAAAAAAATTATTTTCATTCGTTTTCGGAGTGGGGAGGGGGGTCAGCAGTCCGATCATTTAAAGCCGTTCTCAAAATTAAGTTTGGACAGCCATGAGTGAAAACCGCTGCTACAGGCCTTTGCTCATGAAGTTTAGGAGAAGCCTGATTCCCAATGTTTGTAAGTATGTACCTCAAAATATATACATGATCTTAATCTCATATAAATAAAAAAAACAAGTTTTTCACCTGAAAGTAAGGAGCGACATTAAAACTTAAAACGAACAGAGATTACTTCGTATATGAAAGGGGCTGCTTCCTCATCAACGCCCCGCTGTTTACGCTTAAGTTTGAATCTTTCTCTCAATTCTTCTTTTTAAAACAGTAAAAAACTTTAGCGTAAAGAGCGGGGCGTTGATGAGGAAGCAACCCCCTTCATATACGAAGTAATTTCTGTTCGTTTTAAGTTCTAATGTCGTTCCTTACTTTCAGTTGAAAAAAGTTGTTTCTTTTTATTTAGTTTCTGAACGTTTTTGAATCAATTCATGTTTTGATTTTGGCTCTCCGCAGAGGAATAATTAAAACGAAATTTGCATTTTTTTTTTTTTGGCTAAATAGCTTTCTCATAATTTTGATCGAATGATTTTGAGAAAAAAAGAGCGGGGGAGGAAGCCTAGTTGCCCTCCATTTTTTTGGTTAATTAAAAAGGCAACTACAACTTTTGATTTTTTACGAATCTTTTTGTTAGTAAAAGATATGCGTAACTTATAAATTAGCTTACGTAAAGAACTTTTTATATGAGAGGGTTCGCCCCCTCTTCAATACCTCTCTCTTTACACTAAATCTTAAATTTTGTCCCAATTCATTAAGAATGACCCCTGAATCCCAAAAGCCGTAGAATAAGTAGTTGGCATTACTAAAAATACTTTAGCGTAAAGAGCGAGGTAATAAGAGGAGGTGAGCCCCTCATATGGGTAATAATTTTTGTTTGTTTTAAGTTTTAATGCTGCTCCTTACTTCCAGCTGAAAAAACTTTTTTTATATTTATTTTTTCATTGTGTTTTTTTAATAATCCTAGAAAATCCTGCGCTACCTTCATGGAAATTTTCTTCCCCCATGACAAATTCCACGATGGAAAGTTCCCCCAGCATATCGCCCTCTTCTCAACCCCTCTCCCACCCAAAAAAACCTCCTGAAAACGCACAGTCCCCCACGGGGACTGTGGGGGAGTAAGTCGTCCCCAAAGACATAGTTACAAGGTTTTTCGACTACGTTGAGTAAAATGGCTATCTCACAATTTTGATCCGTTGACTTTGGGAAAATAATTAGCGTGGGAGGGGGCCTAGGTGCCCTCCATTTGTTTTGGTCACTTAAACAGGGCATTAGAACTTTTCATTTCCGTTAGAATGGAGCCCTCTTGCAACATTCTAAGACAACTGGGTCGATACGATCACTCCTGGGAAAAACAACAACAACAAAAAAACAAAAAAAAATAAATAAACACGCATCTGTGATCTGCCTTCTGGCAAAAAATACAAAATTCCACATTTGTGTAGATAGGAGCTTGAACCTTCAACAGTAGGGGTTCTCTGATACGCTGAATCTGATGGTGTAATTTTCGTTAAGATTATATGACTTTTAGGGGGTGTTTCCCCCTATTTTCTAAAATAGAACAAATTTTCTCAGGCTCGTAACTTTTGATGGGTAAGACTAAACTTGATTAAAATTATATATTTAAAATCAGCATTAAAATGCGATTCTTTTGATGTAGCTAATGGTATCAAAACTCCCTTTTTTAGAGTTTTGGTTACTATTGAGCCGGGTCGCTCCCTTACTACAGTTTGTTACCACGAACTGTTTGAAAGGCATAAAATGTCCACTGTTATACCAAATATATCTGTACTAGCTGTTGGGGTGGCGCTTCGTGCCACCCCAACACCTAGTTGATGGGCCTCCCCCCAAGCCCCCAAGCCCCCCCGCGCGCGTAAGTCGTTACGCGCCATATTAGTTACGCGCCATTGTAGTTGTGTCCCTATGTCCCACCTGTGATATATATATATATATATATATATATATATATATATATATATATATATATATATATATATATATATATATATATATATATATATATATACTAGCTGTTGGGGTGGCGCTTCGCGCCACCCCAACACCTAGTTGGTGGGGGCGCTTCGCGCCCCCCAAGCCCCCCCGCGCGCGTAAGTCGTTACGCGCCATATTAGTTACGCGCCATTGTAGTTGTGTCCCTATGTCCCACCTGTGAATATAGATATATATATATATATATATATATATATATATATATATATATATATATATATATATATATATATATATATATATATGTTTTTAACTACGTAAAACTTGCGAATATACAACATTCTTTGCTGTCCCATTGTCTGTGCATATAAATAGATTTTCAGGTTTACCGACTCTTGAACATGCAACATATAATGGTCCATGGGAAAACAATCCGTATTCAGATCTATACCTCATGATTCTAATGATTGCCCTTGAGCTTTGTTGATGGTGATTGCTAATCGACCATTCCCTGAGTCGCCATCGTCATTTATATATCCCCCTGTGCACCCCGGCGTCCCCTTTGTAGTTATGTCCCTGTGTCCCGGTCGTCATTTATATTCCCTGTGTCCCGGTCGTCATTTGTGTCCCGGTGTTCCAGTCTGTGATTTCTCTTTGAGTGTCCCGGGCGTCATTTATATTCCTTGTGTCCCGGTGTCCCGGTCGTCATTTATATCCCCCTGTGCCCCCCGGCGTCCCCATTGTAGTTGTGTCCCTGTGTCCCGGTCGTCATTTATATTCCCTGTGTCCCGGTCGTCATTTGTATCCCGGTGTCCCGGTCTGTATATACATTCGTTTTTTAGTTTTGTTTTTCTCCTTTATTTTTTTCCTTTTTTCTTTTTTTTCTTTTTTAGTTTATTTAGATTTTTAGATTTTTTAGTTTTTTTATTGGTTTTTAGTTTTTTTGTAGTTTTTACCATTTTTTTAGTTTTTTTAGTTTTTTTTTTTACTTATGTCCTGGTCGTCATTTATACTCCCTGTGTCCCGGTCGTCATTTGTGTCTCGGTGCTTGTTGATTGCTAATTTATATTATATTTATATTTATATTTTTTATATTTATTAATATTTTTTTAGTTTTCTTTTTCTCTTATTTTTCAGTTTTTTCCTTTTTTTTAGTTTTTTCTTTTTTAGTTTTTAGTTTTTTTTTTGTTTTTTACCTTTTTTTAGTTTTTTTAGTTTTTTTAGTTTTTTAGCTTTTTTAGTTTTTTTATTAGTTTTTAGTTTTTTTTTTAGTTTTTGCCTTTTTTTAGTTTTTTCAGTTTTTTTTAGTTTTTAGTTTTTACCTTTTTTTAGTTTTTTTTAGTTTTTTAGCTTTGTTAGTTTTTTTTCTTTTTAGTTTTTTTTGTAGTTTTTACCTTTTTTAGTTTTTTTTCTTCTTTTGTATTAGTGTGAAATAATTCAGACGTCATATGCGGACAAACACGACGTCACTCGACAGACAGACAGACAGACATAACCCACAAACAACTTATTTTTATATATATTTATTCATATTTTTTTAGTTTTCTTTTTCTCTTTTATTTTTCAGTTTTTTCCTTTTTTTTTAGTTTTTTTCTTTTTTAGTTTTTAGTTTTTTTTAGTTTTTTACCTTTTTTTAGTTTTTTTTTAGTTTTTTTTAGTTTTTTAGCTTTTTTAGTTTTTTTATTAGTTTTTATTTTTTTTTGTAGTTTTTGCCTTTTTTTATTTTTTTCAGTTTTTTTTTAGTTATTAGATTTTTACCTTTTTTTAGTTTTTTTTAGTTTTTTAGCTTTTTTAGTTTTTTTTCTTTTTAGTTTTTTTTGTAGTTTTTACCTTTTTTAGTTTTTTTCTTCTTTTGTATTAGTGTGAAATAATTCAGACGTCATATGCGGACAAACATGACGTCACCTGATCCACAGATCCACAGATCCACACACAGACAACTTATTTTTATATATATAGATATATATATATATATATATATATATATATATATATATATATATATATATATATATATATATATATATATATATATATATATATATATATATATATATATATATATATATATATATGTTTTTAACTACGTAAAACTTGCGAATATACAACATTCTTTGCTGTCCCATTGTCTGTGCATATAATTAGATTGTCAGGTTTACCGACTCTTGAACATACAACATATAATGGTCCATGGGAAAACAATCCGTATTCAGATCTATACCTCATGATTCTAATGATTGCCCTTGAGCTTTGTTGATGGTGATTGCTAATCGACGATTCCCTGTGTCGCCGTCGTCATTTATATATCCCCCTGTGCCCCCCCGGCGTCCCCGTTGTAGTTGTGTCCCTGTGTCCCGGTCGTCATTTATATTCCATGTGTCCCGGTCGTCATTTGTGTCCCGGTGTCCCAGTCTGTGATTTCTCTTTGAGTTTCCCGGTCGTCATTTATATTCCTTGTGTCCCGGTGTCCCGGTCGTCATTTGTGTCCCGGTGTCTCGGTCTGTATATACATTCGTTTTTGAATTGGTTTTTTTTTAGTTTTTAGTTTTTTACCTTTTTTTAGTTTTTTTAGTTATACCTTATGATTCTAATGATTGCCCTTGAGCTTTGTTGATGGTGATTGCTAATCGAACATTCCCTGTGTCCCCGTCGTCATTTATATATCCCCCTGTGCCCCCCGGCGTCCCCGTTGTAGTTGTGTCCCGGTCGTCATTTATATTCCCTGTGTCCCGGTCATCATTTGTATCCCAGTGTCCTGGTCTGTATATACATTCGTTTTTGAAATGGTATATGATGAAATAAATTTTTGTATTTTTCCCCTTTTTGTCTTTTTAGTTTTTTTTGGTTTCTACTTTTTTTTTTTTTTCTTTTTTCTTTTTTTTCTTTTTATTTTTTTTAGTTTTGTTTTTCTCCTTTATTTTTCATTTTTTTCCTTTTTTTTTCATTTTTATTTTTTTTTTAGTTTTTTAGCTTTTTTAGTTTTTTTTTTAAGTTTTTAGTTCTTTTTCTTTTTAGTTTTTTTGTAGTTTTTACCTTTTTTTAGTTTTTTTAGTTTTTTTTTTACTTATGTCCTGGTCGTCATTTATACTCCCTGTGTCCCGGTCGTCATTTGTGTCCCGGTGCTTTGTTGATGGTGATTGCTAATCGAACATTCCTTGTGTCCCGGTCGCTTTCTCTTTGAGTGTCCCGGTCGTCATTTATATTCCCTATGTGGCGGTGTCCCGGTCGTCATTTGTGTCCCGATGTCCCGGTTTGTAATTTCATGACGTCAGCCGACACAGAAACATGACGTCACCTGATCCACAGATCCACAGACAGACAACTTATTTATATATATACTAGCTGTTGGGGTGGCGCTTCGCGCCACCCCAACACCTAGTTAGTGGGGCGCTTCGCGCCCCCCCAAGCCCCCCCGTGCGCGTAAGTCGTTACGCGCCATATTAGTTACGCGCCATTGTAGCTGTGTCCCTGTGTCCCACCTGTGAATATAGATAGATTTATATATGTGTTTCAAACTACGTAAAAATTGCGAATATACAACATTTTTGGCTTTCCCACTACTGGAAGCTTTCCGTTTCCAATTGCCAGCAATTGATCTGAAAATGTTTGACCAGAATCATCGTTTTGCAATCGGACACGCATATTTGTAGTTAATTTTAATATTTTTACGTGTGCCCATAAATTAGAATTTTTCAGGCAAGCATTCATTTCGTCTGCAGGAATTAAACTACGTAAAAATTGCGAATATACAACATTCTTGGCTTTCCCATTGTCTGTGCATATACAAAGCCGTATGCACTAATAATGACGTCGTTTGCAAACGCTCTTTTTACAAACAAACAAACATGCATACACACAACTCGTTTTTATATAGATAGATAGATAGATGGATACAATACAAATTAACTGCGTAAAACTTGCGAATATACAACATTCTTCGCTGTCCAATTGTCGCTGCATATAAATAGATTGTCAGGTTTACCGACCCTCGAACATGCAACGTACAATTGTCCATGGGAAAAACAATCAGTATTAAGATCTATACCACATTTTTCTAATGATTGACCTTGAGCTTTGTTAATGGTGATTGCAAATGCTAATCGAATTGGGAATTGCAATCTTTTAAATTGAAAAGGCAGATCCGTTGGAATCATGGGAATGCGAGGAATAAGAACAGCCTTACCCTCAAAAGGCCCAATCAAGATTGTCGCCTCTATTAGGCTTTCCATTGTTTTTTTTACGGCAAGTCGCGTGCCATTGCAAAGCTTTGGTGGGTTGATATTTCTTAAAAGTATTATTGGTACGCCTATTTTTAGTTGTAGCACGTGTGGTGGAAACCCTGAAAGATATATGGAATTTAAAAATTCAGATGGATAATTAACCGCTTCATTTGGTTCCAAAACTGTGTCGGCTGACTTGCAAAGGACTGCCTGGTCTCGAATCTTGGTCAAAACAATATTGTTGATTTCGTGGACGTCTATATTTTTGGGTGCGAGAATCGCTCTTTCACTTAGCCATTTATTATTTTTATAATTTTTTAGAATATTCGGAAATACTTTTTCAATCAATTCATTTTTGGACGTCACTAAACTACAGAAATCAGCAGGTAGTTGTATACGTCCTGAAATTGAGTCTATCGTATCATAAATGTCTTTTTGTTCCGACGTTAGCTTGTAAATGTTATTTTGTACATACGACAATAGATTACTCGTACTGTAACTTTGTTCACGATCCAATTCTACACATGTCGAAACAGCAGCGATACGGTTAGGTGAAGGCATTCCCAAATCCTGAAGAGGTTTGTTTGCCATACGTACGCACAAATCTTCTATAATAACTAAAAGCCATTTATTATTTTTATAATTTTTTAGAATATTCGGAAATACTTTTTCAATCAATTCATTTTTGGACGTCACTAAACTACAGAAATCAGCAGGTAGTTGTATACGTCCTGAAATTGAGTCTATCGTATCATAAATGTCTTTTTGTTCCGACGTTAACTTGTAAATGTTATTTTGTACATACGACAATAGATCACTCGTACTGTAACTTTGTTCACGATCCAATTCTACACATGTCGAAACCGCAGCGATACGGTTAGGTGAAGGCATTCCCAAATCCTGAAGAGGTTTGTTTGCCATACGTACGCACAAATCTTCTATAATAACTAAAGTGTCGTTATAAATTTCTGATGTAAAATCAAAAGTCATTTCTGACGTCTCTAACTGTTTTCGATGGAGTATATCTTCGGACATTTTTGACTTATATTTTTTCCCATAACTCTGTAGGAGCTGATGGAGAGCAAGTGTACGAATTTGACTTGGGGTTGACGTTTCGCACGCGTCATTGATGCAGTTATCCCAGTGTTGGTCATTCTCCAATAAATTCAGAGCTTGGCATGCACGGTAAGTGTCATGTATAGTACCGTTTACAGTTCTCAAATACTCAAAGGATGTCGGACCGGGTACATTCACCAAAAGCAGGCGTAGAAAGAAGCATTCATGTTGATTGGGGTGAACGGTGTTGAGTCTTCCTATCGTGGTATCTTTGAAGATGGTAGGTTGGCCGTAAACCCACTGGTTATCTACTTCGATGGTGGTACCGTTGCCATTGTAGGTTTTTCAGTCATTTTACAATTAGAAATTTCTCTTTCAACGGTCTTCTTACAATTAAAAATTTGTCTTTGAACGATATTCTTAAATACCTGTGTCCTGGTCGTCATTTATATTCCCTGTGTCCCGGTCGTCATTTGTGTCCCGGTATCCCAGTCTGTAATTTCTCTTTTTTCTTTTTTCAGTTTTCTTTTTCTTCTTTATTTTTCAGCTTCACTATGAAATACATATCGCCGAACCTTTGTTTTTTTTTACTAAAATCTGGTAGTCATTGATGACCTTATCCATGTCAAAATCCCAAACCCAATCATCATCGCTATCATTTTCAGTTTTAATATGTTTTGACTCTCGCTGTCCAGGTGGATCTTCATCTAACTGTGCGGTTTTGCGTTCTTTAGCCTCAAACCTGTTTCCTTGCTGTTCTTTTGATTCCTCGGCACGCTTTCTTTTCTGACTTTCTCTATCAGCAGCAAGTTTTTTGGCATAGACTCTTTTAGCATCTTCATCAGTCATTGTAAACTTAAACATTAATAGAATTCTACGCGAACATATGTCTTATATAACTTGAATGACGTCACCTTCAAAGCAAAAATGATGGCAACTAATTTCATGACGTCAGCCGAAACATGACGTCACCTGATCCACGATCCACAGACAACTTATTTTTATATATATAGATATAGATAGATTACATCTTTATAAGACGGATGATTAGAAAAAGTTTGGGTTTTATGTAATTTAAGGCCCTTCAGGGGCCTTGATTTTGTCTCTGATTGTAACTAGCGGACGATTAACCCATGGACTACCTAAGTAATATGACTGTATTGAAAGTTTAGCCGACGTAAGAATTGCGGAGGCATGAACTAATATTACCAATATGATGTATATACCTAGTATGCATACATTATTCTAGCAATATTAGCATCATTATCGTCTGAATCATTTGGGTAATAATTGTGTTTTATACTACTATGACAAATACACCTAACAGGTATCTATCCTGTGGTAATTATTGAAAGGTAGACGAGGGAGGGTGAATTTATCCCCTAGTCTCCCAATCTTTGGAGAAATATATTTATACTAAACGTACAATGTTGGCGAAAAAGGCTGGAAAATCCCAATCTTTTTTAAAATATATCAAAGATAAAGTGGAAGATTATATTTAATTATGACCGCAACTGAGATGGAAGCGATGAGTCTTCCTAGATCCCACAACCAACGGTTATCCAAAGAACTCCCCAGCCATCCTATTAAAAATTCCAGAGCGTTAAGAGAATAAAAGTAATGTGATAAAAATCGGCCTTTTTTCTTTATCACAATCACCAAAGCTTCAAGAATCAAAGAATCACTCAGCTCTATTATCTCCAAGTGATAAATTTTCTAGTTTACATGTTTTTAACCGTAATTAATTAAAAAATTACTTAAAATTACAGACTGGCTCATATTTGTCACTTTCTAAAATGCTTTCAGGAAAGAATTCAAGGTGCTTATATTTGTTCCATCTGCTTGGATAAATATTAAACCATTGAATCTTGCTCCGAAACCTTTATGTAACTCGGAGTTCCATCAAGAGATTCCTTCAAGTTCTAGTACTGGACATGCATAAATTTATAAAAGTAATAGGGTAAAACATGATATATCAAACTCCTCGACAAGTTAATTAACAAAACATTATGTTTGATAATACTGCCATTTAAATTAAGCTATATAAAGCTAAATTGAATTATAGCTGAAATAAAAAAAGATGTAATATTATCCTCTATATGAGGGCTCCAGTTTTCTTTAGCCCTCTGCTTCTTCTATTATAGTATAGTTAGGAGAATCTTTAAAATTTTAGACTGTAAAAGATACAGAAAGCTAATAATTGCAAGTGCTTCATTTCCCGTTTCCCTTTCAAATATTTTAGCAGAAATTCTACTGTTTAGCATAAAATAAAACTTACCTATTTCATAAAATACAGCTAGAGATTTTTTTAACTAAAATTTTCGACAGAATAGTTTAGGAAGCATAATAATTGACAAAGGCTGTAAAAACAGAAAAAAGGATGAAAAAACTGCTGAACCCAAGACATTTAACAACAAGACTATAAGAGCTTATGGCCTAAGGGAGAATAAAATGCTTTGAGGCATTATATGCAAAGACTAGATATTCGAACACTACCTGAGCGAGCCAACGGCTAATTTGTAAGGTCCAAGGACGCAAGTGATTACAGTTAGGCTAAAAAAAGCCGGAAAAAAGCAAATTTTTGTTACAAAAAGAACAGAAGGCTTACTGAAATTCAATATTATAAGCACGATTTTTAAAACATTTTCTCCTGGGTACATATTAAATTGTGTCAACGAAGAAACACTTCAACTTTGTCATGTTTTTTTTCCTATGCCAGCAATATTTTTTTTATTTATAACCCGATAATGAGCATTAGAAATGAAACCGTGAAATAATATATAAAAAAAAAAACAAGTAATCAATACTATATGCAGAACATCATTACGAAACGATAATTATGGATATAGCTAATCATCGGAACAACAAACAACAATATCCATAATAACTGCGAAATTACAATATAAAGAAAAATGTTTAGCCAAAATTATGATAGAAAAAGAAAATAAATCCAGATATGAATTTTGCTGCTGAAGAACGAAAACTTTTTTAAAGCCGACCTAAATCCTTACACCTATAATGCCCTCTATTTGAAGATATCTTACCATAATAGATAAAACAACATAATATTTAAACAACTTGGAGCCAATTTCGAAAATTGACAGACAAAATGATACATTTTCCGAACAAGACACTTGTTCGGAAACATATATATATATATATATATATATATATATATATATATATATATATATATATATATATATATATATATATATATATATATATATATATATATATATATATATATATATATATATATATATATATATATATATATATATAAGCCACCCGACATCTTACAGCCAACGGTAGTAATGCAAAAGCGGATGTAAATATCCGGATTTCCCTGCTTTAAACCACCTTAGGAAACCTTTGCCGGTAACACATATGAACAGGCACAAGGAGCTTACCAAATGACCACTCTCTTCTTAAATTTGAGCTGTGTAACATGAGTGGCCGCAGAGCTATTATATCAAACAGTTCGTGGTAACGAACTGTAGTAAGGAGCGACCCGGCTCAATAGCAATGAAAACTCTAAAAAATGGGGTTTTGATATCAATAGCTACATCAAAAGAATTGAATTTGAATGCTGATTTTAAATATATAAGTTTAATCAAGTTTAGTCTTACGCATCAAAAGTTACGAGCCTGAAAAAATTTGCCTTATTTTAAAAATTAGGGGAAAACAACCCCTAAAAGTCATAGAATCTTAACGAAAATCACACATCAGATTCAGCGTACCAGAGAACCTTATTGTAGAAGTTTCAAGCTCCTATCTGCAAAAATGTGGAATTTCGTATTTTTTGCCAGAAGACAAATCACGGGTGCGTGTTTATTTGTTTTTTTTTTCTTTCCCAAGGGGTCATCGTATTGACCATGTGGTCCTAGAATGTCGCAAGAGGGCTCATTCTAACGGAAATGAAAAGTTCTAGTGCCCTTTTTAAGTGACCAAAAAAAATTGGAGGGCACCTAGGCCCCCTCCCACGCCCATTTTTTCTCCAAAGTCAACGGATCAAAATTTTGAGATAACCATTATGTTCTGCATAGTCAAAAACCATAATAACTATGTCTTTGGGAATGACTTACCCCCCCCACAGTCCCTGGGGGAGGGGCTGCAAGTTACAAACTTCGGCCAGTGTTTACATATAATAATGGTTATTGAGAAGTGTACAGCGTTTTCAGGGGATTTTTTTGGTTTTGGGGTTGGGTTTGAGGGGAGGGAGCTATGCGGGAGGATCTTTCCTTGGAGAAATATGTCATGGGGGAAAAGAAATTCAATGAAAAGGGCGCAGGATTTTCTAAAATTATTAAAAAAAAGCAATGAAAAAATAAACATGGAAAAGTTTTTTCAATTGAAAGTAAGGAGTAGCATTGAAACTTAAAACGAACAGGGATTATTACGCGTATGAGGGGTTCTAAAAATACTTTAGCATAAAGATCGAGGTATTTAGGAGGAGATAAATACCTCGCTCTTTATGCTATAGTATTTTTTAGCAATTTCAATTATTTATTCTACGGCCATTCGGATTCAGTGGTCATTCTTAAAGAATTGGGACAAAACTTAAGATTTAGTGTAAAGAGCGAGGTATTAACGAGGGGACAAACCCCCTCATATAAATAATAAAAATTTAAGAATATAAAAGTTTGTTACGTAAGCTAATTCTTAAGTTACGTATATTTTTTACTATTAAAAACATTCGTTAAAAATTAAAATTTATAGCTGCCTTTTTATGTAACCGAAAAATTGCAGGGCAACTAGGCTTTCCCCACCCCTTATTTCTCAAAATCTTCTGATCAAAACTAAGAGAAAGCCGTTTAGCCAAAAAAGGAATTAATATGCAAGTTTCATTTTAATAATTTATGCGTGGAGAGCCAAAATCAAACATGCATTAATTCAAAAACGTTCAGAAATTACATAAAAAAACTAGTTTTTTTAACTGAAAGTAAGGAGCGACATTAAAACTTAAAACAAACAGAAATTACTCCGTGTATGAAATGGGTTGTCCCCTCCGCAATCCCTCGCTCTTTACGCTGAAGTTTGACTCTTTGCCACAATTCTGATTTTTAAAACAACTAAAAGCTTTAGCGTAAAGAGCGAGGGATTGCGGAGGGGACAACCCATTTCATACACGGAGTAATTTCTTTTCGTTTTAAGTTTTAATGTCGCTCCTTACTTTCAGTTAAAAAAACTAGTTTTTTTATGTAATCTACGCTCAGAAAACGTAACTCTTAATAATACAAGAAACAAGCTAATAAAAATTATCCTCTATTAAAAATAAATAAATATAAATTATCCTCTATTAATCTTCCGTTATTTGATTGCAGATATTTAATTTTAATTAGCCAACTACAGCATCTTGACCACCCAATTTTAATTGACAAAAGTGAAAGTCAATTTATTTTACTTACAATGGTCTTCTTCATCTATTTCAATCAGGTGAAAATAAAGGCTGAGATTAAAACTAATGAAAACACATTTCACCTCTTCATAATGGTTAGTATAGGTTTCTCTACTCTTAATTACCTTATAAAAGATGAGAAACTACTATTTAATCAAATAGCGTTTGTTTGGAAGCGAATTTTACCTACATTTAGAATCAAACTGACAGTTATGATCTTCTAATTTTGACGGTAGAGAAAATTGCAGGAGTTAATACTTTTATACATATATATTAAGCATCCAACTAAAACCTAACTAAAAACTAACTAAAACTTGAATAGAAGTTTTAATTTGAAAACATTAAACTATAAAATAAATAATTGCAAAATAGGCTAACGAATTGAATAAGTGTAGGCGCAAAAATTGTAACTGATATCAGAATTTATTGGTTATTGTTGCAATTTCTCTTTTATTTTTGACGCTAGAGGGAAATATAAACTATAAACTAGATAACCGCAAAATAGACTAACGAACTGAATAAGTGTAGGTGCAAAAATCATAACCGATGTCAGAATTTACGGCTATTGTTGCAGTTCTCATCTTTTATTTTTTACTGTAGAGGCAAATACAAGAACTAAAAATTTGTACAATCACATTTTGTAACTATATTATTAGAAGCTGCACAATACAAAAATTCTACAATTTAAAAAATCCTTCTCACTATTGATGCCTTGCAGCTCAAGGTCCTTCAGGCATTCTGGAACACCTTCCATCTGAGTCTTGACGCGTAAGGGTGACAAAAATAAACGAAAACAACATGCCAAACTTGGATATTTTCGTCGGAATTGACACTACGGCGCAGTTATTTGAGCAAGTGCAAGTTTAGTGGACAATTGATCCCAAACAGCCATAAGAATGGTAATGACTATCATTACTGTCATGGCTGTCGTTTGTTAACTCCCACGACATGGCCAATCGACTAAGGCCAATTGTCCAAATTTAGCAGTCATGGCAAATCATCTTCCGAAGTTAATTCCGATCGAGAACTTGTTTCTTTGAAAAAAAAGTGAGACATTTCCTTGTACTATTTGAGTCATATAAACAGCTCAAAATATTATCTTAGAACTCTGTATTAATATATTTTCAATGAATAATAAGAATTTTTTAGAATTATTCAATGAAAACTGATTACAATCGGCTTTCCTTTTTCTTCATGTTCTCATTCGAACTCTCAACAAAGACATTTTACTATTACAGAAACACCACGGCTCAGCGGTATATAGAATTCTAGACAATTCATGATAAAATACCACTGTCTCAAATAACACAGCTTGTAACGCTGTGTTCATGACAAGTTCAGTTCATGACAGTTCATGACAAAACACTACCGTCCAAAAATTATACCATAGTGTAAACATTTTTCTATCAACTATTAACGTGTAAAACGAAAATTAATGTTTTGAAATACAATTTTGCTACTTTTCAGATTTTGAAAAGAATATTGTCACTGATTCTTTCAAATACGCCTGAAAAAAAACTACATAAATAAGGTATCTGAGTAGTGTAGAAGAAGAAACAGAATTAAAAACTGCGTAATTTATAAACAAAAATGATCAGTGGCTGTCACTTGAAAATATTCATTTTTAATTATCTACCGCATGCCAGGAATCAAGACATAGAAAAAAGAAAAGTTTTAAATCAGAAAGAAGAACTACCAACATTAAAATTTGATTGAAGATGTTATTTCATACATACATAACATCACATCATACATCAACATGTTATTTCATTCAACATAAGGCTAAAAATTTTGTGTGTTTTATTGCACATTTCTCATGTAATCATAAATTTAAATTAAGGGGTGCAAATGTTTAAGGTTTGAAAAACTTTTCACTTTAATTTAATTGGCCATGAAACAGAAGGTAACAAAGTTCGATGTCCGAATGAAGTCGATGTCCGAACAAAGTTCGATGTCCGAATGCGCTCCAGTTTTTGTGCAGCCTTGTTTATACGTTCTCAGAGTTAAGCAAAGGTAGTTGTACCAAAAATGGCAAAACCATTTTCTTTTAGTTTGTATGTGTTAAATACGGCACAGCCTGGCGAGAAAAGGCAGTAAAAGCCAGTGACAAATAAACAATGAAATTCAAGAAGGTTTGATGATTGTCTGAAAAATGACACAATTCATTTTCTCCTGAAACGTTTCAGAAACCTACCTAAGATGTAATATTTTCAAGAAGAAAATGTTAACTAGAACATCTTAAGTAATATCTTAAAAAGTAACAAGAATATAGATTACAGTGTTTTATAGTAGGGTTGATAATAGTACAGAAATAATTGATATATATTAAATATTTCAATGTTTTACTACTATCTTTCTTATCCATAATCAATATTATTATATTGATATTGTTTCAATAAGAAAATGTAATGATACATTTTCAATAAATGTTGATATTATTCAAGAAGAAAATGTAATATCTCAAGGTAAAAGTAATATCTTAAAAAGTAACAAGAATGTAGATTACAGTGTTTTATAGTAGGGTTGATAATAGTACAGAAATAATTGATATATATATTAAATATTTCAATGTTTTAATACTATCTTTCTTATCCATAATCAATATTATTATACTGATATTGTTTTGTTCTTTTTCAACCCGACGTTTTATTGTTCGAATGTTTCATTTAGACATTTCGTTTTCTTGGCTAAAATCCTGGAAAAAATTTTCCTCAGATTGATTGTACGTGCAAAACATATCTTGATTTTCTTTGTTTTTTAAATATTTAATAAATGTATATATATATATTTATATATATATATATATATATATATATATATATATATATATATATATATATATATATATATATATATATATAAAAAAACTGAAAAAAATAAAAAAAGGCAAAAACTACAAAAAAAATAAAAACTAATAAAAAAACTAAAAAAGCTAAAAAACTAAAAAAACTAAAAAAAACTAAAAAAATTCGCAATTTTTACGTAGTTTGAAACACATATATAAATCTATCTATATTCACAGGTGGGACACAGGGACACAACTACAATGGCGCGTAACTAATATGGCGCGTAACGACTTACGCGCGCGGGGGGGCTTGGGGGGGCGCGAAGCGCCCCACCAACCAGGTGTTGGGGTGGCACTTTGTGCCACCCCAACAGCTAGTATATATATATATATATATATATATATATATATATATATATATATATATATATATATATATATATATATATATATATATATATATATATATATATATATATAAGTTTTTTGTTTGTGTGTCTGTCTGTCTGTCCGCATATGACGTCTGAATTGTTTCATCATATACCAATTCATAAACGAATGTATTCAAGCCGAAGTAGCTGAGTTGGTAAAGCGTTTTGTTCCAGGTTCTAGGTCCGAGAGGCTCCAGGTTCAAACCTTGGCTTTAGCATTAATACAAAAGAAGAAAAAAACTAAAAAAGGTAAAAACTACAAAAAAAAAATAAAAAGAAAATACTAAAAAACTAAAAAAGCTAAAAAAATAAAAAAATGTAAAAAACTAAAAACTATAAAATAAAAAAAAATAAAAAACTAAAAAAGGTAAAAACTACAAAAAAAAAACTAAAAAGAAAAAAAAACTAAAAACTAATAAAAAAACTAAAAAAACTAAAAACTGAAAAAGAAAAAAAACTAAAAAAAGGAAAAAACTGAAAAATACAGAGGAAAAAGAAAACTAAAAAAATAAGACCGGGACACTCAAAGAGAAATTATAGACTGGGACACCGGGACACAAATGACGACTGGGACGTGTGTGTCGACTGACGTCATGTTTGTGTGTCGACTGACGTCATGTTTGTCGACTATAAATGACGACTATAAAATACAACGGGGACGCCGGGAGGCACAGGGGGGATATATAAATGACGATGGGGACACAGTGAATGTTTGATTAGCAATCACCATCAACAAAGCTCAAGGGCAATCATTAGAATAATGAGGTATAGATCTGAATACGGATTGTTTTTCCCATGGACAATTATATGTTGCATGTTCAAGAGTCGGTAAACCTGACAATCCATTTATATGTACAGACAATGGGACAGCGAAGAATGTTGTATATTCGCAAGTTTTACGTAGTTAAAAACATATATATATATATATATACTAGCTGTTGGGGTGGCGCTTCGCGCCACCCCAACACCTAGTTGGTGGGGGCACTTCGCGCCCCCCCCAAGCCCCCCCGCGCGCGTAAGTCGTTACGCGCCATAATAGTTACGCGCCATTGTAGTTGTGTCCCTATGTCCCACCTGTGAATATAGATATATATATATATATATATATATATATATATATATATATATATATCTATATATATATATATATATATATATATATATATATATATATATGGTTTTAACTACGTAAAACTTGCGAATATACAACATTCTTTGCTGTCCCATTGTCTTTGCATATAAATAGATTGTCAGGTTTACCGACTCTTGAACATGCAACATATAATGGTCCATGGGAAAACAATCTGTATTCAGATCTATACCTCATGATTCTAATGATTGCCCTTGAGCTTTGTTGATGGTGATTGCTAATCGACCATTCCCTGTCCCGGTGTCCCGGTCGTCATTTACATCCCCCTGTTTCCCCCGGTGTCCCTGTTGTAGTTGTGTCCCTGTGTCCCGGTCGTCATTTATATTCCCTGTGTCCCGGTCGTCATTTGTATCCCGGTGTCCCGGTCTGTATATACATTCGTTTTTTAGTTTTGTTTTTCTCCTTTATTTTTTTCCTTTTTTTTTCTTTTTTAGCTTATTTAGATTTTTAGATTTTTTAGTTTTTTTTATTAGTTTTTAGTTTTTTTTTCTTTTTAGTTTTTTTGTCCCGGTCGTCATTTATATCCCCCTGTTTCTCCCGGTGTCCCCGTTGTAGTTGTGTCCCTGTGTCCCGGTCGTCATTTATATTCCCTGTGTCCCGGTCGTCATTTGTATCCCGGTGTACCGGTCTGTATATACATTCGTTTTTTAGTTTTGTTTTTCTCCTTTATTTTTTTCCTTTTTTTTTCTTTTTTAGTTTATTTAGATTTTTAGATTTTTTAGTTTTTTTATTAGTTTTTAGTTTTTTTTTCTTTTTAGTTTTTTTGTAGTTTTTACCTTCTTTTTAGTTTTGTTAATTTTTTTTTTTACTTATGTCCTGGTCGTCATTTATACTCCCTGTTTCCCGGTGCTTTGTTGATTGCTAATCGAACATTCCTTTTGTCCTGGTCGCTTTCTCTTTGAGTGTCGTCATTTATTTTTTTCTTTTTTAGTTCTTTTAGTTTTTACCTTTTTTAGTTTTTTTTAGTTTTTTAGATGAAATTTTTTTTTAGTTTTTTAGTTTTTTTAGTTTTTTTAGTTTTTTTAGTTTTTTAGCTTTTTTACTTTTTTTATTAGTTTTTAGTTTTTTTGTAGTTTTTGCCTTTTTTTAGTTTTTTCAGTTTTTTTTTTAGTTTTTTATTGGTTTTTACCTTTATTTTAGCTTATTTTTCAGTTTTTTTCCTTTTTTTTAGTTTTTTTTAGTTTTTAGTTTTTTTAGTTTTTTACCTTTTTTTAGTTTTTTTAGTTTTTTTAGTTTTTTAGCTTTTTTATTTTTTTTATTAGTTTTTAGTTTTTTTTGTAGTTTTTGCCTTTTTTTTAGTTTTTTTATGTTTTTTAGCTTTTTTATTAGTTTTTAGTTTTTTTTGTAGTTTTTGCCTTTTTTTAGTTTTTTTAGTTTTTTAGCTTTTTTATTTTTTTTATTAGTTTTTAGTTTTTTTTTGTAGTTTTTGACTTTTTTTTAGTTTTTTCAGTTTTGACGTCACCTGATCCAGTTTTTTCAGGTGACGTCACCTGATCCACTATCCACAGATCCACAGACAACTTATTTTTATATATATAGATAGTTTTTTTTTTTTTACTTATGTCCTGGTCGTCATTTATACTCCCTGTGTCCCGGTGCTTTGTTGATTGCTAATCGAACATTCCTTTTGTCCTGGTCGCTTTCTCTTTGAGTTTCGTCATTTATTTTTTTCTTTTTTAGTTCTTTTAGTTTTTACCTTTTTTAGTTTTTTTTAGTTTTTTAGATGAAAATTTTTTTTAGTTTTTTCCTTTTTTTCTTTTTAGTTTTTTATTGGTTTTTACCTTTATTTTAGCTTATTTTTCAGTTTTTTCCTTTTTTTTAGTTTTTTTTAATTTTTTATTTTTTTTAGTTTTTTACCTTTTTTTAGTTTTTTTAGTTTTTTTAGTTTTTTAGCTTTTTTACTTTTTTCATTAGTTTTTAGTTTTTTTTGTAGTTTTTGCCTTTTTTTAGTTTTTTAAGTTTTTTTTTTAGTTTTTTATTGGTTTTTACCTTTATTTTAGCTTATTTTTCAGTTTTTTCCTTTTTTTTTAGTTTTTTTTAGTTTTTAGTTTTTTTAGTTTTTTACCTTTTTTTAGTTTTTTTAGTTTTTTTAGTTTTTTAGCTTTTTTATTTTTTTTATTAGTTTTTAGTTTTTTTTGTAGTTTTGCCTTTTTTTAGTTTTTTTAGTTTCTTAGCTTTTTTATTAGTTTTTAGTTTTTTTTGTAGTTTTTGCCTTTTTTTAGTTTTTTTAGTTTCTTAGCTTTTTTATTAGTTTTTAGTTTTTTTTGTAGTTTTTGCCTTTTTTTAGTTTTTTTAGTTTTTTAGCTTTTTTATTTTTTTTATTAGTTTTTAGTTTTTTTTGTAGTTTTTGCCTTTTTTTAGTTTTTTCAGTTTTGACGTCACCTGATCCAGTTTTTTCAGGTGACGTCACCTGATCCATCCATCCACAGACAGACAGACAACTTATTTTTATATAGATAGATATATATATATATATATATATATATATATATATATATATATATATATATATAATATATATATATATATATATATATTTTCACAGGTGGGACACAGGGACGCAACTACAATGGCGCGTAAAGACTTACGCGCGCGGATGGGCTTGGGGGGAGGCGCGAAGTGCCCCCACCAACTAAGTGTTGGGGTGGCGCGAAGCGCCACCCCAACAGCTTGTGAGGTTATAAATATCTTTCCGAGTTTAACTTCTACATGCTCTCTAGGCCTAAACTGTCATATGTGCAAGAATAAGGAACCAAAATGGAATTACTAAAACTTTTGTCACTTTGAAGTCTCTTAACTAGGATAGAGTATAGTTATCTTCTTTAATGAATAAGTTATCTCTTTGATGTTCTTAAATTATATCCTTTCCGAGAATAAGGAATCAAAATGAATTAGTAAAATTTTGTCACTGTGAAGTCTCTTAACTAGGATAGAGCATAGTTATCTTCTTTAATGAATAAGTTATCTCTTTAAAGATATCCTTCTTTAAAGATGAATTTAGAAAGTGCTATTTGAAAATGCATTCATTCCTTGAACGAAACTTGACAGAATTAAGAATTTTATTTCGTTCCTTAGCATCCGAATGAACCAATATAAATCTTTCACAATTCTGCTTTCTGATTGAATTCCACGATTCTCCTTTTTTCTTTGACTTTCAGCCAGTAAAACATTAACAATCGTTTTTATTGTTCTAAAAATCTCCTTTGAATTCTCCTGAACCAAGAAAAATAAAATTTTTGAGAAATATTGCTAAAAAGATTTTTTATACATGTTCTGGTTAAAACCGGGTCTTGAGTACCCAAGCCTGTGCAATTTGAAATCTGAAATTGAGGTAGGTTTTGGGACCCAAAGATATGCAAATTAGAATTAGCGGCTACCTAATCCTATTGCCCTAGGAAATCAAATAAAAATTAGATAGATAGACGGACAACTTTATTCAAAAATACTCCAACAATGGGCCAAAACCCTAAAACCAAACACACCATCATATGCCCACGCAAGGTCCTATGAATGTAAAGTTAGTGAGAAAGTAGAGCAGAAGAAAATGATCACACAAAAATTACACACACATATAAAAAACTTCCCTCTACTGATAATTCGTTGAGGACCCAGTCAAAGTAAATTGCAAGCGGTGTAAGCAATATCAATACATATTTCCAAATTAAGCCGGAGAAATTCACCGCACAATGGCAATAAAAATAACACATTTTCAAAATAAACTACTCAGATCTTACATTTTTGGGATTTCCCGTGGGCACCAAAAAGTGACTGTTTTTAGCTGACTCGGGCAGAGCATTCTAAGCTGAATGAGACGCAGTAAGAGGCATGGTTGCCATTACGATATAATTTCACCGTTTTCGTGACATTTAGAGCTCCTGGCATAATGTGGTACAATTGAAAATTTTTTTATACAATCCCAGTCTTCTGAAACATTTTGGTGTTATTTACCCTACTTCGGACTCAAAGATCTGGTCAAGCTGTTGTTTGAGGAAAGTTTTCCTCTAGTTATTTCTTCTGGGAATAATAACACGAGAACGAGGATATACCAGAGTAGTTCTCTGGTGAAAGAGTGAATAAAAATCACGCCACTACTAATCTTAAACGCTCCGAAATCGGGTTAATGAAATTGTTATGCAGGGATTTGTATTAAGTGGTATTACTCATTAAAAGCTTAATATTGTCCTTTGAATGTTCCAGATTCACGATTTAATGAGCAAAACATTTTTGTGTGAAATACCCACTAAAAATAAAAAAAATCATTTGTTACCAAAACTTTGATCTTTGTTTTGTTTTGATACACAAATCTTTTCTACTGGCCATATTCGGAGTTGCTACTTCCTTGGTCTCTGTTCTCACCAAAATCAAACAGTTCGTGGTAACGAACTGTAGTAAGGAGCGACCTGGCTCAATAGTAACCAAAACTCTAAAAAATGGAATTTTGATACCAATAGCTACATCAAAAGAATCGCATTTTAATTCTGGTTTTAAATATATAAGTTTCATCAAGTTTAGTCTTACCCATCAAAGGTTACGAGCCTGAGAAAATTTGCGTTATTTTAGAAAATAGGGGGAAACACCCCCTAAAAGTCATAGAATCTTAACGAAAATCACACCAATAGATTCAGCGTATCAGAGAACCCTACTGTAGAAGTTTCGATATCCTATCTACATAAATGTGGAATTTTGCATTTTTTGCCAGAAGGCAGATCACGGATGCGTGTTCATTTGTTTTTTTGTTGTTTTTTTTCCCAGGGGTAATCGTATCGACCCAGTTGTCCTAGAATGTTGCAAGAGGGCTCATTCTAACGGAAATGAAAAGTTCTAGTGCCCTTTTTAAGTGACCAAAAAAATTGGAGGGCACCTAGACCCCCTCCCACGCAAATTATTTTCCCAAAGTCAACGGATCAAAATTCTGAGATAGCCATTTATTCAACGTAGTCGAAAAACCTTATAACTATGTCTTTGGGGACGACTTACTCCCCCAGAGTCCCCGTGGGAGGGGCAACAAGTTACAAGCTTTGACCTGTGCTTACATATAGTAATGGCTATTGGGAAGTATACAGGCGTTTTCAGGAGGATTTTTTTGGTTGGGGGGAGGGGTTGAGAAGAGGGGGATATGCTGGGGGAACTTTCCATCGAGAATTTGTCATGGGAGAAGAAAATTTCTATGAAGGGAGAGCAGGATTTACTAGCATTATATAAAAAAAAACAATTTAAAAAGAAATGTGAAAAAGCTTTTTCAGCTGGAAGTAAGGAACAGCAATAAAACTTAAAACAAAGAGAAACTATTACCCATATGAGGGGCTCACCTCCTTCTAATACCTCGCTCTTTACGCTAAAGTATTTTTAGTAATTTCAACTATTTATTCTACGGCTTCTGTGATTCAGGGGTCATTCTTAATGAATTGGGATAAAATTTAAGCTTTAGTGTAAAGAGCGAGGTACTGACGATGGGGCGAATCCCCTCATATTTGTAATAAAAACATGAGAATACAAAAGTTCTTTACGTAAGCTAATTTATAAGTTACGCAAACCTTTTACCAATAAAAAGATTCGTAAAAAATTAAAAGTTCTAGTTGCCTTTTTAATTAACCAAAAAATCGGAGGGCAACTAGGCTTCATCCCCCGCTCTTTTTTTCTCAAAATCATTCGATCAAAATCATGAGAAAGCCATTTAGCCAAAAAAAAAAAAAAAAAAAAATGCAAATTTCGTTTTGATTATTCCTCTGCGGAGAGCCAAAATCAAAACATGCATTGATTCAAAAACTTTCAGAAATTAAATAAAAAAAACAAGTTTTTTTAACTGAAAGTAAGGAGCGACATTAAAACTTAAAACGCACAGAAATTACTTCGTATATGAAAGAGGCTGCTTCCTCATCAACGCCCCGCTCTTTACGCTAAAGTTTTTTACTGTTTTAAAAACAGGAATTGAGAGAAAGAGTCAAACTTTAGCGTAAAGAACGGGGCGCTGATGAGGAAGCAGCCTCTTTCATATACGAAGTAATTTCTGTGTGTTTTAAGTTTTAATGTAGCTCCTTACTTTCAGTTAAAAAAACTTGTTTTTTTCATTTAATTTCATTTAAACAGAACTACCTGCGAGCGTTGCAAAATGGTGCGAGCCGGAAATTTTAAACCTACTGTTGAGATGGTACAAATAAATCTCTTGTATTACAAATTCAGTCGGACAACATGGACCTTTCATCCCAAAGAGTTGACAACGTTGCTCAGGGGACTGAAGTCTGATCTGAGTGACTAACTAAATGGGATCCAAATTCGCTAAAAGTACGAAGATGATGCGTAGAATGATCAGACAAAACACACGAAATAGTCCGCAGGGCCGCAGGAGTACCATATTTGACGAAAACGAAAGATACACAAGGAGAGTGCATTTCAAGTAACAGCTTATTACTATAACTGTTTGTTTTAAGGATAAAGTTCCTTGTTTCATCATATACCTTAGAAAACAACGTCGGAAAGGAACAAACAGTCTGAAATCCATATAGTTGAACCTTAAGTGACGTAAGATTGAATTAAACAACGAAATAGTAATTTTGAATCGACCCAGGAAAAAGTTTTTAATCTCGATTAATATAATGCATAAATTTGAAATTCCAATCATGAAGAATGCCTAAGATTTGGAAAAACTGATCACAATATCTGCTGAAAACAAAAACTCTTGAATAATGAATTCGTATAGATTTGAGCGATCTTGAGACATTGGTGGCACATTCAGAAAGCTCGACTTAGAAACGTTTAGTGTTAAGCAATTAATGTCGAATCATAGAATTGCACTCTCAAACGTAGCAGTCAATTTGATATGAATATCTGGCTCGGTAATGACAGAAATGTTGAGGGTATTGTCCTCGACAAATCATGAATAGAGTACCTTCTTTCATTGATGGAGACCAATGATCAATGATCAATGATTTCAATGATCAATTCAATGATCAATGATCAATGATCAATTTCAATGATCAATTTCAATCATTGATCATTGATCTTTCAATGATCAATGATTTTGAGTCTGGGAAGATTCTGGATGACATAAAAGGCAACAATCTGTTACTGGTCTTTTACTTATGACCTAAACAATAAGATCTTTAATCATAAGCCAAGAACAGAACTGGCTCTAGAACGAAGCCTATTAGAAGACCAAACTCTACTTGAGATGGTGAGCACAAACGACTATTCACGGAGATAACCTGACGAATAAGAGTCATAACATATATAATAATCCCCTCTTAAACTGTAATCTAACGATATAATTCAGGGCATAGAATTTGGTATGTAAACCTATCCTTCCTTTAGAGACGTCCAAAATCCGTTGTTGATTTGTTGATTCAAGCAGGAATCAAACCAGAATCAAAAGCCGAACACAGAAAATTGGAAAGGGTAGCACATCTATTCTTCACTGAGTACTTATCTTGGAAGCCAAACTGAAATTCATTTAAAAAAATAACTTATTCTAAAAATGCAATATGTTTCAGGTCTCTCAAAATGGAAATTCTACAACATCAACTCTTAGTTTCATCCTTCAGACGGAGCATGCTGGAAAACTATTAGTCTGTCGAGCTGAGAATTTGAGGTTAAAAGTTCTACCTCTAGAAACAGCAACCGTCTTGAACATGGTTTGTAAGTACTGAAAATGCTTCCCATTTTAGGCTACAATTTACATATACTTTGCTTCTTTTTGAAAAATACTTGTTCTATTTTTTCTAAAATGCTCTTTTGCTCAAACTATTCAATGGTTTAATTCATGAAAATTTGTATTGTAATTTATAAAAATGTTGTTTTTTCCATAAAAATGAATTTTGTAGCTTCTCTTTACGTCTCAAAGCGAACACAGGAAGAGCAAAAGGTAACTTCCATTGGATTGTTAATATTCCTGTTTTAATGAAGGAGGGAAAAATAGAAGAATTAATTATACTAGAAGAATAAAACTAGAAAAATTAGCGTACTAAAAAAGAAAAAAAATAATTTTTCGACAATTGACTTACTTGATTTAAGGCTCCTGCCGCATGATATGTGATATGTGGCGTAGGGAGCATAGCAACTTTGCTCCTCCAGGTTTATCCATCTGTTGCTTTGAGGGGGGCCTTGACACTAGCAAAGACAGCCATGCTGAGACAATTCTGATGGTTTTTCATCATTTGATCCAAGGTCTACCCCTTGGGTGTAGTCATTGGATGCAGGGTCTAAGTCGTAAATAATTCTAGCAGGGGCTGTTGTTAGCACCCGAAGGGGATGCCATCTGACAGTTTGCTGGGAAATTTGTTTTGAGACTGGATCCTCGTAATTAAGGACAAGGAGTCTAAATTCTACTACAAATAAAAACAATTAATAATTTATTAACCAAATAAAGTGCAAGATATTATTTCTGGAAGTTGTGCTTTTATCTCTCCCCCAAAGAGCATTTTTTTAAGCTCAACTGCATTCAAATTATAAGTTATATTCTCTATTCACACTGAATCTACTACTTACTTCATTATTCGAAAAGGTTGATCTGATTATCACATTCATAAATATAGTAAAAATTTCCGTATTTATAAAAATTTTCTTCGTCATCAAATTGGAGGAAAAAGACGGCATGATGTTTCAGCTACATATTTAAGGCAAAAAAGCATTTCACTGCTAGGAAATTTATGACATTTTGTTACTTTCTACAGCCTACAACATAATCCTCACATCTAAACCCTACAAAAAGTTGGAGAATCCCTCATGAATATTTATGTATTTATAAAAATAATAAGAACTATTTATAAGAAACTACTTATAAGAATATATATATTTATAAGTTAATATTTATAAGAACTACATTTTAAAATACTAAAGTTTGCGTTGTTTTCTAAGAGGATAGTCAAAGATTTGTGTTTATTTGCTAGTTTTTGTTTGTTCTTATTTTTACAAAGAGAGATAGATTGAACTAGTAGCTGCAGATGATACGGAAGGGAGTCATTCGGATCGAAATAAAGAAAATTAATACCTTTTTAGTGCAACAAGAGAGATTGAATGTCAAAAAAAGAACTGATTCTGAGGGCTGATTGTCATTTTTACAGCCCTTCAGTATTAAGTTTTATCTTAAGCAAAAATTACAGAAGAAGGGACGCTGAAATAGGTATTAACCCGCTTAAATCTCATTAGAACTATAGAGTTGATATTGAAAAAGGAAAAACAGTTTTATTGTTTTTTAATGAAAGTGGAAAGCGATATTACAACTTTGATACAGATGTTGAAATAGCTTATAAAATATATATTCCATTATTATAGAAAAAATTATAAATTTTACACAATTTTATATAGTTACCTTATTCTCAAGAAAGATAAGAAGCAAAGTTTTCTAAGTGTATTTTTGAATAAAGAGAAGTTGGAGATAATTATTCTTACTCTCTTTCAATTTAATCTTTCTCTCTTGACTATCTTCCAAATTCGGGAAATACCTTTAGTTTCAAATTAACTGAATATTTTATAAAGTAGAATCATAGCTTCAAGATTCTCAAAAGAACAAGAAAGGATGGTTTCAAAGTGTATTTTGCTGAAGATAAAGAGAGGTTGGAGATAATTATTCTCATTTTTCCTTTTATTATTAGTATTATTACTTCCCCTTTTTCAAAAGTCATATTCTTATTCTTCAGTAACTCATTTCTAACCTCAGAGCAACCATATTTAAGAGACTCATTTACCACATTATTAGCACCTAGAGCCTTATTATTATTTAATCTTTTGATTATTGTCTTCCTCACAAAACAAATCTTCCTTCACATACAAGGTATCACAAACGTTTTCATTTTCCTCCATATCTTTCCTGCAACTTTATATCGGTTTTGCACATTCTCAAAATGTTCCAACCATCTCTCTTTAACTCTTTCCTTGTCACTAATTGTAGCCCCATTTCTATCTTTAACTTGGACAAATCTGAATTGATTACTCCCTCTCAATTTATCAACATGCCTGTACAATATTTTACTATTATGCCGTCTAGCTGCATCTTCCAGATCGTCAGCAGTCTTATCCATGGCCTCTGCTTCACACCCCCTTAGTTCATGTTCTAATGATTTCTCCCCTTTCTTTACATTCCTTTTGTTTTCATACGATCTATCACTCGGATAATTCCTACCTGCAGTCTTAACTTTCTTCTCCAAGATACCATCACCAACTTCAAAAATTGTCTTTCTAAAATTATTTCATCCATTTTCCACAATGTCAAGTTTTAAACTCTCAAGCTTAGTATTCGACTGTTCCTTGAAAGCTTCTCTCATATTCTCACCCTGGAGTCTACCAATATGATAAATTCCTGGGAGGTTGCTACCCTTCCAAATTTCAGCTTTAAATTAACCTTAGACACTACTAGATGGTAATCTTTACTTTTAACATCAATAACAGCACTCCTATACACCCTAGTGTCTTGTATTGATCCTGCTAGTCTTCGGTTTACAATAACATAATCAATAAGGTTTGCTGTCTTACCATCACGTTAATACCATGTCAACTTATGGGCCATTTTGTGACCAAACACCGTAATGGTTATAACTAGGTTGTTATAACTACAAAATTGCAAAAGTCTATAGCCATTGCTGTTTTCTTTTCCTAAAAAATTTACCTAGGCAAGGATACCATCTATCCCTATTTTTACCAACCTGGGCGTTAAAATCTCCTAGCAAAAACACCATATTTCTACCTGGTACCTTGTCTATTTTCTCCTGTAACTGTAAGTAAAATTCATCTGAGTCACTACTATCTCCATCAGTTGGTTCAACAGGGGCATATAGTACTGTAACTGATACCCTGAACTTTTTAGTCATAAAATGAGCAATTAGTATTCTATTATTAATACCTTCCAAGCCTAAACAAGACTTTGCAGTTTCCTTGTTCACCGTGAGCCCTACTCCCTGTCTATGTACCCCATCCTTCCTGCCTGAGTAAACAAATTCTATGTCACCTAATTTCATGCTTCCTACCCCTGGGATATGAGTTTCTGAAACTCCTAATAAATCCAGTAGAAACCGTCTGAATTTGTCAGTCAAAATATCGATGCGATAGTCGTTTTCTAACGTCGTAACATTCGAAGTTCCGATTTTCATGTTATTTAAATCTTGGAAAATATTTTGGCCTCAGGAAAAGCAAAAATCCCGGATTCCTGTGTAGGACATGATAATTCATTATAACGTGTAATTCAATAACGTATAAGCATAAGTTACTCTTATGCAACCAACCGTTGATGGTGAGTTTCCCTCTCTTTCTTTTGTTAATATCGTTTTTGGTTCGTGATTATTAACTTTTTTATACTCTTATTCTTATACTTTTGTTATTTCGTACTTTTTCCTTTCCCTTACTCTTTTCTTTTGTCTGACTCTTTTTTCTACTAATTTTCGTACGCTTACAATTTTCTTTACTTTTAACATCAATAACAGCACTCCTATATACCCTAGTATCTTGAATTGATCTTGTCAGTCTTCTGTTTACAATAACACAATCATTAAGGTTTGCTGTCTCACCATCGCGTGAATACCATGTCAACTAATGGGCCATTTTAGGACCAAACACCGTTTTGGTTATATCTAGATTGTTATGCCTACGAAATTGTAAAAGTCTGCAGCCATTACTGTTCTCCTTTCCTATTTGGAATTTCCCTAGGCTAGGATAACATATATCCCTATTTCTACCGAACTGTACTTTAAAATATCCTTGTTAAGACACCATATTTCTACCTGGGACCCTGTCTATTTGCTCCTTTAACTGTAATTAAAATTTATCTGAGTCACTAGTATCTCCGTCAGTGGGTTCAACAGGGGCATATACTGCTTAACTGATACCCTGAGCTTCTTAGTCATAAAATGAGCAATTAGTATTCTATTACTAATACCTTACCAGCCTAAACAAGACTTAGCAGCTTTCTTATTCATCATAAGCTCTAATCCCTGTCTATGAACCCCATCCTTCCTGCCTGAGTAAACAAAATCTATATCACCTAATTTCATGCTTCCTACCCCTGGGATACGAGTTTCTAAAACTTTTAAATAGGTCCAGTTCGAACTGTCTGAGTTCTTCAGTCAAATTGTCAATACGATGGTCATTATTTAACGTCGTAACATTCCAAGTTCCAATTTTCACGTTCTTTAAATCATTGAATTTTTTAAAGCCTCAGGAAAAGCGATAATCCCGGATACCGGTGCAGGACAGGGATCAACATATTTTCTCAAGTCTACACCGAAGCGCTTAGGCCGGCTTAGAACCGGACAGCAAGAAGTCTCAGGGACCTAGAGTATGAATTGAGGCTTTGTGCACTCCTGGGCCTATCTTGGTCACAACATGGTTTTTAGCACTTGATGATGCTCTTTTATCAACAAGAGTTGAAATCCTGCACAGACAGTCCTAAGTCTTTTACCTTCGACTCATTATATATTCATGCCTGAAAATATTGAGCTACTACGGGGAGGCAACCCCTATTAGGTAAATTAGCTAGGAAGAGGTTTTTCAACCAAAACGCCCATCAAAACACACCAAGCCCAGAAGAATTATCCATTAATCACAATCCCGTGCTAATACTGTGCCGTTTGATAGGCTATAATTTCCCCGAGGGGCACCACTGCTCAAGTGAGAATAGAGTTGACCGCAGGATCCCCAGTCTTGCAGGTACCCTGAAAGGGTCGAGGCAGCCCTTTGCAGAGGCTTTTGTCCATAGGTCTGGATCTTCCGCCCTGTCGCAGTTGTCCTCCTTATAGAGGATCCTCCCACGGTGGTGTCTGGGTTACCATGCAATTTAACCCATTACTTGTAGAAGGTTTGTAACTCATAAGACGTGTGGACACACTGGTGGGCGTTCATATGAGGGGCCTTCCTCCTACTTCACCTGTTTTTTCGGCCCCGGGCGAGGGTTCCCTAGTTTCTATTATGGACCCCTAGGGACGAGATCCCCCCTTGGTCCGTGCCTCCTATGGAGGTACACTACATATATGTAGGGCGTTCCCCTATCACCACCTGGCGACACGCTGAGTGTCCTGGGGGAGGCCCCTAAGGAGTACTATATTCATAAAGCTTTTTTTTCTTTCTTTATATGTTTTTATATAGTTTTATACGTTTTTTATATAGAATGTTTATAAGATATAAATTTAGAGAATAGCTAAGTTTAAATTTATTCCGAAGCTGCTTCTCGTATAAATCCTTCCTTACGACCTCTTTCCATTCAATCCTAGGATGATTTAATCCTTTTCGGGGACCAGTAAATTCCTTTTACTGGGTACCTATCCTATGCTTTAATTTCTTGCTTCAGTGCCGAAATAAAAAAAAAAAAATAATTGACAGATACTTTTCTTTCATTTTCCAAACTATGGCAATTTAAAACTTTCATAACAAGTTTTGGTAGATTTGTCGATTTCGAAGATGTTTACATTTTTCCTAGAAAATACTGGACATTTATCCCAGCTACAAATCATATCATTTGTGTGTCTCAGTGCTTTGCACACCTCCAAGGATTATACAGACCAAAATAATAGATTTTAGATCCTTTTGGCCGGACTTGCCTGTCCATAAACTATTTTAATCTAAATATTTGAAATCTGCATATTTTATCTGTTAAAATAGGTTTCAATCCTTTATGCGATTAAATAAAAAAAAGAAGAAGTTAGTGTAAGAAATGTAAATAGCTACACTAAAACTTAAAACGAATAGAAATTATTCCTTGGGTGAAATTGACTGTTCATTCTTCAACACCCCACTCTTTACGCTAAGGTTTAACTCTTTCTCTCAATTCTATTTTTTAAAACAGTAAAGAACTTTAGAAAAAAGTTTTTCGTAAAGAGTGAGGTGTTGAGGAGTGAACAGCCCCTTTCATACACGGAGTAATTTCTGTTCGTTTTAAGTTTTAATGTCGCTCCTTACTTCCACTTAAAAAACTAAATTTTTTATTTCGTTTTTATTAATGCATGTTTGATTTTGGCTCTCCGAACATGAATAATTAAAACAAAATTTGTATATTAATTTATTTTGGCTAAATGGCTTTCTCTTAGTTTTGATCGGACAATTTTGAGAAAAAAAGGGGGTGGGCAGGAGGCTTAGTTTCCCTTCAATTTTTTGGCTACTTAAAAAGGCAACTAGAAATTTAAAATTTTTACGAACGTTTTTATTAGTAAAAAATATGCGTAACTTACCAATTAATATACGTGATGAACTTCTATATTCGCATATTTTTATTATGTATATAAGAGGGTTTTCCCCCTCTTTAATACCTCGCTCTTCACACTAAAGCTTAAATTCTGTCCCAATTCTTAAAGAATGACCTCTGAATCACAAAGACCGTAGAATAAATAGTTGAAATTATTAAAAATAGTTTGGCGTAAGGGGCTATGTATCTAAGAGGAGATGAACCCCTCATATGGGTAATATTTTCTGTTCGTTTTAAGTTTTAATGCTGCTTCTTACATTAACTTGAAAAACTTTTTCATATTTATTTTTTCACTGTTTTTTTTAATAATGTGAGAAAATCCTGCACCCCCATCATAGAATTTATCTTCCCCCGTGAAAAATTCCTCCAAGGAAATATCCTTCCACGTAGTTTCCTCTCCTCACCCACGCAACATTAAAATTCCCCCTGAAAACGTCTGTACACATCCCAATAAACATTACTGTGTGTAAACACTGGTCAAAGTTTGCAACTTGCAGCCCCTCACAAACTTACAGTTTGTCGACCATGCTGAACAAAATGGCTATCTCAAAATTTTGATCCCTTGACTTTAAAAAAAATGAGCGTAGGAGGGGGCCTAGGTGCCCTCCAATTTTTGGGCACTAGAACTTTTAATTTTCGTTAGAATGAGCCCTCTTGCGATATTCTAGGACCATTGGGTCCATATGATCACCCCTGGAAAAAAACAAAACAGAAAAAGAAACTAACAAATAAACACGCACCCGTGATCGGTCTTCTGACAAAAAATATGAAGTTCCACTCTTTCTAGATAGGAGCTAGATATTTTCGTTAAGATCCTATGACTTTTAAGGGGTGTTTGCCCCTATTCTCCGAACATGAGGTAAATTTTCTCAGGGTCGTTACTTTTTATGGTAAAACTAAATTTGACGAGACTTGTATATCTAGAATCAACATAAAAATCCAATTCTTTTGATGTATCGATTAGTATCATAATTCCGTTTCTTAGAGTTTTGTTTACTTTTGAGCTGGGTGGCTTCTTAGTACAGTTACCACGAACTGTTTGATAGACTTATGACCGAGTTTCCGAAATTCCTATATCTTGTTAATATGTTGAATATCGTTTGAAAATGTTCCACGACAAAAAAAAATTCAGCTAGTGTGTCAAAATATGTGTTATACCTTTGTTTCTAGGGTTCTAAATAGTATTTAATATAAAAGCTCAAACAGATTCAAAAATAAGACGGGTTTTTCCCCCTCTCTCAAAAAGCTTGAACATTTTATTTTTTCTTTTCAAATCTAAAAATAACTAATAATTGCCCACCTCAACACACCTAAGAATATCACGCTTTATTATTTATTCGTTCAAAATGAAATTTTGATTTTACTCTTGACTCTTCTTTTTTTTAATTAATGATATCTAGTCTTTTCAGACTCTTTATTAGGTATATAGATGTGCCCTCAAAAAAAATAAAAATTAAATTACAACTAATCATACCAACAAGGAATACATTACTAACCGTACCCCTCTTACCAACACACGGCTAATACAGCTATACAACCTTCATTAATCTTTATTCCTACTCACGATTTTCATACCTATTTTTTGTCTATTTTAAATGATAATTATAACTTATCCTAGTAAGAAGGATGACAAGTTATGCTGGTTGTCCATATAATGCATGCTAATTACAATTAATCATAGCACAAGAATATAGCAAGTAGTAATGTAGCAGTAGTTGAGCCATAGGGAATACAAAGTTTACACCCTTATTTGGGCACAAAAGATTGCCTATACTAAACTAGAGCATTGATCTACATACATGACCAGCTTCCCAGACAGGTATTCGACGCTTTTGGGTGAATGACCTATATATTCCTGTCAGAAAATCATAAGCAAATATTCGATCTTCGCTGAATATAAGGAGTGATCTTTTATTATAATTCTTAATATTAAAGTCGTAATAATTATATGAATTTTTTGCACGTCTCTCTAGCTTTAACTGTGTGTCTGAGCGGGTGTTTGTATATTTCCCTGTCGGTCTTTGTGTATTTGTGTTTCCGACTCTGTATATATGTAGGCGTTTCGCCTATCGCTTTCACTATTTCTGTACGTCTGAGCGGCTATTTGCTTGCCTCTCTCAATATGTCTGTGTGTTTGAGCGGGTGTTTGTTTGTTTCAACGTCTGTCTTTGTGTACTCGTGTGTCTGAGTGTATGTGTTTGCAGGTGTTTTTGTCTCTCTCTCCCACTACGTCTGTGCGTCTGAGTGGTTGTTTTCTTGTCTCGCTCTTTATTGCTCACTCTCTCTCCCTCTCTCTTTCTCTCTCTCTCTCACTCACTATACCTGTGTGTCTGTGGGTTGTTTACCTCTGTGTCTGACAGAAATGCTTCCATTTCTTTTCTTTTTGCGATTGTGTGTCTGACTCTTTGTTTTTGTAGGTGTTTTCTCTCTCTATCTCTCTCTCTCTTTCTCTCTCTCACTATGCTGTGTGTCTGACTGGCTGTTTGCTTGTCTCTCTCACTATGGCTGTGTGTCTGAGGGGGTGTTTGCATATTTCCCTAGCTGTCTTTGTGTGTTTTTTTGTCTGACCCTGTGTCTTTGTAAGTGTTTTAGTCTCTTTTTTCTCACTATGCCTCTTTGTATGAGCTTTTCTCTCTCACTATGCCTTTGTGTCTGAGCAGTATGTCTTTCTTGTTTCCGTGTCTGTCTTTCTGTATTTTTGTATCCCACTCTGTGTGTTTTTAGATGATTGTTTCTCTCTCTCTCTCTCTCTTACTATGCCTGTGTCTCTGAGCGGTTGTTTGCTTGTCCCAGCGCTTGTCTTTGTCTGTTTGTATGTCAGTCCTTATGTGGTTGTGCGTCTGAGTTTGTGTGTTTGTGTGTAGGTGTTTTTATCTTCTTCTCTCACTATGCATTGCGTCTGAGTGGCTGTTTGCTTCACTATGGATGTGTGTCTGAGTGGGTGTTTGCATATTTTTCTGTCTGTCTTTGTGTGTTTGTGTGTCTGACTCTATACGTTTATAGATATTTTTTCTCTTTCTCTCACTAAACCTATGTGTATGACCAGCTGTTTCACTGTTTCTCTTACTATGCCAATGTGTATGAGCGGGTGCTTGCATGTTTCCATATTTTTCTTTGTGTGTATGTATGTTTTTTGTGGTTCTAACTCTTTGTCTTTTTTGTAGTTCTTGTCTCTGTTTCTTACTATGCATGTGTGCCTGAATGGATAGTCTCTCTCCCTATGTCTGTATGATAAGTGGGCGTTTGCAGTTCTCTCTCACTCTGTGCCTGTGTTTCTAAGTGGGTTTTTGCTTGTCCCCGTGTATTTCTTTGTCTCTTTGTATGTCTGAATCTGTTTGTTTGTAGGGGTCTTAGTCTCTCTCTTTAACTTTACCTGTTTGTCTGAGTGGC
Organism: Artemia franciscana; assembly: GCF_032884065.1. NCBI lineage: Eukaryota > Metazoa > Arthropoda > Branchiopoda > Anostraca > Artemiidae > Artemia > Artemia franciscana. The sequence continues at coordinate 2,403,541 of NC_088874.1, forward strand.
TGTTTTCTTTTTTCTCTCACTATATCTGTGTTTCTCAGTTTCTGCGAGTGTTTGCGTGTCTCTCATTCTCTATGCCTCTCTTTGTGTGTTTGTGTGTCAAGCTGTGTGTTTGTAGCTTTAGTAAAAGCCCGGTTAGCCTATTTCAGATTCTAAAATACCATTATAAGCCCGCTAGTAGTTTCCGTGTCTCCAAAAAATTCCTTTTCTTACATCTCTTAGTTTGCAATAAACATTCTAAGCTTTAGAGTTAAAAATAATAGAAGGATAGCAAAGTAATGCATAAAATATGTTTATTGAAATAACAACATGTAGAATATCATAAAATCAAAAATGACTGATTTGAATCCATTCCATAAAAGATTTCATTATGTTTTCTCTTGAAATAGCAATCATTGAAAACTTCTATGTCGTAAAAATTCTGAGTCAAAAAATCTAAGTGCAAAAAAGTCCAAGCCCCAAAAAATTCGAAGTTCAAAAAAGTTGGGTGCAAAAGATTAGGAGAGGGGCATTTAGTAGCTTGAAGGATGGGTCGTAGATTATCAAGAGCTGTCGTATCATTGCATAAAATATGCAGATCTCCAATACTAAGCAATATTTTTTTTAAAAAATCCATACATTTAACATGACTCAAATATTAAGTATTATAATAGCTGATCACTCCTTTCATTCAGTGAAGATCGAATACTTGCTAATCATGTCCTCTCAGAAACATGTAGGTCGTTGACCCAAAAGCGTCGGATACCTGTTTGGGCAGTTATTCTTGTATGTACGTCAATGCTCTAGTTTATTATAGACGATCTTTAGTGCCCAACTAAGGTCGTAAACTCTTAATTCCCTATAGAACCACTACTCGTGGCTAACCACTCCACCCACTCTCAAAAAATTCACTTAAGAGGAACTTTTATTCTCCTTTTGACTCTATTTTTATAATTAATCACATCTAGCATCCTCTCCCTTTTCACTTTAAGAGTTCTAAGACTTTTAATGCTCATGTTTTGACTACTAAACACTTCTCATTTCAAGAAATTCAGGCTTTACTTTGTTATAAGTTCACACTAATAAAACTTTAAATTTTCCAATTTTGACAACTAAACCCTTCCAATTTTAGGAAATTCAATTTCCCTCACAAGTTCAAACTCCTTATTTTCGAATTTTGACAACAAAATCCTTCCATTTAAAGGATCTAAATCTTCTAACAATATCAGTCTTAAGAATTTCAAGTTTCTGATGTCAATAACTAAACCCTTCACAATTCAATCAGTTCAAGTTTTTAAGAAGTACTAAACTTCTTATTTTGAATTCTGACAACAAGAATATTCCTAATTCAAAATTCATCCATATTTCCTGTCTTTTAAAACCGTAAAATTTTCGGATTTGAGCAGCCAAACTCTTTAAAATTCAACATATTTATTTTTTCGACAGTTTCAGAGTACCGAAAATTTTATTCAACTTATTTAACTTTTATCTTTTGAAACTTCTAATTTTCGTATTTTAATAACTAAACTGTTCCCATTTTTGGTAAATAAACCTTTTTCACAATTTTCGAGTTCCAATTTTTTTTTGAATTTTGACAACAAAACGCCTCCCTACTGCATCCAGCAAATTTTCTTAGGGTCCTAAATTTCTAAGATTAACCTTAAAATCGATGATCTTTATATATTTCCGATTTCTGACAAAAATAAATGTTTTGACAATTTCAGAGGTTCCGAGACTGTAATTAGAATCACAATAAGAACATTGTTTTTTTTGTTAAATGTATTGTTGTCAAAATTGTGTTTTGAGTTCATTTTACTATTGCGTATTTTACGTGGCTTTATGCCACGAATTATTTCGTACCTATTTTTTGTAAGAGAGAAAACGAATGATCAAGATCTTCCTGGTCGTTCGCACTCTTTTTATAGTTATTTGAATAATAAAGAGTTGTAGATATTAGGAGGTATATCACCCTAATTTAAAGATTTAACAGAAATGACCTTTTCATAAATTGTCTAAATAGTTTTTTCTTAGAACCAATTGCTTTTCCATTTACAGAATTTAAGAGAGAAAAAACGATTGCAACTTAAATAAAACAGTGGAACAAAAAAAAACAAGAAAAATAACAAACTTTAAATAATAAAAATTTTATTATTTAAGATTTTTATTCCCGTTGTTTTATTTCAATTATACCCATTTTTATTAAATTCTAGTCACTTGGCTGTAGTGGCTAAAATTCTAAGTTGATCAAAGTTTTCAGAATACTGTCTTCGAAAACAAGAATGACATCGAATGCCTCTTCATTTCCAAGGAGAGGAAAAAAAAACATACGCTCATGAAATATCAAATATATATCAAATGCCAATACAGCTCTTTAATATAATATACTTAGTTTAAAAGCATAAAATCAAGCATATACTCAAAAATTTGTTTTTGACAATGTGATATTTTGGGGGAAGGGCACTGTTTCAAAACATGATAAATTTTTTTCTAACCATGATGAAAAATGTAGCAATTTATGGGTGACACTCTCCAAATACCCTTTCCCTTCTTCACTCTAAGCTCAAATTGAATTTCAATTGAAAAGAAAAATAACATGAGTTACGAGTTAGCGGATCCAAGATGTTCATAGACTATTCGGAAAATTTGTGTTTGTCAGTTTCAGTTTTTTTGGTTCAATACTTGAAAGAGTCAGTGTATTTGCTTTAGCAGGGATTTTATTAAGTGATTTTTCTCTCTTGCAAACTGAGAAATAGCAGTAAAATAACAAACAAAATAAGCTTTTATCCAAGTAAAAGGGACACTAAAGTATACCATTAAGAAAAACTTCCAATTTAGCAAATGTTACACGTTCTCGTTCTATGAACAAAGTTTTATTTACTTTAAGAGAATAAAAACTTGATTGTAAAACTGGATGTTGCTATGGAGAAAAGTAGATAATTTAAAAAATAGTAAGTATTATCTGTGGTTCTTAAGAATGTGTTTCTTTTGGGACCACGAAGAAAACAAAAGCTAAGAGCTCATGGTGCACTTCTGACAAGGTCGAAAGAGCCAAGAGCTAAGAGCTCATATGGCATGAGCTCTAGCAAAATTCTAAGAATCAATAGATTTATTTAAAAGGAAAATCAGAGGCTTAATGCCGGTCGGGGTTTAAAATAAGAGCTTTTAAGACAAAAGGTCCTTCTAAATATCAAAATTCATTGTGATCCGATCACCCAATTGTAAGTTAAAAATACCTTATTTTTTCTAATTTTTCCTCTTCTTTCAGCTCCCCAGATGGTCAAATCGGGGAAATCAATTTTGTCAAAACAATTTGTGCAGGTCCATGAAACGCCTACCAATTTTCATCGTCCTAAAACATCCATAAGCATCAAACTCCCCAAATCACTGGAGCCCCCCTAAATCCCCCAAAGAGAGTAGATCCAGGCCAGTTACGTCAATCACGTATCTACCACATTTGCTTATTCTATCCACCAAGTTTCAGTCACATCTCTCTACTCTAAGCGTTTTCCAAGATTTCTGGTTTCCCCCTCCCACTTCCCCTAATGTCACCAGATCTGGTCGTTATTTAAAATAAGAGCTATGAGACATGAGTTTCTTCTAAATATCTGATTTCATTAAGATCTGGTCTCCCATTCTTAGGTTAAAAATACCGCAATTTTTCTAATTTTTTTCGAACTAACAACCCACCAGTTCCGCCAAAGAGGGTGGATCCCTTCTAATTATGTCAATCACATATCTAGAGCTTGTGCTTATTCTTTCGATCAAGTTTCATCCCGATCTCTCCACTCTAAGCGTTGTCCAAGATTTCCGGTTTCCAAGATTATGTTTCCCCCCTCCAGCCCCCCATGTCTCCGGATCCGATTAAAATTGAAAATGGAACATCTGTGACATAAGATCTCTCTATAGATCTAGTTTCATTAAGATCCGATCACCTTTTCGTAAGATAAAGATACTTCAATTTTAGTTAAAAAGTTACAAATACCTCATTTTTTCGAATTTTTCCGAATCAGCCCCCAACCAACTCCCCCAGAGAGAATGGATCCAGTACAGTTATGTCATTCACGCATCTTAGACTTTTGATTATTCTTCTCGCCAAGTTTCATCCTCATCTTTCCACTCTAAGCCTTTTCCAAGAATTCCGCCCCCCACTCCCCCAAGTACACTGGATACGGTCGGGATTCAGAATAAGAGATCTGAGTTACGAGGTCCTTCTAAATATAAAATTTCATTAAGATCCGATCACTTGTTCGTAAGCTAGAAATATCTTATTTTTCTAATTTTTCAGAATTAACCCTACCCCAACTCTCCCAAAGAGAGCGCATCTGTGCCAGTAATGTCAATCACATATCTAGCACCTTTACTTAGTTTTTCACCAGGTTTCATCCCGACCCATCTACTCTAAGTGTTTTAGTTTAAAATAAGAGTTCTGTGACACGATATCCTTCTAAATATTAAATTTCATTAAGATCTGACCACCCGTTCATAAGTTAAGAATACCTCATTTTTTCTAATTTTTATAAATTAACCGTCACCAGGTTTCATCCTCGATCCCGCTACTCTGAACGTTTTCCAAGATTTTAGGTTTTCCCCTTCAACTCCTCAATGTCACTGGATCAAGTCGGACTTTTAAATAAGAGCTCTGTGACACGATATCCTTCTAAATATTAAATTTCATTAAGATCTGATCACCTGTTCGTAAGTTAAAAATACCTCATTTTTTCTAATTTTTTTAATTAACCGTCCCCCACTCCCCCCCATATAGCTGGATCGGGATTATTTCTCATTTATTCTGGTTTGGTCCCTGATACGCCTGCCAAATTTCATTGTCATAGCTTATGTGGAAGTGCCTAAAATAGCAAAACCAGGACCGACAGACCGACAGAATTTGCGATTGCTATATGTCACTTGGTTGATATCAAGTGCCATAAGAATGCCCAAGCTCTGCATTTCATTAGTGTCTAGCAATTTAACTGAAGGATAGCACTAACTCAATAGGAAGTGAAATGTGGAAACAAAAACAACAGGATAAACTAAAAAAACTAAAAACTAAAACAATTTTAAAAAATGATTTAAAATATGCTGTATCTATTAAACACTATGCAAGTTTATTCTAATTCTTTGATACTATTTTATAAGAAAAAACTAATTTATAGGGCTAATATATTATGATCAGTCCCTGAAAATCGTAGAACTTTGATTTGCTAAAACCAAAGCAAAAATTCCATGAAATAATATTCAGATATATAGAAGTGTCAAGACCTTTAGATTTCAGCACAGCAAGGTAATCAGAACTGCTCCTAATAAATACTCCTAAGCCTTGTAAATTATTCAGGAGTAAAGGAAACGGAGTAAAATTTGTCAAACTGGCTAGATTACAGCCCATACAAATGGGTCAGCTCGATTGAATTAAGAAACAACGTTGCCAGTAAGCTTCAATATCCCTTGTTAAAATTCTGGTGGAGAAAAGTTAAAAGGACGTTGTCTTATGAAAAGTTTTGAAGTATCATTTCAATTTGATGTGGATGGGGTTCAAAGGATCTTGATCTTGTTAAACCTTTTGCTTCAATTTCAAATCTTCAAGATGAAAATAAAGAGGTTTCCAACTTCCTCCATCACAAGTGTACCTTCCCTTACCACCCTTAAGTGAGTCACCCTGTCTTCTAAAATCCTCTGTCTTTTGGGAAGCGATTCAAATAAATTGTCTGGCGCACGGAACATCAAAAGCCTTTTATTAAAACTACACTCTACCGACCCCACCAAGCAAACATTATCCTCACACCAACAGTGGTTTTATTCTGGGTCCTTTACCGTCTTTGCATTGCAAACAAGCCAATAGCTCTTTGGTATTCATCTTTCCCTGAAATATATTTTTTATTACTTTAAATACATGCTGGATAGACCTATAACATATATTGATAAAAGTAGATAAAATAGAAGTGATATAGTTTTCTGCACCTGGGGCTGAACAACGGGGATTTAAAAAGAAGTTTTTTTATGATCTTATTATGAATTTTGGAGAAACAGCATAATGCTGCCCTATCAATGATAGTTTTTTTTTGCTTATTATCAGAGATAACATTGCTAGACTACCTATATTTGCCCTTGCACTTCTTGTTAACGATAATTCACCAAGTCTATTTCCATTGTTGCTTCGTTTCTTCTGAAAGTAGCAGAAGTTAATATCAATTATAGCATGACATAACAACGGCGTAGCAAAAGCCTCCTCAAATTCCATGAAAATTCTTGCACAAAGAGCCGCAAGCAAAACATCCACGGTTCTTATATAAATTAAAGCTTGGTTTCACCACTAGATAGGGACACGCCCTGAATTGGAATACAACTGATTGTTTTGATGTTGATGCATTTGAAAGGTTTACTCGAATGTAGTACGAAAGGTTGGTCTGTTGTAGTCCCTATGTCTAGCAATGTTCTCAGCAGCAATAATTTTAGTAAGTTGAGCTCACGGAGAGGTTGAGCAGAGACAGCCGCAATTTTTCTCGCCAAAAACTTATTTCTCGCTTCAAGGTTGCATTTTGCTTCCGTCAAAACGTATTTTCCTGTATTTTTTGGCAACTTTTACCACAGCAACAAATAATTGAAACCCAATTCTTAAAATTGGTCTCAATCAGGAACCCTTTTCGCTATCGTAATCCACAAAGTGCAAAGACTTTTCAAACAGAGATGTTTATTCTTCAAGGTTCAGGAAATGTCTTAAAATCTCATAAAAAGATTCATACAAAACAAAACGAAACTAGCTTTGTCTCGTCTCTCTGCCTAAACAGATAATTAGCCTTTTTCAAAGCAAACGCTAACGAACTACCATCTGATAAAATACATACCACAAAACGACCACAGCAAAAAAAGGGAATAAAAACCATCACATCCCTTCTTGCCATTATTGTTTCATGGGTTCTTCACTCGTGGTCTCATTTACAACGCAAAAGGAGGTAGGACCGCTTTGCCCAGTATTTACAAGAAAGGTGCTACTTCGGCTTAACTATACGACACACATGTGACTATAGACTGACCCCATCTCATCCGGACTGTCTGACCATGGCTACAGTTCTTTTTTTAGTTTTGATATCCATAAATAACCTAGGCCAAAAGTATTCCGGCAAAATATGATTAGCCACCTCCTTATCGGACCTGTGAAAACCATCTTGTCTGATGTGCCACTCCATGATTAGGTATTCAAGGAAAAGCCCAAGGGCGCTATGATTTGTGGAAATTGATCCGTGAAGATCCTTCTTAAGATTCCTTGCTCATCCCAGGTGTGCCCCTTGGATCCATCATTTCAAACACTGCCAGTTCTATGTGATACTCCAGTGCGCCGTCTATTATTTGCAACCGACCTACTTTGCCATAGGTGAATCCATATAGGTGCTTTGGCAGATCTTTATTCTCCGAGACGACAATTTGTTCTCAATCCTGCAACGAAAAATTTATATACAGTATTTACAAAACGCAGAGAGGTCGCCTATTTCTGATATCTTGAAAGGGCGTCAGCATTGGCGTTTGCAACCCCCGGACGGCTACTAATGGTGAAATCATATGCTTGTAGGACTAGAATCTTCCAAGCTAATTTTTCGTTCTGATTCGACGTCACATTAAGACACCGTAACGGATAATGATCGGTTTTGACGAAAAAATGCCGACCCACTAGGAAGTAGTGGGTTTTGGATATTGCTCATTTTTTTTGCTAGAGTCTCTTTATCGATTGTGAAATATTTACTTTCAGCGGGTTTCAGTTTCCTGCTGATGAAGCCAATAGGATATTCCTCCCCGTCAGCCCGCTGGGTCAAGACTGCCCCAGCATTTTGTCACTCGCGTCCCTTTGTAATATGAAGGGCTCTTTCTGGTTTGGATTTCTCAAAACTGGGGTTGAACACAATGCCTCATTCAGAGACTCAAATGCCAGTTCCAAATTGATAGTCTATTCAACTACCTCAGGAGAATTTTGGCCGTCATCTGACGGAGTGGTTTAGCCATAGCTGCAAAATTCCGGATAAAGCGACCATAGTATCCAACTAGTCTCATAAATGCTCGAACATCCTTTTTCGCAATTGGCCTTGTATAATTGACGATCCCTGGATCTTAGTTGTCAATAGATTAACGACTCCACCTCCTACCGTATGTCCCTAAAACTCTACTTCTGTATCCCCGAACCTGCACTTCCTTCGATTGACTGTCAGCCCTGCTGACTGCAATCTCTGTAGCACCATTTCAATATTTCGCATGTGGTCCTCGGAAGTTTCACTGAAGCTCACAATATTGTCGATGAAGCAGTGATAGAATTTCAAATCTCTGAGAACACGACCCATAAGCTTTTAGAATCGTCCATTTGCTCCTTGAATTCCAAATGGTATTACAAGAGACTCGCATAAATCATTTCGCGTCTCAAATGCTGTCTTGTGTATAATATTAGGGCACGTTTTTATCTGAGACCTAAGTTAAGTCTAGCTTGCTGATAAATTTAGCCATACCCATTCCCTCAAAGGTCTCATCCGTGCGAGGTAGTGGGTAACAATTGTGCCTTAAAATTTGATTTAGTTCCCGATAGTTAGCACAAAACCGCACCGTCCCATCTGGCTTTGGTTCTAGTACTATCGGTGCCACATAATCATTCTCCGACAGTTGATTTTTTTATAACAAGTAAAAAAAAGGTAAAGGATACGGCATTAGACTCTGCAGTCCCTACCGGCGGTGCTGATCTCCGTTTCTTGGCCCTTCAGCCAGGAAGTGCAATGGGGGGCTGGGGCCAACCATCCTGTGCTTTCGCACACCCTTCCTGTTTACCTTCCCCAGATTTCTCCAGGTACCCATTAAGAGCTGGGTCGACTCTGGCTAAGCTTACAGAGTCACGCCACTGACCTCCGTCCCAAACTGAAGGTTAAGGTTAAGGTTAAGACTAATTGGTAGGAAGGGGCAAATGACCTTGAATAGGTTTTTCGGCCCACCTTTTTTATGATTTTAAAAGATATCTTGGATCAGTTGGAAAATTGATCTTTTTTTTGTGTGTTTTCACTGAAAAATACAACAACATTGTCCACCCTACAATTTGAAAAATATGTCGGCCCCTTCCAACCTATTTGGTAAATTAATACCCCTGATTATCTGCACAACTTTTCTATTGGGGATAGATGTGAGTGACATAATCAAAAGTCCCATCATTACTGGATTTTATCAGCGTTTCTCATTAACCACTGTCTTCTGAAAATTCTCATTCCGAGAATCCAATTTTCTTTGATTAGTGAATACAAAACGTTAATGCATTTTCAGGGCTATTTACATCATGCTTACTTTGGCTTCTATTCTCTGTGGGAAAAACGAATTTGGGATTCAAAACACCAAACAAAAACAAAGTTATGCTTTTTAATAATTCATATAAATTCTGAAATTATAGAAGAAAATAATCCAAAATATGGGTAGAAAAATGTAAGTGGCAAGAGAATTCACATACAAATACATATTTAATTCTCGGACCAAAGTGAATAGAAATTCGAAGCTACGATTGGAATTTGGAGGTGAAAAGTAAAGCCTTAGGTATAACAACAATCCACTTTGTTCCTGAAGCTGAAAGGTTTTAGTCAAAGATTTAATCCGGGTATTCTTCGGTATTCCGCTCTTTACGCAAAAGTTTCTTACTGTTTTAAAAAATAGATTTAAGAGAAAGAGTCAAGCTTTAGCGTAAAGAGCGATGCGCTGAAGAGAAAATCCCCTTTCATATACGGAGTAATTTCTGTTCGTTTTAAGTTTTAATGTTGCTCCTTACTTTCATTTAAAAAGCTTGTTTTTTTAATTAATTTCTTTTAAAGGCGAGTTTTACACCTGTGACAATTGGGCAAAGTTCAAATAAAACTCTTTGAGAGCGGACCTTCAAAAACCAAAGAATATCCTGACCAAAACTTTAAGGAAAACCATTTAACTTGAAAAACGAAGCAGTTTTTAGTACCAACTAAATCTCATTCGAGCCAAAATGAATCAAATCCCTTTTACATTCTTACCATTAGTTTTCCACTCCCTAAATTTTGCATGTAGGGTCGAATTTCTACTAGATTTGTTGGGAGAATTAACAACATATTTGTATGCGAATACAGATCCAACTTATATTTTTCAATCCGTATTTTGGATTTTTCTTTTTCCAATTCAACCTTCAGGAAAAACTATCCTCTGAAGATTCTTCCAGAAAACATTTAGAATTTATTTTTCAGCGGTTTGAAAGGTCTTTCTCTCCGAACCATTATTGATAACTGTCGAAGCGTTGGTTAACATCTGAATCTTAGCTCCAGAACGTCCTATTACTCTCTCAAACTTTCACCAACTGTAGGAAAGCACAATGCGCCTTAGCTATTTTACCTTTTACATATTCACTTGAGCTACATGATAATACATTGAGCTTGTTGATAATAAGATCTAGATAATAATAATCAAGTTCTTCAATTTCTTGGTAATTGGTAAATTGCTTCATTATCCTTCATTATTCCTAATTTAAGAAAGTCTTTTAAACATTGATTTTCAACCTTTTTATAAATCTCCAACTATCTAAATCTTTTCCTGGAGTGGTTTAGTGGATTGATGTGTGCTTGACGATACACGCCCCGGGGCTTGATCGGGGGAGACTGATGTAATGACTTTTGTAGTCAAGAAACATCACTGATGTCGGCATAGTAGATTGACGTCTGCTTGACGATATGCTGCCTAGAGTTTGATACCAGCTGCCATGGGCCGTTGTAAGAACTTTTGTATTCAAGAACCCCTACTAATCCATAAACTAAACTGGGCTATCAAAACTTCCAAAAACTTCTTAATTCTATATAAAGAAAGGCAAAGTATATTCAAATCATCTGTTCAATCTAGATCTAGATTGACACGCAAGCTCAAGTCGTAGACCTCAAGTTGTAGTCCTACAACAGTAGTAATTATTTCACTTCCGGAACTACAAAAAAATTCCTTTCGTACATAGCACTAATCACTTGATGATAGTTATCTCGTGAGCCATGCTTATCTAGTAAAGAACCTTCGATCAAGCTTTTTATGTTTCTGAATTCAATGCCTATTCGTAAATTATAAAATTCAAGACTAAAGAGTCATTTGGACAGAATTTTTTTAGAGCTTCATTTAAATTTGCTTATATTTGCTTATTTTGCTGAATATATACTTGTGCAAAATTGCTAGCCCAAATCATACATCCATAAGTTATAGACAGCGCCATCAAAGTATGATATAAATGGACAAAGATGTGATAAGGTAAAAATTGTTGAAAACGTTTTAAACTTCCAAGGCCACGCGCTACCATAGACGCAACCACATCAGCGCGTGTTCTCCAGCTGAGTTTCTGATCGAGAATAAATCCTAGGTACCGCACTTTCTCAACCCACTTTAGTAAAGAACCATTTATTACTATTCATTGGGAAGATTTAGAGATACTCCAGTCCGATTAAACAGAATATAGTTGCTCTTTGCCGCGTTAGTGCTAAGTAAGCTAGTGCCTACAAACTCACACAGCTCTTGCAGAGCTCTGTTTGCTCTCTGGACCAATTCTTCAAGAGTCTTTGCTGCTACAACGAAAATCGCATACTGTCAACATACATTACATACAATAGGGCTCTAAAGCGGAACCCTGAGGAACCTCACATGAAACAGAAAAAAACTAAATCACTTATCCTCTATATTTAACCTCGCTAACCAATCATTTAAGTATGAACTAAACCAATCCAAACATCTCTCTTTTACACCCAAATTTCTTAATCTATCAAAGAAAATACTGAAATGAACTATATCAATCGCTTTTTTTAATTTATAAAACTACTAATGCAATACTCACCCTTTTCCAAAGCTAAATTAATATTTCTAAGAGATACTGTACAGCATGCGAAGTAAAATGACCCTTTTGGAATCCGAACGGGTCATCATACAATGCATGCAGGCTCGTGAGGTGATCAAATACTCTTCCATAAATAACTTTTTCATAAGATTCCAGAAATACTGGCAAAATAGAAATAGGGCTCCAGTTCGATATATTCATTTAAGTGCCCCCTTAGAGAGGGAAAATCTTTGCTGCTTTCAATAATTTATGAAATACTCCCTTCTCCATTGATAAATCTGTTAGGTGTGTTAGCATAGGAAGAATATACACCACAAGTGATCGAATAGTCTTCGTATCAACACCATCCAGCCCAGCTCTGTTGGATCCAAACAGGCTGATGATCTTTGTTAATTCAGCTGAATCAAAGGGACGAAATTCAATCTCCACTCCCTCGCCCTGCTCATCAACAAACGAGCTGCCGTTCACAAGAACCTGGTATTTCCAGTTTCCACTTGCATCTTCGTTCCAATGCTAGTAAAATAATAGCCAAACTTGTCAAATATCTCTTGTCTATCTTCTACAGCCACTTCTTCGATTTTAATTCGTGCGTCTTGAGCTCTCCGAGGCTCGCTAACCAGTTCATTGATAAATTTCCAAGTTCTTTTTGGATCTGGTTTATTTTCCTCAAAAAAGGCCGAGTAATGCTGTTTCCTTTTTTTCTTTTCAGTGAGTTTGCCATATTCCGAATCTGTTTAAAATGAGCACAGTCTTCCTCCTTTGAAGATCTCAGATAATCTTGAAACGCACTGTCACGCTGTTCAAAATAAGTTATCTTGCTCTTCATCAGCCCATGGTTTTCTTGGCACATTTGGTCAGTGTCTAGGTGTCTTCAGCGGACGAGTTCTATCATATGCAGTAATTATGATGCTACTAAATTGCTCAAAAGCTTCACAAGGGTGTTCCTGGCTAAAGAAAAATTCAAAAGTTGTTGTACTTATTTCTTCTTTAAACTTCCGAACGTTTTCAGGCTGAGTCTTTCGAAAAATATTATTTTGTTTTTTCTGGCATGACACTTGTAAATCTAAACTTAATACCAATGGAAATTGATCTGATGTCCAATTCACTACAGTATTAGAAAAGGCCTTTCGGATGTACTTTGAAGAGACAAACACATTGTCAATCAGGTATAGTAGAGTGATCTGTGATCCTATTAGGAATTATTACAATGGGAAAAAGATCATTAGAAACCATAAAAAATGTAAATCAAAACCACATGTAGATAAAAGATCAAAATTAAATCACCCATGCACAAAACTTTTGCTGTGACCTCTGAACCATCATTAAAAGACTGTTGGAATCTTCTGTGAAATCCTCTTACGACGCAATTAAACACAGCATTTTGTATAGTCCCAAGATACAAGAAATCACAATATTTACTAAACTGCAAAGGTTTGTAACCCACTGTAGACTCTTTATTCGCCAAATAAAAAAGTAAATAACTATCAATGTCATACGGGAAACTTTCCAACCGGCTCAATCTCAATGTTATATCGATTGGTGAATCACACATATTCATATCTTATAAACACTTTATAGCTCTTACTGTGCAAAGAAAATTAAAAAAGATTAAAAAAAAAAGCACAGCTGAGCTCTCAGAACAGATAAACAATAGTAAGAATAATAAATGGAAAGAGAGACCGCACTCCAAAACTACCCCTTCACCGTATTCAGAATGTCCGTACGGGGTTTCTTTAGGGCCTCAGTCACAAAAATACCCGACTTAGCAAGTTTTGCTTTGCTCTTGAAAAATTTCCTTGCCATTTCGCTGTTTTTCAATTTCATAGTCACCGGTGGAACATCTCTTTGGCCTTGTGCAGTAGAATTGTTTAATTGTTAATACTCTAAATGCTCTAATACTCTAATACACTAAATGCTCTAAATACTCGTTAAATACTCTAAATGACATTTTGAGACAATACGGGTGACTTCCATTATCTGTGTTATGATATTCATAGTTGTTGCTTTCAAATCTTCACCAAGTAACTGCTTCCTACCGTTGAAAACTAGGGTATCTAGGAGCTTTTCTTGATCAAAATCATCTATTCTACTTTTCATATTTGCCAAGCGATTTTCCAAATCTTGAATTTCTACTTTCGGATTTTTGGATGACTTTAATATGCTTTGAAACTTTGGTGGAAACTCAAGGGCCATTAAGGCAAAGTTTTTGCTAATTATCGTCTTGCACGATTACTTTAAGGAATCTCCATTTTTCTGTTGTTTAACCACGTACTTTTCTAAGACTTTCTCAGTAATTTTTTCCATCATTGATTTTTGCTTTCTCCCAATCTCATCCTCGCTAGCAACAATTTTCTCCAGCAGCGGAGATGACGAGCTCGCTGGCTCGCTGATTTTCCATGCAGCGTACAACTTGATTTGTTTGTAGGTTTCGGGAGAGTTTTCAGCTTCTTCAAACGCAAGCTTTACTCCTTTTCCCGTTTTTGGCGACGCTTCCTTTGTATTAACTTAATACAAAAACTAACTTTTTTCTGTGAGCCTTATTTCCTTGTGATCCGTAGCAGAAAGCAATGAAGCTTTCTCGGCCTTTGCTATCTTAGCGATCTGCAGGACTTTGACTGTCCATAGCAGAAATCCTTGGGTATGAGTTAGGGCTTAATCAAATTGTTTGAAGGGCATCCTGAAGACAAACCTAAAAAACAAAAATCACTTTACACAAAATGTTATCTTTTAGTGAGCTGGCCCACGGATAGCATTGGCAATTACCTTCGTGGAGGGTTCTGATGGACCGTGGAGACCTGCAAACGTTTATTTCTTTCATCGTACTTTGGCGTCCAGAACAACAGTTATAATATTACCCAAGTATCTAAAGCAAATTGCTCACAGTGCCATACAGTATTGTACACAATTTCACGTGTTGCGCAATCCAATTCAAGGTTATATTCAGTTTATGTCCCCAAAATTCAGAGGCAAAAATATTACTGTAATACAATAAAATAGTCAATAAATTAATCAACAAAACACTTTTTACATCATTTTAGTTGATACTATGTATCTGTTGTCACTCTTAAAGCAATTAAATAAAAAAAACAAGTTTTTTTAGCTGAAAGTAAGGAGCGACATTAAAACTTAAAACGAACAGAAATTACTTCGTATATGAAAGGGGCTGCTTCTTCATCAACGCCCCGCTCTTTACGCTAATTTTTGACTCTTTCTCTCAACTCTGCTTTTTAAAACAGTAAAAAACTTTAGCGTGAAGAGCGGGGTGTTGAGGAGGAAATAGCCCCTTTCATATACGGAATAATTTCTGTACGTTTTAAGTTTTAATGTCGCTCCTTACTTTCAGTTAAAAAAAATTGCTTTTTTTAAATTTCTGAACGTTTTTGAATTAACGCATGTTTTGATTTTTGCTATTGCATATTTGGAAATTTGCATATCAATTTATTTTTTTGACTAAATGGCTTTCTCATAGTTTTGATCGGACAATTTTGAGAAAAAAGGAGCGGAGGAGGAGGCCTAGTTACCCTCCAATTGTTTGGTTACTTAAAAAGGCAACCAGAACTTTTAATTTTTTACGAACGTTTTTATTTGTAAAAATATACGTAACTTACGAATTAACTTAAGTAACGAACTTCTAAATTCGTATGTTTTTACTACGTATATGAGGGGGTTTGCCCCCTTGTCAATGCCTCACTCTTTACACTAAAGCTTAAATTTTGTCCCAATTCCTTAAGAATGACCCCCGAATCACAAAAACCGTAGAATAAATAGTGAAATCACTAAAAATACTTTTGCGTAAAGAGCGAGGTATTAGGAGGAGGTGAGCCCCTCATATGCGTAATAATTTCTGCTTGCTTTAAGTTTTAATGCTGCTTCTTACTTCCAGTTGAAAAAACTTTTCATATTTATTTTTTTATTGTTCTTTTTAAATAATGCTAGAAAATCCTGCGCTCCCTTCATGGAAATTTTCTTCCCCCATGACAAATTCCTCGATGTAAAGTTCCCCCAACATATCCCTCTCTTGTAAACTCCTCCCCCAACCAAAAAATCCCCCTGAAAATGTCTTTACACTTCCCAATAACCATTACTATATGTAAGCACTGGTCAAAGTTTGTAACTTGTAGCCCCTCCCACGGGGACTGTGGGGGAGTAAGTCGTCCCCAAAGACATAGTTATAAGGTTTTTCGACTACGCTGAATAAAATGGCTATCTCAGGATTTTGATCCGTTGACTTTGGGAAAATAATTAGCGTGGGAGGGGGCCTAGGTGCCCTCAAATTTTTTTGGTCTTTTAAAAAGGGCACTAGAACTTTTCATTTTCGTTAGAGTGAGCCCTCTCGCAAGATTCTAGGACCACTGGGTCGATACGATCACCCCTGGGAAAAAAAAAACAACAAACAAATAAACACACATCCGTGATCTGCCTTCTGGCAAAAAATACAAAATTCCACATTTTTGCAGATAGGAGCTTGAAACTTCTATAATAGGGTTTCTGATACGCTGAATCTGATGGTGTGATTTTCGTAAGATTCTATGACTTTTAGGGGGTGTTTCCCCCCATTTTCTAAATAAGGCAAATTTTCGCAGGCTCTTAACTTTTGATGGGTAAGACTGAACTTGATGAAACTTATGAATTTAAAATCAGCATTAAAATGCGATTCTTTTGATGTAGCTATTGATATCAAAATTCCATTTTTAGAGTTTTAATTACTATTGAGCCGGGTCGCTCCTTACTACAGTTCGTTACCACGAACTGTTTGATAAGGGTAAGAATTATAATTTTAGTATGAATAGCGGCTTCTTAGGAAGGTCCAGTCACCCGTATATATATAGAAATTTTTCATTTGTTTTAAGTTTTAACGTCAATCTTTATTTTCACTAGGAAAAATTATTTATGTTCTTTCTGTTTTTTAATTCTATTTCCTGGTTATCCTAAATGTAAGAAATGCCAACGATCCCTTAATTCTCACTCCTTACACCAAAGTGTTTCTTCGGCAGACCAGTGTTTGGAGAAAAAGAGATGATATAGTAAATTCATTTTCCAAAAAATAAGTAAAGATTTCCAAAATTTGTATCTATTATAAGGGAATAACTTTCACCTCTCAGCACCTCACTGCACACTTTTTCTTGTATTCATTCATATATTGGATATAATATTCGCAATGAAGGAAAGTCAGAGGCTATTTCTCTAATCATCTGAATACTCATTCTATTCATTTGAATCACCTATAAAACAAGTTTGAAAATTTAAGCCAGAATTTGGACCTCTAATGTCTTAAGCACCTCCAATAAAATAATCCATTTGCTAACACTCCAATACATGGGGTGCAACTGTTCGATAATCTTGGATAAAGATGGATTGCTGTTACTTTTATTGGCTGTTATTTCTATTGAATAGATGGTCGAGAATGACGGTTCGTTTCTTATGGACTGCATGGAACTGGACAAATGGTTTACTCCTAACATTCACGGCTCCCAAGATCTGGAGGATATATAAATGGGCTAACTTTTCAATATTGCCAAGAACATTTGTCCGAAAAAAATTCGCGCCTTACGGATCGGAATTGTTGTTTCACAAGCCATAACGCAAGGATTCAGTATATCAAACAGTTCGTGGTAACGAACTATAGTAAGGAGCGACCCGGCTCAATAGTTACCAAAACTCTAAAAAAATAAATTTTGATATCAGTAGCTACATCAAAGGGATCGCATTTTAATGCTGATTTTAAATATATAAGTTTCATCAAGTTTAGTCTTACCCATCAAAAGTTACGAGCCTGAGAAAATTTGCCTTATTTAAGAAAATAGGGGGAAACACCCCCTGAACGTCATAAAATCTTAACAAAATGACACCATCAGATTCAGCGTATCAGATAACCATACCGTAGAAGTTTAAGCTCCTATCTACGAAAATGTGGAATTTTGTATTTTTTGCCAGAAGACAAATCACGGGTTTATTTGTTTGTTTTTTTGTTTTTTGTTTTTTCTTTTTCCCAGGGGTCATCGTATCGATCAAGTGGTCCTAGAATGTCGCAAGCGGGCTCATTCTAACGGAAATGAAAAATTCTAGTGCCCTTTTTAAGTGACCAAAAAAATTGGAGGGCATCTAGGCCCCCTCCCACGCTCATTGTTTTCCCAATGTCAACGGATCAAAATTTTGAGATAGCCATTTTGTTCAGCATAGTCAAAAACCATAATAACTATGTCTTTGGGGATGACCTACTCCCCCACAATCCCTGGGGGAGGGGCTGCAAGTTACAAACTTTGACCAGTGTTTACATATAGTAATGGTTATTGGGAAGTGTACAGACGTTTTCAGGGGGATTTTATTTTGTTTGGGGGTGGGGCTGAGGGGAGGGGGCTATGTTGGAGGATCGTTTCTTGGAGTAATCTGTCATGGGGGAAGAAAAATTCAATGAAAAGGGCGCAGAATTTTCTAGCATTACTATAAGAAAACAATGAAAAATAAACATGAAAACGTTTTTTCAAATGAAAGGAACGAGTAGCATTTAAACTTAAAACAAACAGAGATTATTGAGCATATGAGGGGTTCTAAAAATACTTTAGCATAAAGAGCAATGTATTTAGGAGGAGATATATACCTCGCTCTTTATGCTAAAGTATTTTTAGTAATTTCAACTATTTATTCTACGGCCTTATTCAGGGGTCATTCTTAAAGAATTGGGACAAAATTTACTATTTAGTGTAAAAAGCAAGGTATTAACGAGGGTACAAACCCCCTCGTATACATAATAAAAATATAAGATTATGAAAGTTTGTTACGTAAGTTAATTCTTAAGTTACGTATATTTTTTACTAATAAAAACGTTCGTTAAAAATTTAAAGTTCTAGTTACCTTTTTAAGTAACCGAAAAACTAGAGGGCAACTAGACCTCCTTCTCAACCCTTATTTCTCAAAATCGTCTTATCAAAACTAAGAGAAAGCCATTTAGCCAAAAAAAAGAATTATTATATAAATTTCATTTTAATAATTTATGTGCGGAGAGCCAAAACCAAACATGCATTAATTCAAAAACGTTCAGAAATTAAATAAAAAAAACTAATTTTTTTAGCTGAAAGTAAGGAGCGACATTAAAACTTAAAACGAACAGAAATTACTCCGTATATGAAGTGGGTTGTCCCCTCCGCAATCCCTCGCTCTTTACGCTAAAGTTTGACTCTTTGCCACAATTCTACTTTTTAATACAATTAAAAACTTTAGCGCAAAGAGCGAGGGATTGCGGAGGGGACAACCCATTTCATATACAGAGTAATTTCTGCTCGTTTTAAGTTTTAATGTCGCTCCTTACTTTCAGCTAAAAAAAAATAGTTTTTTTTTTTATTTATTCCATAAAGGGATCTCTTTTGTCACTAAAAAAAAGACACTAAAAAGGGATCTTTAATTCCGATTCGAATCACTATTTTAATTATCTACGATAATTACTTTGATGATATCACCCATGAGGGAAAAAACAGACACGGGAGCTTGACCATTCTTCGCTGAAAAAAAAAATAAGAAACTTCGAATTATGTAGATAGTGCCATTAGTGTCCTTATACATCTTGGGTTTTATTTAATGATTACCAACAAGATTCCAATCCTTTTGGGGGTGTTTAACATCTGTTTCTCAAGCTATGCAAATCTTCATTTTTGTTCCTTGCTGTTGCTTTTGATGAATAGCTATAAAGTTAGTAAATTCTTATTATAATTATCATAGATGACAAATTGTGCTGTTACAATTACTGTAATCCACACTCTGTTTTTCAGAATTACAATTTCTATTGGCTACTGTCGCTCTTTACGTCAGTTACTTGGTAGGAGCTGTTTGATCCAGTGCTGTAACGAATGTCAACGCTGCTTTCCTACCATCTTGAACCTCCTTTTCCATTTTCAAGCATAATAATTGATTGACAAAGCGTCAAATTGTAATCATCCCTAAAAAGTACAACTTGCAAATATTTATCTTGGGAGAGGGGGTCTATACTATCAAAGTTAATTTCAAGGACTATGATTCACATGTTTTTCAAAAGGGTGTATACAAACTCATATTTTTATAGCAGGGTTTCCCATGGAGAATTTAGGGGGGGGGGAATAGTCCCTTTGGAAACAGGAAGGTCTCAAAAATGTAAAAAAGGGAAACGAGAAATATTTCTTTTAAATTTGTGGTACAATCTGAGCTCCTTGCAGAAATCACCCATCCTCAGGGAAATTTCATGGCGGTGATCATCATACCCCTCCACCCATCTCCCCCACTTTTGTGGTGGTAAGCACATGAAAGCATTTTTTTTATAGCGGACTTTAAATATTATTCTGCAGCACTCATGTTACAGACTTGGTCCAAAAATATTTTTCGGAATGAGGGGAAATAAGAGATTATATTTTATGTATATTGCCTCAAGAATTACTGAAAACGAGAAAGTTTGAACATAAAAATCTACTTTTTGAATTTCTGAAGCTACATACATACACCTACGTTGTTTACTTTCTCTCAAGATCAATCCTTTTATTGGGACGTTTTTTTTCCTTTTTTTCAAATTACGAAAAAATTTCTCAGGATCGTAGTTTTTTGTTTTTTATGTTAAATTCAATACAGTTTATATTATCTAGTTTCACAATAACAATTTGATCTTGGATATATTGATTTAAAAAACTTAGTTTAAAACTTAGTTTAAAAAACGCTTTACTGGAAAAAAAAACGAATGTGGATTGACAGTTTAATATATATATATGCCGACATTTATTCCTTAAAGTCTTAATGATTTTTGATTTGTCAAAGTTAAAAACGTGAAAACATTTTTAAATGTAATTTTTTTTTCAGTAAAGTGCAAATTACGTTCTGGTCTTGAAATGGCAAGAGGGTTTTCAGCCAAACTCAACTTAATTTCTGCAAGTTTTGAGTTTGACTCGGTTGTTTATTGTAATTTCTGCTCGTTTTGGGTTTCATTTATTTATTGATAGTGACTTGTGGTAGTTTTACGCTTGGAAAGTATCTTGACTTTATTTCTGCTCATTTTTGGTTTAATAGAACTCTTCAATTTTTTTTTTGAAAACTTATTTTAGGAATTATATTTTTTTTAAATTAATTTGTGTTCGTTTTTAATTAACATAAACTTTTTCATGAAAAAAGAGAATAATATCTTATATGGTTTTTATTTAAAGAATTCACATTTTGGCTTCAAATTTGCATATTGGACAAATTTTTTCAACAATTTTTAAGAATATACGCCTAAAATCAGGCCACAAAAGGCATTGTTTAATTTAGTTTTGTAACTCTTCAGTGTTAAACTAAAAATTAAAACTTCTAAATTATGTCTAGGGTCTTTAACCACATCGATAGACTTATACTTTTCTTATTTAGCTAAATCGTAAGAGTAGAAGTAATAAAAGTAGTAGCTCCGAAAGTTTCAACTTAATCCCTTCAATCGTTCTTGGATATTCATGAGATTTTTACTTTCAACCAGCATACATACAGTGCCTTTTGATTTAGTTTCAAAGCAAGATTTAGTTTTAAAGCATAATGGACAAATTGCAGAGCTGTAGGGGATTGACTAACAAAACATCCTTAGAGACGTAGTTGCTGGACCATTCAACTATTCTGAACAAAATGACTATTTTCAAAATTTTGATTTGATTTATTCGGAAAACTATTGGGCTTCGAAGGAGGTTCACTTGCCCACCAATCATTTTTACCTCTTAAAAGGGGCACGGGAGCTTCCAATTTCCAATCAAATAAGCCTCATCCAAATTTTATACGACCACTCATTCTATAAAAACCTCTCATACCCCGGAGCAAAACTTACAAACCTTACCACCAGGCTGAGAGGAGATTGTTTCGATCCCTAAGGCCTTGCTATATGATCTTAGGACTATTGTGAACAAAACGGCCACTTCAAAATTTCCATCAGATGCATTTGGGGAAAAGAAAATGGGAGGTGTATTGTTTCCCTCCAATCACTTTTGACTCTTAAAAATGATACTAGAATTTCTGATTAACAACTGAACGAATCCTTTCCAAAATTTATGCGACCACCCGTCTCATGAAAACCTTATATTTTAATAATGAGCAACTAGCATAACTTCTATCCCTTACCCTGAGAGCTGTGAGGGAGTTGTCATTCCCAAAGACATAATTAATGGAGCTTTATACTATTCTGAACAAAATATCTATCTCAAGATTTTGATTGGATGTGTTTGAGGAAATGATGGATGCGGAGGGGGGTGAGCTGGTTGTCCTCTAATCAATTTTGACTCCTAGTAAAGGATCTAGAACTCTCAGTTTTCAATCGAATGAGTTTCTTTCGAAGTTTCTATGGTAAATCCTTCTATACGAAGTGCCTTGGAAAGAAAAAGAAATTTTACGTTGTGCCCGCATCACTTTTTACCCAGGCAGCGCTATTGTGGTACCTATGATATTTTGTTATAAACCCCTTTTTATAGAAATTCCGTTACTATTAGCAAGAAACGCTCCTTAGAAATCATAACCACGAATTTGTTCATAGATGTTGTCACGTGAGGCTTTTTATCATGCATAAGTAAGGTTAATGCCCTTACAATTCTATTATCGAGGCATTATATAATTTAACTAAATTATAATTACATTATTACTTGTAATATTCACTCATATCGTGTTTATTATGCGTAAATTGATCAAATTTCCTGATTATTTTGGCCAACCTCATTTGCTAGTGTCCCTTTTTGTGGCACTTAGTATTAACCAAGTGACATATAGCAATCGCAAATTCTGTCGGTCTGTCTGTCTGTCGGTCCCGGTTTTGCTACTTTAGGCACTTCCAGGTAAACTAGGACGGTGAAATTTGGCAGGCATATCAGGGACCAGACCAGATTAAATTAAAAATAGTCATTTTCCCGATTTGACCATCTGGGGGGGGGGAGTGGGGGGCCGATTAATTCGGAAAAAATAGAAAAATTGAAGTATTTTTTACTTACGAACTGTTGATCAGATCTTAATGAAATTTGATTTTTGGAAGGATATCGTGTCTCAGAGCTGTGATTTTAAATCCTGACCAGATCTGGTGACATTGCGGGGGATATGGGAGGGGGAAACCTAAAATCTTGGAAAACACTTAGAGTGGAGGGATCGGGATGAAACTTGGTGGGAAAAATAAGCAAAAGTCCTAGATACATGATTGACATAACCGGAACGGATCCGCTCTCTTTGGGATGGTTGGGGGGGGGGGATAATTCTGAAAAATTAAAAAAATGAGGTATTTTTAACTTACGAACGGGTGATCGGATCTCAATGAAATTTGATATTTAGAAGGAAACGGTGTCTTAGAGCTCTTATTTTAAATTCTGATCAGATCTGGTGACATTGGGGGGTTGGGGGGTTGGGAGGGGGAAACCTAAAACTTGGAAAAAACTTAGAGTTGAGGGATCGGGATGAAACTTGGTGGGAATATTAAGCACAAGTCCTAGATACATGACTGACATAACCGGAACGGATCCGCTGTCTTTGGGGTAGTTGGGGGGGGGGGGGGGGTAATTCTGAAAAATTAGAAAAAATGAGGTATTTTTAACTTACGAACGGGTGATTGGATCTCAATGAAATTTGATGTTTAGAAGGATATCGTGTTTTAGAGCTTATTTTAAATCCCGACAGGATCTGGTGACATTGGAGGGGGAGTTGGGAGGACGAAACCTAAAACTTGGAAAACACTTGGAGTGGAGGGATCGGGATGAAACTTGGTGGGAAAAATAAACAAAAGTCCTAGATACATGATTGACATAAACAGAATGGATCCGCTGTTTTTGGGGTAGTTGGGGGGGGGGGTTTATTTCTGAAAAATAGAAAAAATGAGGTATTTTTAACTTACGAACGGGTGATCGGATATCAATGAAATTTGATATTTAGAAGGATATCGTGGCTCAGAGCTCTTATTTTGAACCCGACCGGATCTGATGACATTTGGGGGGGAGTTGGGAGGGGGAAACCTAAAACTTGGAAAACACTTAGAGTGGAGGGATCGGGATGAAACTTGGTGGGAAAAATAAGCACTAGTCCTAGATACATGATTGATATAACCGGAACGGATCCGCTCTCTTTGGGGTAGTTGGGGGAGGGGTTAATTCTGAAAAATTAGAAAAAATTAGGTATTTTTAACTTACAAACGGGTGATCGGATCTCAATGAAGTTTGATATTTAGAAGGATATCGTGTCTCAAAGCTCTCATTTTAAATCCTGACCGGATTTGGTGACATTGGGGGAAGTTTGGGGTGGGGGAACCTAAAATCATTGAAAACGCTTAGATTGGAGGGATCGGGATGAAACTTGGTGGGAAAAATAAGCAGAAGTCTTACATACGGGATTTACATAATTGGAACGGATCCGCTCTATTGGGGGGGGGGGGGTAATTCTGAAAAATAAGAAAAAATGACGTATTTTTAACTTACGAAGGAGTGATCGAATCTTCATGAAAATTCATATTTAGAAGGACCTCGACTCAGATCTCTTATTTTAAATCTCAACCGGATCCAGCGTCATTGGGGGAGGGGACCGGAAATCTTAGAAAATGCTTAAAGCGGAGAGATCAGGATGAAACTGGATGGGAAGAATAAAAACCTGTCTAAGATACGTGACTGACATAACCGGATCGGATCTGCTCTCTTTATTGGAGTTGGGAGGGGGGGTAATTTTGAAAATTGAGGTATTTTTAACTTATGAAAGGGTGACCAGATCTTAATAAAATTTGATATTTAGAAGGATCCTGTGCTTTAAAGTTCTAATTTTAAATTCTGACCAGATCCTGTGACACTGGGGGGAGTTGGAGGGGGAAACCGGAATTCTTGGAAAACGTGAAAATTGGGGTATTTTTATCTTACGAATAGATGATCGGATCTTAATGAAATTTGATTTTTAGAAGGAATTCATTTCTCAGAGCTCTTATTTCAAATCCCGAGCAGATCTTTTGACATTGGGGGGAGTTGGAGGGGGAAATCTTGGAAAAACACTTGGAGTGGAGGAATCGGGATGAAGCTTGGTGGATAGAATAAACAAATGTCCTTGATACGTGATTGACAGAATCGTGCTGGATTCGCTCTCTTTGGGGGAGTTGGGGGGAGGGGTTGAATGATTTGGAGAGTTTGGTGCTTCTGGACGTGCTAGGACGATGAAAATTGGTAGGCGTGTCAGGGAGCTGCACAATTTGACTTGATAAAGTCGTTTTCCCAGATTCGACCATCTGGGGGGCTAAAGGGAGAAGAAAAATTAGAAAAAATTGTGTATTTATAACTTACGAGTGGGTGATCGGATCTTAATGAATTTTGATATTCAGAAGGACATGGTGACTCAGAGCTCTTATTTTAAATCCTGACCGGCATTAAGCCTCTTATTTTCCTTTTTAAACCAATCTATTGATTCATAGAATTTTGTTAGAGCTCATACCTCTAACAACGAATTTCAATCGTTGCAAGACGAAGGTTCTTGTCTTGAGCGGTGGAAGGACCACTTCTGTTCGCTCCTCAACAATACTGGTCCGTCTGCGCCTCCTAATGATAGTCCCAGCCAACCTTGCAGTCAAAGACTTGGAAAAGATGTTCCTCCAGATGAGCCTTTCAGCCCCTCAGAAATTGAACATGCAATAAAAAGACTCAAGAATAATAAAGCTGCTGGTACCCCGAGGATTGCCGAGGATTGGCGGAAGGGTGTCATCATCTCCTTATGGAAGAGAAAAGGCTCGAGAAGCGACTGCTCCAAATACCGGGTAATAACCCTACTGTCAGTCCCTGGCAAACTGTTTTCAATGGCCCTGCTGGATCGATGTTGGAGCATCATTCGAAAAATCCGGCGACCGGAGCAAGCTGGTTTTATGTCGGATCGTTCAACCATCGAGCAGATTTTCACGATTTGACAAATAGTAGAGAAGACCACAGAGTTCGGACAGAAAGCATTTATTGCCTTCGTTGACTTCCGTGCTGCATTTGACTCAGTCGATCGAAAAGCTCTTTGGCGGATTCTAAAGTTGACTGGCCTACCCGAGAAATATTGCAGACTTCTCAAAGCGCTGCACCATGGGACGGAGAGCTGTGTACAAGTTAATGGTCGGCACAGCCCGTTCTTTCAAATCACGACAGGGGTGCGCCAAGGATGTGCAGTGGCCCCAGAGCTCTTCAATGTCATCGTAGATTACGTTATGACAAATACTACTTCACGTCTCAGCTTTGGGCTCAAATTCGGAGATCATACCATCACAGATGTCGATTTTGCCGATGACTTGGCCATTCTGGCGGAATCCATGGAGCAGCTGCTGGAAGCGCACCGAATTCTGCGAGAAGAGGCTGCCAAAGTAGGACTGCATATAAACTGGAACAAAACTAAAATTATGGCCATAGACCCGTCTTCTCCTGCTGTTAACTCTCCAGTTAGCCTGGACAGCACCACTAGCATCGAGGTTGTTAAAGACTTCACCGACCTGGGCTCCGTAATTTCTTCAAATGGCTCACTTCTCCCCGAGCTGCAGGCAAGATTATCTAAAGCGTCTTCTGTCATGGGTAGACTGAATCGTCACCTCTGGTGAAAACCAAAAATCAGTCGCACAACGAAACTGCGGATCTTCAACGCCCTAGTCGACTCTGTGATACTTTACGGAGCTGAGACATGGCAAGTATCAGCTGCAACCCTCAAGAAAATAGACGTATTTCATGCAAAGAGCCTGAGAAGGATTGAGGGCCTACGATGGTCCGACTTCGTCAGCAATGAAAAGCTTCTGCAGCTCACAAAGCAGTCTTGGTTTTCGACTCAAGCAGCCGAGTGAGCCTTATGATGTTTCGGGCATCTGCTTCGAATGCCACCACATCTACCCGCAAAGATGAGCTATGACTTCGACCCTATCAAAGTTGGTTGGAAGCGACCTCGCGGCCGACTGAAGAAACGTTGGTCCGACAGCCTGTCCGAGTTCTTGGCGATGGCAAACATCAGACAGGGCGAAGAGCAAATACTCGCCATGGACCGAAGTGGGTGGAGGAGACAGACGTCAATCTCTACGCCGAGCAGTGCCCGGCAGGAGACTTAAGTCAAAATAAGTCATACCATATGATCTCTCGGCTCTTAGCTCTTCTCGCCTCGTCACAAGTGCCATATGAGCTCTTAGCTCTTGTTCATAAGTGAATTCCTTTTTGGGGTTTCTATAACTCAAAACATCATATTAGGGTAGGGTATATTAGCTTATCTCCTAACTTAATAGTCTTAATTATGTAATTTCTCAATTTATGATTGGATATACCATTTTTTCCTTTGCACTATTAAGGTTGAGCTCTATCATTAATTTAGTGTTTATATTTTCATTTTCTCTTAATGAAGATTTTCTTGGTATCTCTTATTTATTTTTATGTTTATTTCGCTGGACGCGTCAACGGGTGGTGCTGTTGACCGGGCAATTGACGGGAGAATTTGTTTAAATACACTTATTTGAAATGCATGTAGTGAAGTATGGATGTTGTATTTATTTAAAGAAGTTTTTTCCATCCCGTGCATTACGAATTTGTCTTCTCAGCCGGGCTCTGGACATTTTGTAACTTATTTTATTATTAAAATGAACCTGAATCTTTCCTCTGGCTCTAACATAGTTTTTCCTCTAGATCCTCCGACACTATCTGTAACGTTTGGGAAAAGCCTCGAAGGGAAATCTTTGAAAGAAGGAGATGATGTCTACTTCGAGTGTCATGTTGTTGCCAATCCAGCACCACTTAGAGTTGAGTGGAGACACAACGTAAGTTTTATTTACTAGGGCTTCCACCCCTGCTCTTTCATTGAAAATTCAATGAAAGAGCAATGAATATGTCAATTTTCTTCAGCCTCTTTTCATTACACACTAATGACAAAAGTAGCTAGGGTTCCTCCTTCAATTTGGCAGCGTTAATGTTTTAATAACTCTCCCGTTTAACTTCACTTACGAGTATCCATCACTGAACATTGTCAATAAATTAATTTGAAAAAGAAATAATAATAATAAAAAATGCAACAGCTATTGCTTTTTCAATACAAGCTTTTATAATAACTCTTTTGATAAATTAGTGGTGGTTTAATACATATTGCCAATTAACTAATTTGTACGCAATTACACATTGTGATCATGGCGATCAAGCATAAAAATTAAATTTTGTCTTTTTTAGGCTTTTTTCTAATAATAGCATGTAAGGTGTGAGTTAATTTTGCTAGAGAACATTTTTAACGCAAATGATAAAGCTGGGTTATAAAGAAAAGTTCTCCTTATATACCAGCTAGTCATGGAAAGGCACATCTGATTATAATATTATTACTGTTATTAGTATTTTATGGGCATATATATAAATGTTCTCGTTAAACGAATTTGTGTAACTTAACATCTTGGGAGATCCATTTAAAGTTCGAATATATTACCGAAAGTCTGTTTAACAGAATAGATAAAATAGCGAAAATAAAAAAAAAATAAAGTAATAGACACTAATTCCAGAAATAAAAATTGCTAGGCCCCACAATTCGGCACACGGCAGGCTTCTATATATGGTTTGTCATTGTCGCTTGTCTTTTAACCACAGAAAATTTGAGACAATTTGCTGTCTTTTCATACTATTGTCTTTTCAAAAATATTTTATTATTAAAGCTCAATTTCTAACAGCGATATCTGTTAAGCTTCAAAGTTTTTATTTTTTAAGGTTTTCGAATGTCAAAATAGAGAATCATCATTTGTAATAATTGAAAATTTTCATAAGTGAAATAAACATTAGTTTTTTTCCTGTGATTTCAACTAAAAAAAGCGAGCGATAAAATGGACAGGGCACATATGTTGGAAAATATATCCAAAAATGGACAGAAAGCATACTGGGAAAATCTCAACAGATTGTTATCAGCGCAACACGAACGTTAAAGCTATAAATAGGGATAAAGCTACGAGATTACAAATATAAACTTTGATTCTGCTTCTAGTGTCTAGCTCATGCAAAAAAGAGAGAAAGATAGTAAACAAAATTATAAGAGGTAGTTTGTAACAACGCGTGTTGCTACCCGGGAAAATATTTCTATAGCCTCGTCCTGCGTCGCAATCCATACTCTGGGGGAACGCTGCTATATACCCTATAATAATTCTAAAGAAGCACAGAAAATACTTTGCTACCCCTTTTCTGGTTGCCAAAATAATAAAAAAGTTAGAGTCTATGGTATCAAACAATTTTAGAAAGTTCACTTCCAGAAGAAAAGTTACAATAATGAGGCGAACTCTTAAAAGTTTTTCCACCATTTTTTCTTAGTGACAAAATCTACTCATGGTTCATTACTTTCTGAGACTGAAACGTCTCGTTGCCTTCAAGAATCTTGCCAAATAACCTCACTTTCAACAATTTAAAGTGTTCATGCAATTGACTCCCTTTGATTCAGGTTCAAATCAAAGTCAAGTGTTGTATGGGAAAAGAATCTGTTTTCCTTCCTTTTCTGGTCGTTAGGTTCCATTCCAGGACCATACTTTACTTCAGTCATATTTTCCAGTTGATGAATTAGACTGTTTTGGCATTCCCCCAGTGTCATCATTGGCTGGAATTGTATTTGCACGCTCAGGGAAAGCAGTTATATATGGGGTTTCCACATTCAACTTGATTTACGAAATGGGAAATATTAAGGTTTCAATAAAGAATTGGAAAAAATAATTTTAAATTGTAGACTTACAAAGCAATTTAATTTCAAATTATATTTGTAATTCTAAACAAATGGGTAAATATTTTATGTGACTGTTTTGGAAAAAAATATGTATATAAATAAGGTAAAGGTAAAGGACACGGCATTAGACTTTTACAGTCCGTACCGGCGGTGCTGATCTCCGTTTCTTGGCCCTTCAGCCAGGAAGTGCAATGGGGGGTTGGGGGCCAGCCATCCTGTGCTTTCGCACACCCTTCCTGTTTACCTTCCTTGGCTCTGGCTAAGCTTACAGAGTCACGCCACTGACCCCCGTCCCAAACTGAAGAATTGGGCACACTGGGATTCGAACCCGCGTCCTCTCAGACAAGGGATCCCGAATCCAGCGCACCAACCCACTCGGCCAGGACGGCTCATATATATAAATAAATATATGAGCCTCATGTATATAAATAAATCCAGCTATAAAGAGAATTGAGAATGTAAACGAGAAGAAAAAACAAAAAAAAGAATAAGAATTAAACTGAAATCAGTGAATAACTTGAACGATAGAAGTTCACAAATATATATCTTTCCTCTTGCTCCTTAATAATTAACGCTAGAATACAATGAAATTTAGTAAATTACATTTGAAAAGAATTGTCTTATTCCTTTTTATATTGAAAGAGCTTCCTTAGAGACAATTAAATTTAAAAAAAACTAATTTTTTTAGCTGAAAGTAAGGAGCGACATTAAAACTTAAAACGAACAGAAATTACTCCGTATATGAAATGGGTTGTCCCCTCCGCAATCCCTCGCTCTTTGCGCTAAAGTTTTTAATTGTTTTAAAAAGTAGAATTGTGGCAAAGAGTCAAACTTTAGCGTAAAGAACAAGGGATTGCAGACTGGGATTCGAACCCGCGTCCTCTCAGACAAGGGATCCCGAATCCAGCGCACCAACCCACTCGGCCAGGACGGCTCATATATATAAATAAATATATGAGCCTCATGTATATAAATAAATCCAGCTATAAAGAGAATTGAGAATGTAAACGAGAAGAAAAAACAAAAAAAGAATAAGAATTAAACTGAAATCAGTGAATAACTTGAACGATAGAAGTTCACAAATATATATCTTTCCTCTTGCTCCTTAATAATTAACGCTAGAATACAATGAAATTTAGTAAATTACATTTGAAAAGAATTGTCTTATTCCTTTTTATATTGAAAGAGCTTCCTTAGAGACAATTAAATTAAAAAAAACTAATTTTTTTAGCTGAAAGTAAGGAGCGACATTAAAACTTAAAACGAACAGAAATTACTCCATATATGAAATGGGTTGTCCCCTCCGCAATCCCTCGCTCTTTGCGCTAAAGTTTTTAATTGTTTTAAAAAGTAGAATTGTGGCAAAGAGTCAAACTTTAGCGTAAAGAGCAAGGGATTGCAGAGGGGACAACCCATTTAATATACGGAGTAATTTCTGTTCGTTTTAAGTTTTAATGTCGCTCTTTACTTTCAGCTAAGAAAATTAGTTTTTTTTATATTTAATTTCTGAACGTTTTTGAATTAATGCATGTTTGGTTTTGGCTCTCTGCACATAAATTATTAAAATGAAATTTGTATATTAATTCTTCTTTTGGCTAAATGGCTTTCTCTTAGTTTTGATCAGACGATTTTGAGAAATAAGGGGTGGAGAAGGAGATGTAGTTGCCCTCCAAATTTTTCGGTTTCTTAAAAAGGCAACTAGAACTTTTAATTTTTAACAAACGTTTTTATTAGTAAAAAATATACGTAACTTAAGAATTAACTTACGTAACAAACTTTCATAATCTTATATTTTTATTATGTATACGAGGGGGTTTGTACCCTCGTTAATACCTCGCTCTTTACACTAAATCGTAAGTTTTGTCCCAATTCTTTAAGAATGACCCCTGAATCAGAAAGGCCGCAGAATAAATAGTTGAAATTACTAAAAATACTTTAGCATAAAGAGCGAGGTATTTATCTCCTCCTAAATACCTCGCTCTTTATGCTAAAGTATTTTTAGAACCCCTCATATGCGTAATAATCTCTGTTCGTTTTAAGTTTCAATGCTACTCCTTCCTTTCATTTGAAAAAACGTTTTCATGTTTATTTTTCATTGTTTTCTTATAGTAATGCTAGAAAATCCTGCACCCTTTTCATTGAATTTTTCTTCCCCCATGACAGATTCCTCCAAGGAAAGATCCTCCAACATAGCCCCCTCCCCTCAGCCCCACCCCCAAACAAAATAAAATCCCCCTGAAAACGTCTGTACACTTCCCAATAACCATTACTATATGTAAACACTGGTCAAAGTTTGTAACTTTCAGGCCCTCCCCCAGGGATTGTGGGGGAGTAAGTCATCCCCGAAGACATAGTTTTTATGGTTTTCGACTATGCTGAATAAAATGGCTATCTCAAAATTTTGATGCGTTGACTTTGGGAAAAAAATGAGCGTAGGAGGGGGCCTAGATGCCCTCCAATTTTTTGGTCACTTAAAAAGGGCACTAGAACTTTTCATTTTCGTTAGAATGAGCCCTCTTGCGACATTCTAGGACCACTTGGTCGATACGATGACCACTGGGAAAAAAAAAACAAATAAACACGCACCCGTGATTTGTCTTCTGGCAAAAAATACAAAATTCCACATTTTTGTAGATAGGAGCTTGAAACTTCTACAGTAGGGTTTTCTGATACGCTGAATCTGATGGTGTCATTTTCGTTAAGATTCTACGACTTTTAGGGGTGTTTCCCCCTATTTTCTTAAATAATGCAAATATTCTCAGGCTCGTAACCTTTGATGGTTAAGACTAAACTTGATGAAACTTATATATTTAAAATCAGAATTAAAATACGATTCTTGTGATGTAGCCATTGATATCAAAATTCCATTTTTTAGAGTTTTGGTTACTATTGAGCCGGGTCGCTCCTTACTACAGTTCGTTACCACGAACTGTTTGATATCAAAGATGTTATCATAATTTGAACTGCAAAACTCCTTGAAATATAATGCTGATTATTAAAACTGAAATAGGGTGTATAAGCTTCTAAAATGTGAATAACTACACCTCGGGATAACCAAAGTTCTTATTATAATAAAAATCAAATATTCAGAATAGCCACTAGGTATTCAAGAATTATCCTAATCTTTTTGTTAAATGACTTTTTTGACAATGACTTAAGATCTCATTAAATCGTGGCAGCTTTTTAAACTGGGCATTAACATGATCTGATTTTGCTGAGTCTAATTTTTTTTATCTAATCTGCAGAGTTCAGACACATATTAGACTACATAAAAAAATAAAACCAATTATGAACTTATATTGTACTACAAATAAAGCTGACATTCAATTCCAACTCAAAACGAACAGAAATTACAAGATGAACTGGGAACTCTGAAGAACTGGGAACGTCCGAAACCAGCCGATAGCGCATTATTTCTTCCATTCTATACTCGGCATTTTGCTCTTATCTTAGGTCTTTGGCGATTTTCAAATTTTGTGAAGATGGCAACTTCATTTTGTAGTGTGGTTCCTAATTTAGGTCTGTACTCCTTGGAATCTCGAGATCGCCTCAAACTCTTGTTTGATCTTCCAATGCTTTGCATTATTTTTTTAATTCCTCTCCCCCCTTCCCCTCTCCATTAGATTTCTTTGAAAATGTCTTATCCTATTGTAACCTCCTTTAGGAAATTATCAAGGGAAATCCTCTTACTTTATATTGGGTTTTTCTATTTTTATTATACCATCAAGTATCACAGAATACAAAATGAGCGCACTAAGATATTTTTGCCTGGAAGAGCAGCTATATAAGTCCTTTTTCTATTTCGAACTTGGATTCACTCCTGATTTAATTTTAAAAACCAATTTAGATTGATTAAAATGTAAAAATTATTTGTCTTATGAAACGGTACAGTCTCTCCTCCTGTTAAAACTATGGTCGGACAGCTAGTCCAATTTCACTTCCAGAAAAAAAGTGGAAGTGAGCTCTGTGAAAAACTGGGAGGAGCTTCCGAGTTCCTCCTGGAAAAAAAACTGTTCTTGTACGTCGCACCTCTTCTTTGGTGTATCTCTTTAAAATTTTATCTTTCATGCTACTAAATAAAAAAACAGGTTTTTTCAATTAAAATTAAGGAGAAAAATTAAAACTTGAAACGAATAGAAATTATTCCCTATATGAGGGTGACTGCCCCCTTCCCAAATCCGTGCTCTTTATATCAAAGTCTTAAAGTTCCTAAAAAAAATACTTAATACGACCCTCGTGTTTCTGGAATCGTTCTTAGAAGATTGGGATAAAAAGTCAAACTTTAGCGTAAAGAGTGAGGGATAAGGAAGGGGCAGCCCCCTCTCATAAATGAAATAGTTTCTGTTCGTTTTAAGTTTTAACATTGATCCTTACTTTTAGTTGAAAAAAAAAGTTATCTTATCCTTTAATTTCTGATCATTTTTCAAATCATACTAGGAAATACCCCTCCCCCGTGTAAAATTTTTTTTGCGATTTCCCATGGAAATCTTTCCCCTTGGAAAATCCTCTTCAAGGAGACTTCCAGTGAAACCTTTCAGTATATTTCCCGACAACAGCTACTATACGTAAATAATATGCAAACTAAATAATTTGCTATTCTTTTCCACAGAGGCATAGCTATTGGACTATTTGACTATGCTAAATCAAATGGCTATGTCGCAAATTGAATCGAATATCTTCGGAAAAAATGAGTGGAGATCCATCTGCCCTTCAATCATTTCGGTCACTTAAAAAGAGCACAAGAACTTTTTTGTTGGAATCCACCGTTTCCCGGTATTCGAGGGCAATTAATTCGATACGATCATTCATGGGGAAAAAATAAAATAAATACCCGCCCATGATCTATTTTCTAGGGGAAAAAATAAAAATTCCACATTTTTTGTAGTTATGAACTTTAGCCTACTCCTTTATAGTAGAATTCTCGGATAGGCTGAATCTGATGGTGTGATTTCGTTAAGGTCATTTGGGTTTTTGGGGATACTCCACCTTTTTCAAAAATCACACAAATTTTCTGAAGATCGCAGCTTTTACTGGGTAAGATTAAACCTGGTCAGTTTTAAATATTTCTAATCAGCATACATACCAATTCCTTTGAAAAATCATCTTTCTCAAAACTTCCTTTTTCAGAGTTTCTGTTTACTATTGAGCCGAAGCGTTCCTTGTTTACTGTTTGTTATCACGAATTGTTCAGTTAATTGCTATCAAAACTACTTTTTTTTTAAGAGTTTCGGTTACTATTGGAAAGAGTCACCCCTTACTTACAGTTTGTTGCCAAGTAATGGTTCAGGCTAGGAATATTTCTGCAATAAGAACACAGCTGTCATCCCGCAGTAACCCCATTACTAGCTTAGTTTAAAATATTTCTCGGAATTAAGCATACGGTAATGCTACACTTTATTACCCCTCGATACATAAAGTAGACCTGATAATGAGTAGGCCTATATCTTGCAAAATTTGCATTTCACATAATACAAAATGGAGAGTTCTTTTTTTAAGTCAGATTTCTTATCCTCGTAGTGCCACTAACTTATCCACGTTCTAAAACTGAAAATTTTACTTATCTATCCCAGACAAAAATGTTTAAAATTTTAACTTCTGCTTAAGCTTTAGTAGGTTGCTCTTACGTCATAGGGGGACTCAATTCCAGGGCGGTACCACATATACTCGTGGAAATATCTTTGACTTCCTTGTTTTGTACAACTGCTTTGAAGAAAAATAAGAACCTTAAACAATATGTAATTATATTGCTGTCTTATAGAAAGGTAGATATTTTTTGTTTTAGTTTATCTGCTGAAAACGACCACTGTTAATATTACCGAAATATCCAGCAATTTTTTATTTGCATCACTGTCAAATAAAAGGTTGTGTGGTCTTCGTAAAATTAAAGTAAAGAAACAAATTTATTTTAACTGAAAACAAACTCAAACAAACAGAACTTATTCTGCATATGACGGGGTTGCCCCATTCTCAATTCCTTGTTTTTACGCCAAAATTTTTAGCACTTTAATAAAAAAAGATTCTTATTCTAATAAACGGCCTATGTGTTTCAGTAGCTGTTCTTAAGAAATCGGGATAAACAATCAAACTTTAGTGCAAAGAGCAAGATATTGAGGAGGGGGTTAACCCCTTCATCTATGAAATAATTTCTGTTCGTTTGGGTTTCATTGTTGCTCGATCCTTTTAGTTAAGGACACTCCTTTTTTTCAGATCTTTTTTCAAACAATGCCGGTAAATCTGGCTCACCCTCCATGAAATTTCTCCCCTTAAGGGAAACTCCTTGGTTGAAATTTTCTCTAATGTAAAACACATCCCCCGTAAAATTCCTTCCATCCTCACTGAAAATCTCCCCGCTAAATTTCTTGTGGACGATTAAGTCTGAAAAGTTATTCATAGCATACTTTCATATGAAAAAGACTTTAATATCTACTCACTTTCTCGATCACTCTAGAAGTCCCCCCTTTCGAGGATTTTTTTCCCGTAAATCAAAAACACGCTTAAAATAGCCCCTGGATAATTCACCCAGAACATCTCCGCATGCAAAATTGAGTTGGCAAAGAGAAAGTAAGACAATCAAAATGAATTTCGTATAGGAATTCTGTCAAATCCCCGCAGTGTAAAGTTTCCTCCGGATATTTCCCTCCCAAAGGAAGATTCTCTCTAGAAACCTAACCAAAAGATAAAATCTCCCCCCAAACAAAAAATATTTGTATACTTCCTAATATATTTCCTAAAGTACTATTTAGTAGTATCCCCATAAGCCTTCCTGCAACAGCCCTCTCCCTGCTTACCTTGGGCCAATTGCAGTTACTAACCCCTCTTGTAGGCTCAAGGCTTAATGCTTCAGCCCTATAACGGTATTTTGGGAGTCACTTGGAGTGCCAACCTCTTGTATGCTAATAAGGCTTCATGCAACAGCTTCTACCGCAGTATACTACAGCCAACTTGAGTTACGAACCCCTCTTGTAGGCTTAGGGCTTATTACAACACCCCTGTCTCGGTGTCTGGGATATCATTGGATTTAATAGCCCCCTGCGTCCCTTCACTGTGTGTTGCAATATTGCAACACACATAGGGGATACACTAGAGCCAATTGAAGTTTGTAACCCCTCTTGTAGGCTTTAGGCTTCCTGCAATAGCCCTACCCCAGTATACTAGAGCCAATTGAATTTACTATTCCCTCCTGTAGACACAATACGTTTCACGACATTCTTACCATTTGGACACAGAATGAGAGCTTATAAAAGGTGGTCATAGAAAAAAAAACAGATGCTATGCCCTGAAATATTTGTTTTTGGAGTAATTCTTGGCATCATTCCGACAACACGCATACCATAGCTGTTTGACATGGTTGCTAAACGTGTTGTAAACGATATGGCATAATGACTACTGCTGCCATACCGGCCAGGCGAACCGCCAGCTTTTTTCTCCCTTCCAACTATTTTTGAACATAAGTTTTTTTCAACTTATTTTTCAAATCTTTAAAGACATTGCATATACTCATAACAAGAAATTATGTTGGTATATTTTAGAATATGAAATGATAGTAAATTCGTCCCTGATATTATCGACATCCATATCATACAGGTAGGACAGGATATTTTCCACTATGAAATCATTTAATTGAGGATTGTCTAAAAAAAATGTTTGGAAATTCATTTTAAGTATAGTCACGAAAACAAAAAAATAAAACTATAATAATGCATGAAAACCATAGCTTTGGGTTCATAAATCTTGTATTCACTTCCGATTTTGAATAAAAGATTTCCCACTTCTTTATAGGAAGTTTTTGCTGTGAGGCATGTATATGAACTGATAATGCAATCCCTGGATTGACGTTCGCAACTATTTGAAAATGGTTTACATGATACAATGTTCGCAAAAATTCGAGGTATCTTTGTATTGGACTTGTCTGGTACTCAAAATATGAATATTATCCGAACAGGCACTGTACGTTTATAGTGTACCTTTGCCGAATCAGTGACCGAAAGTGCAGGATTAATCTCCCTAAATCAATTTACAAGACTATTGGGAAATAGCCCCCAACGGTAGTGTTCTATTAGAATTGGCAACATGATCACAAATCAAATATTCGATGTATATAACTTGGGTATACATTTCCAAATACAAATCCTATTGCATACCCTCAGGTTTTCTTGAACATATTCGTAGTTTTCATAGGAATATGTTCAAGGAGCTTATTCTTTGAACAATACCATTACCATTGTTAATAACAGTCCTTCGAATGTGCATAGGGGGCAATGGCCAAGCATCTTTCAAACAGCAATGATTATATAGTTTTTTGGACATCTATGTCAACCATATTTATTCTACATTCCTCACAGCAAAAACTTCCTATAAATAAGTGGGAGATCTTTTATTCAAAATCGAAAGTGAATACAAGATTTATCAGCCCAAAGCTATGGTTTTCAAGCATTACTATTGTATTATTTTTCATTTTCGTGACTATACTTAAAATGAATTTCTAAACATTTTTCAGACAATCCTCAATTAAATGATTTCATAGTCGAAAATATCCTGTCCCACCTGTATGATATTGATGTCAGTGCTCTAAGAATAAAGTATTTTAATCAAGTTTGTAAATTTGTTCATTAATAAAACATATGTACAACAAAAAGCCTTTGTCTTCATCTTTTAGATTTCTTCTTGTTCCTCGTCATTTACGTCGTCATTAACAACAATTAATGGTGTTAGTGGTGGCAAATCATCAGGGTTCAACTTGTATTTTAAATTTGTTGTTCAAAGGCATGCTCATATTTTCTATAATATAATATAACTTAATTTTTATTACTTTTTCTGAATTCAATGATAACTATTTTCATTCGTATAGTAAAATTCAAAAGTTTCAATTTGTTTATTTGAAGTAATATCACACACGATATTCTCATATGATGAATCACTTTCTGTAACAGCCAACAAAATCAATAGGTTTATAATCATAACTGCTTTTCTCCTCACAACGATGACAGAGAAACAATACTCTCTTCTTGCTTCAACAGTTGAAAAGTGGTCTAAATTCTTCTTCCCTAAACCATTTAAACCCACGACAATACAACTTTCTTAGAAATAAACTGAAATTACGCTTATGGCTCTTTCCAATCAAACCAGGGTAAGTATTTCCCATTTATCGAACTTATCTAAGTGACAGTTGGAGCACAGGCTTCCTCGTGTGTGAGAGTCACAAACTTCTTCAAGACAGGAATTACAGTCCTCAATGTGCACAGTATATCCTCTATGTAACTTAAATGGATAACTTGACCTACACTTTGCGTTATAGTCATCAACACTAGTGTAGTTCTGACATGATGACCAGCTGCCCTATGTATATAAACATAGTGGACGTGTGTAAAACATTTTTCAGTGTTAACTCTCACGCCGCCAAATCAACAATCAAAATCAGAGTAGTATTCTAGTCAAAGAACACGCAACTGTCTCTTGTCCCTCTGAGTATGACTCTTTAATATCTTTTTGATCTGATGCAATCCATTGTTTTAAATTTTTTGTAATTCTTAATCATAAAAACCGCAAAGAATCTCATCATCTTTCATGTCACTTAGACGATACGTTATGGGTTTAGTGTATAGGACTCTGGATACTTTAAAAGTTCAGTGGACTATAATTAATTCCCCTGTTAAAAAGAATTAGTAGTTCAAACGGTATCACTAACATTGAATTTCTTCTCCTTTCACTTCCCTTCCTTCATTGGAATTTTGTTTAAGAAAAATTTCAAATGTATTGCCATCTCCTCGATGAACTTCCAGAGGGGTAGAGTTGCACAGGGATTGATGAGGACGTTGATTATGCAGAAACATGATTTTTTCCAAAATATGACTAAAAGTCGAGTATTTTTCGATTTACCATATTTTGAAATTAAAAGTCGAATAGTTCTAATCAATCGTTGAGCCATTGCTGCCTTTATTGGAATATGACTACGATTGAACATTGTATCGTATTTCAAAAAACAATCCTCTTTACATTTGGATTAACAAATTCACTATCCTGATCCGTTTTAATCTTCCTATAAGAATCTTGTTAAAGGATGAATTCAAGAGCCTTAGCATCTTTATAACCCCTCTCTGACTGCAACGGAATGGCATATGTATAACGAACGACTAAGAGGCTGATCGCAACTTGAATGTACTTGTGTTGACCATTGTGACGCCGTTGAATCTCATCTAGAGTCAAAAGATCTGCTTGTAATATTTGTAATGGAAAAAGGGCTTTCGATTTTCGATATTGACTACCGCGAACTCTACGATTATTATGCGGGGTGTAACTTGATTCATTATGTAAATACTTTGTCGCTAGCTTCTTTTCATTTCTAGTGACTTGAGCAAGTGTATTGGGTGAGATTAAACTACACACTTCACCAATACTCTCATAAATATGTTTCAAAACTTCAACCATTTTGAACTTAAACACATGAAGTTTCCTCTGCCCATTTGCATACTAGAAGGTGAGGGTAATGCAGCGATATTAAGACGCCTTCGCTAGAGTCCCCCCACTCTCGTAAAATCATCATCACCACTTGTTGTTTTAGAATTTTCCAAAAATGATTTAAAATCATATTTTGATATGTAACTAATTTCATTAATCGCTTTAAAATATGCTTATTACCAATAAGACTTTTTGGGAAGTTTGATGAATTTAAAAATTTATACAAAACGCTTTCAATAAAATAATTCTTTTACGATTTGCTATCAAATCTGACATCGAATCAAGTAGATTGTAGGTCTTGCCATGGATTATAACTTGGTTCCCAGTACCGTTAATTCAAACAAGTTCACTTTTGGCGAGATAAGCCAACAGTCTTTAACACTGCTCAGGATAGGATTGAGGCATTAGGTCTGGAACACTTGTCAAAACTGTAGAAAATGATTAATTTTCTTCATTTTGTGGTACTGTTCAACTTTCAGAATTTTGATTCATTTATTTTTTGTGATCAATAGCATTTACATTGAGTAGTCTCTCACGGTAGAGTATATGCCTGTCCACTCGTCAAAGTGCATTTGAAGCAATATTAATTTTTCATGATCGGCCATTATCCCATTGTTAATAAATCTATTGAGATTTTCCTCTAACTGCTCCTTTAGTGAAAAGGCGAGTTTTATTGTGGTCAATTTGTAAGGTTTGGTCACTTATTCTAGAGAAAACTGTTTACAATCATTGCAATTTTCAGCAGTAAAAGTGCAAAAAAGCTACCATATACTTGAACAATACGCTTTCTTTTAATACCGTTCACCTTCCTTTGGCTGCTACTGCTAGGACACGTACAAGTGAACGATGTTGCATTGTCTGTTGCTTAACTACTTCTGGGAGATGAACATTGCCCTCTGTTAGATTTAAATAAAGCTCTGATTGTGATATAATGAATTGATTTTCAACACCATGTTTAAGTGTGTCCTTCCTAAGCCGCAATTTTGAATTTCCTAGGAGAGAGAATAAATTTATATTTTCTAGTAGTTTCTTCAATATCTTAATAGCAACTAACGACCTTGTTTACTGTTCACTGGAATATATACGGTAATTATTGTCTCCAGACAATACGCTAATAATCATTCTCAATTTATTTGTGCTTCCTTAGTCTTTTTAGCAATCTGGTATTAATTTTGATCACCTAATAAGCGGGAATAAAAACGAAAAGATCATTGGAAGGAGAGAATGAGGAAGCATAGTTGGTTTGGTCTTTTTCTCCGTTTTTTTGAAAGAGTTATTTGGTTTAAATTTTTGGATAGAATTATTGTAGCCGTCTGTCTTCAGAGCTTTGTTTCTGCTTTGACTACTATCTGTTAAACAATTAAATGGTTACTTTTTCAAAAACAAAGTTTAATTCATGCAAATTTAATTTGTGATCCATTCCTAGCTTTGCTTGACGCCCCTCTGGAAAATTGGCATTCTAACAAAATCAACTCTGAATTTTGCCTCTTGTTTCAAGTTTTCTGAGGAATCCAAATTTTACTATCGGGAATACAGATCACTTCTATATTGAAATTAATAAAAAAAAGTTTTTTAAACTGAAAATAAGGAGTGACATTAAAGCTTAAAACGAACGGAAATTATTCCATATATTAAAGGGACTGTACCCTCTTCAACACCCCGCTCTTTACGCTAAATTTGACTATTTCTCACAACTATACTTTTTGAAACAATAAAAACTTTACCGTAAATAGCGGGGCGT
The DNA here is from genome assembly GCF_032884065.1 of Artemia franciscana. Classification (NCBI taxonomy): domain Eukaryota; kingdom Metazoa; phylum Arthropoda; class Branchiopoda; order Anostraca; family Artemiidae; genus Artemia; species Artemia franciscana. The sequence continues at coordinate 2,445,177 of NC_088874.1, forward strand.
TGAAGAGGGGACAGTCCCTTTCATATACGGATTAATTTCTGTTCATTGTAAGTTTTAATGTCGCTCCTTACTTTCAGTTGAAAAAACTTGTTTTTTATTTAATTCCTGAACGTTTTTCAATTAATATATGTGTTGATTTTGGCTCACCGCACATGAATAATTAAAACGAGATTTGCATATTAATTTTTAATTTTTTGCTAAATGGCTTTATCATAGTTTTGATCGGACGATTGATAAAAAAAAGGGATGGGGGAGGAGGCCTAGCTGCCTTCTAATTTTTGGTTACTTAGAAAGGCTACTAGAACTTCTTTATTTTTAAGAACGTCTTTATTAGTAGTACATATACTTAACTTACGAATTAACTTACGTAACGAACTTCTATATTTGTATATTTTTATTACGTATATGAGGGAGTTCGCTTACCTCGCTCTTTAGTCTAAAGCGTGAATTTTATTCCAATTCTATAAGAATGAACCCTGAATCACAAAGGCTGTAGAATAAATAGTTGACCTTACTAAAAATACTTTTGCGTAAAGAGCGAGGTATTGAGGAGGAGACGAGCCCCCTTATCTTCGTAATAATTTCTGTTTGTTTTAAGTTTTAATGCTGCTCCATAATTCCAGTTGAAATTTTTATTTTTTATTTATTACCTATTTTTTTAATAATACTAGAAGATCCTACACCCCCTTCTTGGAATTCTCTTCCCTCGTTATAAGTTCCTTCATGGAAAGATCCTCTTACATAGCCCCCTCCCCCGACCCTCCTCCAACGCGGAAAAGTCCCCCTGAAAACGTCTGTACACTTCCCAATAACCTTTACTATATGTAAACACTGGTCAAGGTTGTAATTTGCAGCCCCTCCCCCGTGGACTAGGAGGATTAATTCGTCCAAAGACATAATTATTAAGTTTTTTGACTATTCTGAACAAAATGGCTATCTAAAAAATTTTATTTGGTGACTTCAGGGAAAAAATGAGCGAAAAAATCGTTTTTGTCACTTAACAAGGACACTAGAACTTATAATTTCTGTTAGAATGAGGCCTCTAGCGACACTCTAGGACCTTTAGGTCGATACGATCTCCCCTGGAAAAAAACAAGAAAAAAACAACAAATAAACACGCATCCGTGATCTGTCTTAGATCACGAAAATACAGAAAATACAAAAAATACAATCTAAAGTAAAGTTCTCTGATATGCTGAATCTGATTGTGTGATTTTTGTTAAGACTCTATGACTTTTAGGGGATGTTTCTATCTATTTTCTAAAATAAGGCAAATTTTCTCAGGCTCGTAACTTTTGATGGTTAAGACTAAACTTGATGAAATTTATATATTAAAATTAGCATAAATATACAATTCTTTTGACGTAACCATTTTGTATCACAGTTTCGGTTACTATTGAGCTGGGTCGCTCCTTACTACAGTTTCTTACCATAAACTGTTTGATTTCCGGCTTAAAAAAAAAAAATCAAGGAGTTTTTGGCCAGGTCTGAGTGGATTAAAATTGGCTTCACGGCAATCAGATTGGAATATTGTCAGCGATTCTTAAAGTACTTGTAAAAGAAACGCGGCAACTTTTAAAGGCAACTTGAAAGAGTAGCTTTTGGTGTATATGTAAATATTTTCGTTGAATCTTAGCGCATATGGCCATTTAATTAGTTCAACACCCCTACCAATTCCGTGAGGGGGATGCTTTATACACTGCTTGGGCTTATACTCTGCCCTTTAACCGCTTGAGTTTTGAGATGCGAAGGTAAAGAAAGCCCATTAGACAATATTTAGATCCCTCAGATTAACCTAGGAGGAAGGGGGCGTGAAGACAGTAATTAACCCCACTAAATTGTGGAATATGAGATTAACTGATAAAGGCTGAACATGGAAAAGGGCATGTTATATCTCAGCTTATTTGCTAGTCGTTTTTTTCAATCAGAATTTCGATATTAATTAATTAAAAGTCTTAATATTCAAAGCAAACTTATTAAGCAATAAGTGAATGACACAAAATTCAGTTTCCTTTTCTAAAAGCAAAAATATGGTACTATTTCTAATTGTATTAAATTTTGGTAATGAATTTTGCTGTCATGAAAATATATAAACGTTGTATAACTGTAAATGCATTTATCATTGTTTTCGACGCTCTCTACTTTTTTACATTCCAGCAGAGAGACTTAAAACAATGACAAACAAAAACATAGATGAAAATTCAGATTTTCAGAAGAGAAGAATTTTTCCTAATACTTTCTAAAATAGATAAATTTCTATGCAACTCTATAGAAATATGAAACAAAACTTAAACGGAAAGAAGTACAATAAGGTAACTGGAAATATACGAGACAGCTTGTTAAAATTTGCTATGAAACATTATGTAGTATTTTTATTTTTAAATTTGAATAGCAAAAGAAGGAAAAGGGAAACATAAATAGAAATAAGTCTGCGCGATTCAGGTTTTACTGATAGACTCCATAATATAAGGTTTATTTTTTTAAAGAGCAGGAATAAGATAAATAATAAAATGTAGAGAATATTTTATAGGATTTTACAATCCTTACCGGTGGCCCTGATCTCCGTTTCATGGCCCTTCAACCATGAAGTGAAATTAGGGGCGGGAGACAGCCATTTTGTGCTTTCACACATCACTCCTGTTTACAGCCCCCAAATTTTCCCAGGTGCTCATTTAGAGCTGGGTTAACTCTGGCTGAGCTTATAGAGTCATGCCACAGACCGCCGCTCCAAATCAAACAACCAGTAACGCCAGGGTGCAAACCCTTGTCTTCAATGTAGACTTCTGTTAGACTTCAAACAATTTGTTTGTTTTTTTGTTCAGTGAAAGGATAAGTTAACTTTTAAGAGATCACAATGAGGTTATAAAATTGTGAAGTTTTTGAATTGGATAAATGGAAATGAAATAAATTTGGAAACACATTAATTGGATTTTTTTCAAAAAGATTAAAAATTGCCCTCTTCCAGAAGCCCAAGATTAATCAAATCTAAGTTACGGGCGAGGAGTAAGAAAAAAGAGTTTCAATAGAACTTTGCATATACAATCACACATAATAGACTAAAATACATGAAATAGTTAAGTGAGAATGAAATACAATGGACAAAATATTTTGTATAAAATACAATAGGTAAAATAAAAGTTGGACAAATAGTTTGAACTCTACAATTATAACCACTCTGCTAGGCACGGCACAGGGAGGAATGGCGTCGCTGAAAAAGAGGCATGAAGTTAATTTGGAGTTCAAAATTGTCAAACCATGGTCGCTCGTCGTAGAGCTTGTACCAAAAACAAGGAATTTAGAAGGTCCGTGCACTTAAAACAATTGTCCCGGCAAGACAAGACAATCTTGCCTAGGTCAATTAAAAAAAATATATAATGGAAGTAAAGAGCAAAGATGAAACTTGAAACGAATAAAAACTATTACTTCGCAGTCTATTGAACGCATATCTACAATACTACTTCAAATAAAGGGGGCTCGCAATATTCCCATAAAGTTGTGGGATTCTGGAAAATTAGCATTTTACTGAAAATCTAAAATCAATGAAAAACACGATTAGAATCAGAGAATAAGTACCTGTAGAAAATAAACACTTACTTACAAGTATCATAATAGTTCTTTAATGTCAAGATATCAGTAAATTTTAATATACAATTTTAATTCTCTTAAAACCTCAAGTAGGATAAGTCTATAAATTTAGGAAAATATTACGAGTCAGTTTATTTGAACCATTATTATAGACTTGCGTGTTTAGCTACGAAGCAATAATTTTTGTCTGCTTTTAGTTTCTTCTTTGCTCTTTACTCCTATCAGAAAAACTTAGTTTTTCCAATTGCTTTTTATTTATTTTTAGGTTCTAACAATATAGACCAGAAACCGTACGCATAAATATTTATTTCGAGGCGATGAGCCTAAAGAAGTCAAATGAATTTTCGTTAAAATAAAGTATTCTATATATATATATATATATATATATATATATATATATATATATATATATATATATATATATATATATATATATATATCTTACTTCACATCACTGTTAAATTTCCGCCGCAAAAATCCAGAATTTTGTCCAATAAAGAGTTCAGGAGGCGTATTGTCATTGGCATCTTTGAAAAGTTGAAGATAATAATGCCAATGTTTATTAAATAGTGTCCTATATGAAAAAAAAGATACGTTTTTTCAACTGAAAGTAAGAAGCAAAATTAAAACACAAAACTAGCAGAAATTATCCCATATGTACGAGGGACTGCCCCTTCCTCAACCCTTGTTCTTTACCCTAGAGTCTTTAAAGTTTTAAAAATACTCCTCATTTATATTCAACGGCCCCTGTCTTTGAAAAATCTTTACTAAGGAATTCCAACAAAAAATAAAACTTTATAGTAAACAACAAGTAACAAGAAAGGGCCAGCCTGCCTCATATAGGGAAAACTTTCTGTATGTTTTAAGTTTTAATGTTGCTCCTTGCTCTCACTTGAAAAAAATTGTTTTATAAGTTTAATTTCTGACTGTTTTTTGAATCATGCTTGTAAATCTACCACCCTCTGTTAAAATTTCTCCCAGAAACTTTCCTCCCTACAGAAAATTTTCCTTGTTGAAAATCATCCCTCTTACTGTAGAAAATTCGCCCACTAAAATTTTCGGTATACTTTCCGATAACAAACAACTTCATACAAACAATTGGCAAATTGCGTGACTTACAGCCCCTTCCCCAGGGACTGTAAGGGTTCATGTCACACCCAAAGGCGCAGTTATTGGACATTCAACTATGTTGAATTAAATGACTGTCTCAAAATTTTGATTGAGTCTCATAAGGGAAGAGGGGGTGTGGAAGGAGGGATACTTCTCCAACCTTTTCGGTCACTCAAATAGGGCACTAGAGCTCCTGACTTCCGTTCAAGCAAGCCTTCTGTCAATTTTCTTGGACCCTTGGTTCGATACGATCACCTCTAGAAAAAAAAATTGCATCCGTGATCTTTTTTCCGACAAAAACTAAAAAATTTTACATTTTGTAGATAGGAGCTTGAAACGTCTACATTGGGGTTGGCTGATATGCTAAATCTTGTAGGGTTATTTTTATGAAGATTGTCAAAATTCCTGAGCTGTGATTTGTTTTATATATGGAAATTTTAGAAAACCGAAGGACAATAAACACATTTAAGCTGCGTTGTTAATACAATTTGCCAAAATTTATGTCACTACTGTTAATATTTTTCTGGTTTATTAATGCGTAGAAAAAAACCTTCTAAGTTTTTTGCTTTTTTTAGGTTTTGTTTTTTTTAGGAGAAAGAAAAAACTCTTTCTCCTAAGAAGCTGTCGTTATTTTTGCTTCTTGGACTTCAACATTTCAGGAGAACTAGAATCATTTGACAAGAAAAGTGGAAAAACCGAAATACAGAGTGAGCAAAAAGTTAAGATTTAGTAATTGCAAGTTAGAACTAAAGGCCTTAATTCATGAGGTGGAGAGCGAAGTCGATAAAAGAAAAAACGCTTTCTCATCTTTTTGCTGTCGAATCAACTCAAATTTTCTCCCTAATTAAGCGTATGAGTGATTCCAACCCAAAGATAAAGGAGAAAAGACAATATAGCGAGGGCTTAAAGTAAAAATTCATTTCTTACAATGTAAAATCCTTAATGTTAGGTTACCTACAATCCAGAATTGGCTATCCAGTAAAAATTCATGGATTTTCAACTATGTTGAATTAAATGGCCATCTCAAAATTCTGATTGGATCTCTTGGGGGGAGGGTGTGGAAGGATGGATACGACCCTTCCAACCTATTTGGTCGTTCAAATAGGGCACTAGAGCTTCTGATTTGCTTCAAACCCAAAGGCAAAGAAGAAGAGATAATATTGTGAAGGCTTAAAGGAAAAAGTATTTTCGATTGGTTTCCGGTTTTTTAAATAGCCTACATAAAAATTCCTTTTCGTAATAAACTTTTACTCTTAAGATCAATCGAAATAGGCTAATAGCTACCATTTCAGAATTAACCTCAAACAGGATTTTTTTTTTTTGGAATGGATGTGTATTTTTTGTCATATTTTTCAACTTGCGGTTACTATAGGCTGGAGGTTGCACTTTACTAGATTGATAAAGGAGCTGAGAGGGGTAGCACTAAAAAGGAGAAATCATAAGTCATTTTTTACTGGTTCAAGACCATTTATGTTTGTATGCTACCCTTTTCAACCTTTCCAACATTTCTACTCCAAGAATGCTTTTTTGTGCCATATGGAGTTATCAAGGATGATGGAGTTATCAAAACTTATTTACAAAGAGCACATAAGTACGGTCAGAGCTTTAAAATGTACCATTAAACATCCATGTACGATGTTATAGTAGACTGCTAGTCAGCCAACGACTGATGAAATTTACTTGAGGGATGGAGGGAGAGCAAAAAAGAGAGACGATCGTGAAGCTCAGTATTAAGCGCTTTGACCATGGAGATTATTATTTCGTACTTCCTGGCATTTCCACCCCAGATATGGCACCAAAAGTACCATTTTTGAAGTCAAATGATAGTTTATGACGGTGTCGTCAAGACGATTTTAAGATTGAGTAAATGTAAAATTTAGCTTTTACATGAGACCAGAAGTGACTCTCTTTGAGGCTTCTGAAGCCTGCTAGTTCTGTTAGTCAGTAGAATATTGATAAAAAAAAACATTGAAGGAACTGGTAGAGAGAATATAGAAGAGGGAAAATCGTAAACCTTAGGCTTAGTTTTTTGAACCATGGAGATTATCATCTCGACCTTTTCATTCTTTCCAGTCTTTCCATTCTGGAAAATTCATCCAAACTGCACCTTTTGGGTGCCACATGGCACATTCTGATAGCGTTATCAAGTCAAATTTATAAAAAGCTATCAGATATGAAAGTTAGCTTTCAAATGAGCCCTTAAGCAGCTCTCTATGATGTTGAAGTCTGTCTATTCTGTAAGTCAGTAAATGATTTATGAGAAATATTGAGGGAGCTGGGAGGGAGGAAAAGAGAATAAGAAGGTTTATATGCCCCAGGATTTGGATTGTCAACCAAAGCTATTAAAACAGTACTCTTCTTATCATTCCTAGCCTTTCCAATCAGGAAACGACGCAGGTAGTTAAATTTTTTACTATCATATGGAACTTTATGATTGCTTTGTCAAGTTCAATTCACAAAACGCGATTAGATATACACATTAGCTTCTATATAAGCCTTTAAGCAGCTCTCTATAATGTTCTGGTGCCCTGCTGCTGCTGAATAAAAACAATAAAAGAAAAAGAAGGGCAGATCAGTGCTCCCCATGCAAAAAAGGGATTTTCCTTGCTATTAAAGGTAGGGACTGTAAGCTACCTGTAGGGGGCTTCTGGTGGTTGCAGTTCCAATAGTATATTTTTTGTTTTGATCTGACACCACTTTTGAGGGGTTTTAGTCCTTTTTTCGAAATGTATTTTTTTTTCAAAATTACAGTTTATTGTTAAGACTAATCAGAATAATTCCTGAATCACCCTCAAATGAAACTCTTTTTACTTGACATTAAAAAAAAGTTTTTAGACTTTTGGTTGCTATGGGCTGTGGTACGCTATTTACTAGGAGCTGTACCCCTGATTTAGAAAACGCAGAGGGTGGGGCGCTCAGATACTCTTTATATGAGGATCCCATAGCGTAACTTTTCAAAATTATGCAATTTGTCATAGAAGTTGTGAAAGGTATAAAGATGTAATTGAATTCCAGACACTCTGTAATTTTAGCTAATCAAGGATTTTAAAATTGTCATTTCTTAAGTTAGACACAGATCTACAGACTCTGAAGAAAAAGTAAACAGTGAAAGAGTAAAAAAAGCTACTGTTTGACGTTTTGTGTGCCATTTCGACATTCTCAATTATCCAAAGGTTTGGGTCCTAAAAAAGTTGTTTCTTTTAAGTGAAATTCGTGACAGAAATTTTCATAAGAGAATTCGTTCGTAAGATGATTTTCTTTCGAATTCTCTAAAAGACTAAGACAATGTCAAAGTAAGGCATTATTGCAGTATTATTTTTTCGGTCCGACAAAGCCAAAACTATATGGAAATGATTAAGATGGATTTTCTGCTTAGTGGCATTATATGTCCATTGGGCAAACGCAAATTAAACGGCATTAAAATGCCGTTCAAAAGTCTAAATTCGGGTATAGAGAGGATCTATTGTACTAGTAGTAGCAGTAGTAGTAGAGCAATTTGATTGAAAATAATCAATTTTTATATAATAGCACAATAAAAGCGGAGCTTGCGAGGATGTGCTAACATAAAAGAAAAAGAAAAAGAGAAAGAGTATGGAGCATAGACCTTTTACCGAAACCAACATGAAAAATAAACAATGAAACACAACGTTATAAAACCCCAAAATAACACATAAATAATACAGAAAATAACCCACTGAAAATATATTTAATCTGTTTCGAAAGCATATCTACCGAGCAACTCAACACGAAAATCAGATTAAAACTTATTGAAATTACCAATATCCTTAATATCTAAGTTTGTTCCAAAGCTTAGAAGTTCTATAAACAAGAGAAAAAGAAGACCTAATAGAAGCAAGTCGAGGAACCTCAATATTTCCTCTCATTCGAGTATCGTGTTAGGGAACATAAAACCTCTAACAAAATATACCTGCAAAACAATCTGGAGGGCCCTCATTATGATACTTATATATAAAAGTCAAGCCATAAAAATCATGCAATCTGGCTGCAAGCATTATATTTATTTCACTGTAGACCGACCTCATGGACATCCGGTTCCCCACACCTTAAAAAAACTCAGGCAGCGGTATTCTGGATCACACGGACCGGACGAAGTAACGAGGAGAAAGTACCAAGCCGTACCAATAAACAAAACAAAATATAAGATTTGACTAAGCGAAAAATATAACAACCGTAAAACATTGGGGGAGGGAAATATATTTTAATTTACGCTTCATACCTAGGTTACACGACAGTATTTTAGAAATCGAATTCATATTGTCCTTAAATGATAGGGTTTCATCGACATTAATTCTGAGGTACTTGGTGGACCGTGCACGTTTGATAATTCCCCGCTCTGATATCCATTCAGTGATCCAAGCATAAAAATTCGGAGATCGAGAAAAAAAAAATTGACTTAACTATATTCATTCAAGGTAGTTGATTTCCAGCCGTGTACATATCTTGCTCATTGCTGCATTTAATGATGACATAAGAAGTTGTTCCGTAGGGGCAACACACACCAGCATTGTGTCATCCGCAAATAAGGGTGCAGTGACCTGTGTTTTACTCGGACCATTACCAACTAAATATGTAATTCTGGGTAGGGCATTAACAAAATCAGGCAGATCATTAATAAAAACGAAAAATAAAGTAAGACCCAATACAGAACCTTGGGGAACCTCACAATTAACACAATTTTTACTAGACAAAATTGTTTGTAAATGAACGTACTGCTGTCTATTCTGAAGATAATTACGAAGCGAACTTAACGTTGCACCCTTTAATCCGTAAAATTCACATTTTCTTAATAATATAAGATAGTTAACAGTGTCAAACGCCTTAACCAAATCCAAGAACACACCACCTACTCTAAGTTTCTTCTCAAGAATTTCATTAATTCCCGAAGTAACAAAAGAAATCGCCATTTCTGTAGTTCTACTTTCATATCTTAGGTTCTACCTTATAGAGAGGTATTGAATTCGGGTATAGAGAGAATCCATAGAGTGGTATTGAATTCGGGTATGGAGACAATAAGTAGAGAGATATTGAATTCGGGTATAGAGAGGATCCATAATGAAGTATTGGATTCGGGTATAGAGAGCATTTAGACGGATCAATCAGTTTGATCCTCTTCTGCGCGACCACTCATAGTATATTTGGCGAGGCGCAAAGCTATTTAAACATGTGCTAAATTTACCTATGTGTTGAGTATGTACTGAATTATCTAAGCCTCATAAATCAATTGCTGAAATGTTTATTAAATTATTTTTCCCTCTTTTTTAATTTACCGTGAGCCTAAAATTTATCCCCCTTTATAATTTTAGGTAATACATATTTTTTATATCTTTGTTTTGTTTATTAAGGCACACGAACCTAATCCTTATGTATGCGCGAATGTGTGTGTGTGGTGGAAGGGGGGGGGGTATAAATAAGGATTTTCCCATTTGAATGGTCCCATTTGAATAATCCTTTTCATATCTAATTTTAGAAAATACACAAAACAAAATATAAGCCAAAAAACAGCATCTGAGTATACGAGGATGGACATTCAAAGGTGATAAAATGAAAATTAATTTGCTTCATCTGCTCCCTCCTAAAAAGAAGATGTAAATATTTCCGAAGTAGTTTCATATTATGAAACAATTACCTGAAATGCACAGTTAACATTTCTCGACTCGGAAGTCATGATTCAAACAAGGGTAGATGTATTTAAGCCTTGCTTATTTTTAGAAATGTTTATTTTGTTTATTTTTATTTTTATTTTTTTTTTGTGCTTTATGCTTTTTGTATTGACTTTGTTCCAAAGGGTAAATAAATGAGATGTAACGGCGGTATTTGCACGCTAAATAGCGAGGACGGATTTGCCTCTTATTGATTTTGATGACTAGCTTAAGTCTACCAGATCGATGTTTACTAGCTGGTGAGAATCAGCTGGATCGGAAAAGTACATTTAGGTCCCTTAAGGGAAATGTTTCCGGTAAGTGTCGGTCCTAATTCCAGTCCCTGGTTTGTCTAATTGTGACAAAATCCTTTGGCTAAGCATCAAACCGAAAGTAATTCTCCGTCCGTTTAGTGTTATTGCAAATGTTGCAATAGCAGTTTTTATCAAACAGTTCGTGGTAACGAACTGTAGTAAGGAGCGACCTGGCTCAATAGTAAACGAAACTCTAAAAAACAGAATTTTGATGCTAAAATATACATCAAAAGAATCAGATATTCATGCTGATTTTAAATATATAAGTTTCATCAAATTTAGTCTTTGTCATCAAAAGTTACGAGCCTGAAAAAATTTGCCTTATTTTAGAAAATAGGGGAAAACGCAGAATCTTAATCTTAACGAAGAATCTTAACAAAATCTTAACGAAAATCACACCATCGCATTCGGCGTATCAGAGAACCTTATAGCAAAATTTTCAAGGTCCTTTCTACAAAAATGTGGAATTTTGTATTTTTTGCCAGAAGACAAATCACGGGTGCGTGTTTATTTATTTATTTTTTTTTTTTCCCAGGGGTCATTGTATCGACCAAGTGGTCCTAGAATGTCGCAAGAGGGCTCATTCTAACGGAAATGAAAAGTTCTAGTGCCCTTTTTAAGTAACCAAAAAATTGGAGGGCTCCTAGGCCCCCTCCCACGCTCATTTTTTCTCCAAAGTCAAAAGATCAAAATTTTGAGATAGCCATTTTGTTCCACATAGTCAAAAACCATAATAACTATGTCTTTGAGAATGACTTACTCCCCCACAGTCCCTGGGGGAGGGGCTGCAAGTTATAAACTTCGACCAGTGTTTACATATAATAATGGTTATTGGGAAGTGTACAGTCGCTTTCAGGGGATTTTTTTTTGGTTTTGGGGGTGGGGTTGAGGGGAGGGGGCTATATGGGAGGATCTTTCCTTGGAGAAATATGTCATGGGGGAACAGAAATTCAATGAAAAGGGCGCAAGATTTTCTAAATAACTATACAAAAAAAAAAACAATGAAAAAATAAACACGGAAAAGTTTTTTCAATTGAAAGTAAAGAGTAGCATTGAAACTTAAAACGAACTGAGATTATTACGTATATGAGGGGCTCTAAAAAACTTTAGCATAAAGAGCGAGGTATTTATAGAGCGAGGTAGAGATAAATACCTCGCTCTTTATGCTATAGTATTTTTAGTAATTTCAACTATTTATTCTACGGCCTTTCTGATTCAGGGGTCATTCTTAAAGAATTGGGACAAAACTTACGATTTAGTGTAAAGAACGAGGTATTAACGAGGGTACAAAACCCCTCATATACATAATAAAAATTAAAGAATATAAAAGTTTGTTACGTAAGTTAATTCTTAAGTTACGTATATTTTTTACTAATAAAAAATTTCGTTAAAAAATAAAATTTATAGTTGCCTTTTTATGTAACCGAAAAATTGCATGGCAACTAGGCCTCCTTCCCAATCCCTTATTTCTCAAAATCGTCTGATCAAAACTAAGAGAAAGCCATTTAGCCAAAAAAGGATTTAATATGCAAATTTCATTTTAATAATTTACGTGTGGAGAGCCAAAATCAAACCTGCATTAATTCAAAAACGTTCAGAAATTATATAAAAAAAAACTAGTTTTTTTAACTGAAAGTTAGGAGCGACATTAAAACTTAAAACCAACAGAAATTACTCCGTATATGAAATGGGTTGTCCCCTCCGCAATCCCTCGCTCTTTACGCTAAAGTTTGACTCTTTGCCACAATTCTGCTTTTTAAAACAATTAAAAGCTTTAGCGTAAAGAGCGAGGAATTGCGGAGGGGACAACCCATTTCATATACGGAGTAATTTCTGTTCGTTTTAAGTTGTAATGTCGCTCCTTACTTTCAGTTAAAAAAGCTAGTTTTTTTATGTAATTACTCCCTAAATCAAACGATTGAGAAACAGCTTAGATTTATAAAAGCAGACTGTTTAGGGCCATATTTAGGGGTGGAGTACCCGCTTTCACCCCCTCCATCAGAACTTTGTTCCGACTCACACAAAAGCAATAAAAAATAATTTAAACGAATTTTTGTTATGTTTGGTAATTTTTTTGTAACCCCCTCCCCCAAAAACCTCCTGGATCCAAAACCAAAACCTCCAGGAGGACCAATGACTGTGTTCCCTGAGGCCAGTGTTGACTCGTTTTTTTTTTCAAGTATTCTAATACTGGACCAATACTTTTAAGTGAATTAGATTTACATTTGTTTTGATGTCAAGCAAATAGCATCTTCTTCGCAGTTTTGTATATTTTTTTAATACATGAGCACCAAAGATTGGTTTAATATTTATAATTTGTTTCGGAAAATACCTTGAATTCAAAAAAGAAAAGAGTGACGTTAAAACCTGAACTTAACATAAATTGTTCCATATGTTACGAGGATCTTCTCCTCAACCCTCCTCTCTTTACACTGGAGTTTCATAATTCTAAACTGATTGCATTTATGGGTGCAACAAAAGAGCCTTTCAAAATATTCCAGCCAAAAACTTAATATTTAAAAGAAATGTACATCGATCAGCTCTTCCTTTCTTGAAAGGGCTGGGGGGGCTAGTTGCCCTCCGGTCACTTTTGACCCTTAAAAGGAGCACTAGAACTTCCGTTTTCTAATCGAATGACCCACTCCAAAGTTTATTGACGAGACTAACCATCCATATGAACTTTATATGTTGATAATGTGCGACAAGCAGAATTTATAGTCCTTGCCCTTAGGGCTGTGGAGAGGGGTTGACATCCCCAGAAATATAAATATTAGATCTTTCAACTCTAATGAACGTAATGGCAATCCCACAATTTTGATTGGATGCGTTTTGGAAAATCACAAGTGTGGGGGCTCTGGTTGCTCTCTTATCACTGAGTTATAGTTATTTGACCTTCAGACAACTTTGAACAAAATGGCTTTCACAAAATTATTATCAGAGGCATTTGTAGGAAAAAATGCGTAAGGGGAAGGGGGCTGGTACTCTCCGACCACTTTTGATTCTTAAAAAGGACAATAGAACTTTTGATTTGTAATTCAAAGAGCCCCCTCCAAAGTTTACACGAACACCCTCTCCATAAAAACCTTATTTGTTAACAATGGTCAATTAGGATGAGTTATAGCCCTTGCCTCGAGGGTTAGAATGGGGGGGGGGAGAATTATCACACTCGGAAACATAGTTATTTAACCTTTGGAAAATTTTAAACGAAACGGCTATCTAAAAATTATGATAGGAAGGATTTGGGGAAAAAAGCTTTGGGGATGGCTGTTTATCCTTCAATCATTTCTCACTCTTAAAAAGGAAACTAGAACCTTTGATTTAAAATCGAATAAGCCTCCTTTGAAGTTTATATGTCCATCCCTTCTGTAAACAACTCATATGCTAGCAATGGGCACCTTGCATAGCTTACAACCCTAGCACTGGGGGCTCCGGAGGGTTTTGTCAACCCAGTAGACAAAGTTATTTAACCTTTGGATTATTTCCAAAGGAATGGTTATCTCAAACTTTTAATCGGATTTCTATGGAGAAAAAAGGGTGTTCGGGGGGGGGGCTAGTTGTCCCCGATCACTTTGACTCTTAAAATGAGCACTATAACTTACTATTTTCAATCGAAAGAGCCTCCTGTGAAGTTTACAAGATCACCCATTCCATAAAAACTTAATTACTTGACTTACTTTACTTATGTCTCCTGCCGGGCGCTGCTCAGCGTAGAGGGTGATGTCTGCCTCCTCCATCCGATTCGGCCTATGGCAAGTATTTGAGCTTTGCCAGGTCTGATGTTTACCATCGTCAGGAACCCAGACCGGCTGTCGGACCAACGTTTCTTCGGCCGGCCGTGAGGTTGGTTCCAACCGAGTTTGATTGAGTCGAAGTCGTAGATCGTCTTTGTGGGTAGATGTGGTGGCATTCGAAGAGGGCTCCCAAACCATCGCACGGTTCGCTCGGCTGCTTGAGGCAAAAACCGAGACTGTATTGCGATCTGCTGAAGCTTCTCATCGCTGACGGAATTGGGCCATCGTAGGCCCTCGATCCTGCTCAGTCTCTTCGACTGAAATACGTCGATTTTCTTGAGAGTTGCAGCTGATGTTTGCCATGTGTCAGCTCTGTAAAGTATCACAGAGCCGACTAGGGCATTGAAGATCCGCAGTTTCGTTTTACGAATGATGTTTGGTTTTTGCCAGAGGTGATGGTTCAGTCTGCCCATGGCCTAAGACGCTTTGGATAATCTCGCTTGCAGCTCGGGGAGAAGCGAGCCATTCGAAGAAATTATGGAAACCAAGTAGGCGAACTCTTGAACAACTTAGGTGACAGTGGTACTGTCGAGGATAACTGGAGAGTTAACAGTAGGAGAAGACGGGTCTATGACCATAATTTTAGTTTTGTTCCAGTTTATATGCAGTCCTACTTTGGCAGCCTCTTCTCGTAGAATTCGGAGCGCTTCCTAGAACTGCTCTATGTAATTCGCCAGAATGGCAAATTTATCAGTAAAATCAGCATTTGTGATGGTTCGATCTCCAAATTTGAGCCCAAAGCTGAGACGTGAAGTGGTTTTTGTCATAACGTAATCTACCATGACATTTAAGAGCTCTGGGGCCACTGCACATCCTTGTTACACTCCTGTAGCAAATTAAGAGACCGGGCTGAACCGGCTGTTTGCTTATTCACAACTTTCCATCCCATGGTGCAGCGCCTTGAGAAGTCCGCAATATTTCTCGGGTGGGCCAGTCAACTCTAGAATCCGCCAAAGAGCTTCTCGATTGACTGAGTTAAATTCAGCACGGAAGTTGACGAAGGCAATAAATGTTTTCTTGTCGGAACTCTGTGATCTTTTCTACTATTTGTCGAATCGTGAAAATCTGCTTGATGGCTGAAAAGTCCGACATAAGACCAGCTAGCTCCGGTCGCTGGATTTTTCGAATGATATTCCGACATTGATCCAGCAGGACCATTGAAAACAGTTTGCCAGGGACTGACAGTGTGGTTATTTCCCGGTAGTTGGAACATTCGCTTCTTGAGCCTTTCCTCTTCCATAAGGGGATGAAGACACCCTTCCGACAGTCCTAGGGAATTATCTCTGTTTGGCAGATTGTAGAAAATAGGGTGTGGAGAAACAGGATCATTGCAGGACCTTCGTATTTTAGCAGCTCTGAAATTAAGCCACAGATACTAGCACCTTTATTATTCTTGAGCCTTTTTACTACATATTCGATTTCTGAGGAGATGAAAGGCTCGTCTGGAGAAGCATCTGCTTCAGGTCTTTGACTGCTAGGTTGGCTTGAACTATCATTAGGAGGCACAGACGGGCTAGTATTGTTGAGGAGTGAACACAAGTTATTCTTCCACCTCTCAAGACAAAAACCCTCTTCAGAAAGAAGTGTCTCATCCATAGACAGGACGGGGCCTTAGGTGGGAGTTTTATTTTCCGTGAGGTCCTGGAGGTACTTGAAGAGGCTAACCATGTCTTTTTTTTGCATCTAGTTCAATTTCATCGGCTTTCCTTGCAACAAACTGGGTTCTGTTCCGGTGAATGAATCTGTTCCGCACTCCATTGAGCCTTTGATATGTGGTTATGTCCCAAAAAAGTCTTGCCTTTCGACTTTTCTCTATGACTTGCAGTGTTTCTTTATTCAGCCACGATTTCTTTGTGTAACTCCTCTTGCCAAGCACTAGTTATGCTGCCTCGCTGGTCTGCGATTTAAAATACTTCCAGAGATCTTCACTGCTATTAAGAGAGCCAAGGGGCTCGAAGCGATTCAATATCTCAACACTGGACTTCTGGTGAGTATCTGGCTCCTTTAGTTTCCTAATATATGCAGCGAAGGGTTTTTCTTTCCAATCGTTGCGCATGGAGGCGAAGCTGGAAATCGGCGCACACAAGCCTGTGGTCTGCGTTTCCGAGCTCTGCTGATCTGTAAGTTCTGCAGTTCTTCACCGATGATCTCCAGCGCTTGGAAATAATGACAAAGTCAATCATCTTCTTTTGTGCAACCGTCATTACTATACCACGAGTACTGGTATATAGTTGCACGCTGGAAGTAGGTGTTTGCGATGCAAAGGTTGTGAGATCGGCAAAGTTCAAGTAGGCGAAACCCATTGTCGTTAAGTGGGACAGGGGATACAGGACCAATTGTGCCGCGCCGAACACCCATATCATCATGCACTGTCGCATTGAAGTCACCAAGGTGAACAGTTATATCTAGGAAGGCACTGTCGCAAGGCATCTGGACAAATTAGACTAGAGATCGACCTTAGTCACATCATCAGAATCGTTGGTCGGAGCAAAGAATACGATGACAATCGTCTTGCCATGCTTGCATCCAAAGCGGGCCTTCATTAATCTCTCAAACACCATTCCTTCTCTTGCTTCCTCCAGACCAGACCAACGAGTCACTGTTATCTATTCTTTCTTCTCCGCTTCCTTTAAGACATGTTTCAGTAGGAACCACAATCGACACTTTACTCTTGCGAAGTTCTTCGGAGCGCAGGTTCTTAGACGCAGGTGCTTTCAGAGTCACGACGTTCCAGGAAGCTGTTCATAGCCCCCTTTGGTCCATAAGATTTAGTCTGTCAGCCCTTCTGGCGTCGTCAGCATGTCCGTTGACGCATGATGGTCGAGACCTTAAAAGAGAGTCCGGGTCCGAGGCTATGTCGTCACTTTTCGTAGCGCTCAATTTTCGGGCGGAGGGTCGCTAGCCCAACCAAACCTAGGCCTGAAATCTGATTAGAGATAAGTTAAACCTAGGTACTGAGATTCCGTGGTGGGCTTCACCCGCCACGTGAGGTTGCGGCCGCCATTATGGGAGTGTTTAGTTAGGTTAGAGACCCCGTATCCAGAGGCAGGTGGTAAGCAGACAGAGTCTGCCTCATCCTTGACGGACTCCATTCACCTCTAATATATACCCTCGGGGCATAAATTATATACCCTCGGAGCATAACTCACAACCCTTCCCCGTGGCCTCTGGTGTGTTTCGTCTACTCTGGAGGCATTATTGTATGACCTTTAGACTATTTTGAACAAAATAGCTGCCTCACAATTTCGATCTGTTATATTTGGGGAAAAGAGGGCATGGGACGGGGAATTAGTTACCCTCCGGTCACTTTTGACTATACAAAGACAACTAGAACTTTCAATTGCCAATCAAATGAGCTTCTTGCAAATTTATACGATCTTCCGTAAGAACCTTATATGCACCAGTGAGTAACTTAAAATTCTTTCCCTCAGGCTCTGATGGCTTTTGACAACCCTGGAGGTCTTGGTATATGATCTTTGAACTATTTTGAACTAATGACCATCTGAAAAGTTTCAATCGGATGAATTTTGGGAAAAGAGGGCGTGAGAGAGAAGCTAGTTGCCTCCGACTTCTTTGGACTACTAAGAAATTGTTCGGCACTAGAGCTTCCAATTTCCGACCAAATGAGCTCCCTCCAATGCTTATGCCCCTGCCTTAAGGGCCTTTGGGGGTTACATCAAACAAAGACATACTTACCGGGTCTTTCAACTATGTTGAACAAAATGGCTATCCCAAAATTTTGATTAGATCTGTTTGAGGAATGATGGGTGTGGGGGAAGGGGGATGGCTGCCCTCTAAAAGAGTAACGGAAGTAGAGTAAGAAAATTTTAATTGTTTTTTTTCGAAACATTTAATTCTAGTGGTCAAATAACTTGAAGCATATTTACAAGTTAATGATTCTTTCCACTTTTTTCTACCGATTTGACCTCTACTTCCCATGACAAAAATTACACCATATCTGTCCGGATAAGCTGGAATTTCGGTATTGCTTCTTTATCACAAGAATGGGATGATATAGTAATCCTTGCTGGTCTAAATATACATCAATGTGTCCGACTTGTTAATTTAATTGAAATATTATCTATTTTCCTCATAAATTATGAGGAAAATAAAGATTAGATATTTTAATTGTCGAATTGTCACATTGATGGGTTGATAAAGTGATGGTAATGGGTCCATTTGGTTCCACTTGCACCAAAAACTTAAAATATATTTTAATAATTAAACTTTACTGCTTTCAAATTAAAATAGTGTTTTCGACAGAAATGCTAGGGTACATGTCAATCTTGCATAATTAACTATTATACATACAAGTATTGAGTATTTATTTTAGCGTATTGAGTCAGTCTATTAGCGTATTGAGTCAGTCTCATGGACGGTTCTACGAACAATGTATCTTGCCTGTTCATGTGACTATAGCCTTATCTCTATTTCTCGTAAGTTCCAGCCAAAATCAGTTGAATCAGCATAACATTTCCAAGGACCAGATTAAATCGTAAGTGTCTCTTTTTGATTGAATCACTGTCATGGACCCTTTAGAAAAAAATTATATATTTCATAATTTACAAATAGGCAGGACTTAGTAAGAAATCTAAGGAATGAGAACAAAGTAGAAAACTTTAGACTCTGGAAAAATAAAAGTCCTAAGAAACATATGCCTAATTAATATATTCCGTGTGTTGAGTACACTTCAAAAAGTAGCGTGTTAGTAAGGGAGAGTGGTTTTTCAGGAACTTGCCCTCCAAATGTCCTAACTCAGCGAAAACCCTTGCATTGAATCAATGGCTCGAATAGATCCTATGTAGGGAGGAAGGTTTAGTTAGAACTCCGAAAACTCAGCAGGCCTTAATATTGGGTGACCTGCCCATAGTTAAATTTTTTGAGTAAAGCATTAAAATGTAAACAAGCGTTCGGAAATATGCAATTGTGATGGGGTGGGGGAGGGAGGCTGGTGCCTCAAGAAGTGCATTGTCAACTAAAATTTCAAAATTCTGTGGAAATTTTCTTCAATAAATATAGACTGGGAAAAGGGAATTTCTTCCATAACTTCAGTTAATTCGGAAAAATGTTTTAGGACTAAGCATGTCATACGGGTTACAAATCTTCCCCTATGCAAAAATATTTTGAAAAACAATTTTAAGTCTAATTCATTTGCCGTGATTCTGCGAGCTTAAACGGTTAGGGGCTATTCCCTATAAAAGAGCATTTGCCAAAATCCTTCTCCACCCGACAGGTATGTTTGCTCTTTTGCTAGTAAGGGGTGCAAATTTGACAAGTTCGAACAACTGGGGAAGTTAGTGCACGACTTAGGTAACATTGAGAAAAACTCTCAAGCTAATATTTTTTTTCATTCAAGACAACTAAAATACTCAAAAACTTCTCCTGTTAAGATTTAAGATTTATTTAGTAAGTAACAAGTTCAAAAATAAAATTAAAAAACAACGAATTATTTGTTATCAAACACTCCCCCCCCCCCCCCCTGCAAGGCTTTATGGCCAAAAATGTTGGGAGAAATAAAAACAAACAAAAAGGGCAAACGGAAAGAAGAAGAAAAATAAAAATGGACAAAAAGACACCAATCAGCCACCAACTGACTATTTGCTGAAAGCCAAGTTGGGGCAAAGAGCGAAGCCCAATAGACAAACAACACAAATATCCAACTTAGAGCAGAGACCTTCTTCGTACGTGAGCATTAGAAAAATAGAAGAAAAATACATGTGTGTATATATAAATAAATAAATAAGTTATTCAGAGCAAAAATAATTTTAGATTCTTTTAAAGGTACCAAACGAGTGACACTTTCCAGCCAACTCAGGTAAAATTCAGGTAAAATATTCCGCTCAGACTGCCATGTACTCAGGCGATTGAAGTCCAATCTGACTGACGGACTGATTAGAATCTGAAATTTATCACTATTAAAATAAACAAACAAATTTTTCTACAAAATAAGTTTTCCAAAGAAAAGTAAAGAGCTCCATTAAACCAAAAATAAGTCAAATAAAGTTATATAACCTCCCAAGCGTAAAATTACAACAACCTGAAAACCAAAAACGAACAGAAATTACAATAAATAACCGAGTTAAACTCAAAATGAGCAGAAATTAACATGAGTAGGGCTCAAAACCCCCTATGCCTTCCCAAGGCCAGAACTGGAAACAAACTTACTGGAAACAAAAAATGTTTTAAATGTTCTCACTTTTTCAACTTGATAAATCAAAAGCTGTTAAGACTTTAAGCAATAAATATAAGTATATGTATATCAAACTGACGATCCACGTTCATTTGTTGTTATTTTTTTTTATCAGTAAAATGCAAATTATGATATCTTACATTTCCTTAGTCTGGAAGAATATATTTGGACAAAGCAAAAAATATGGGCGGCAGCTCCCTCCCTAATTGTTGGAATACTTTAAATGTACAATTGATGTATTGATTTACATGACGTACTGCACAAAGGTTAGACGAGTGAGGCTCCCATAAAAGTAACGTTTGTCTTAAGATTCTCAACCTAATCACGCATAAAGCCCTATCCAAGGCTCCCCCCAAAACATCAAAGCTCTTATGATTCTTCAGAGCTTCTTATATTTTCCGTTTACTTAACCTGGTTTCTACATTTGTTTCAAATCCCCTCCCCTCTAAAATAATACCCCCTCCGTCACTAACTCAACCAAACTATATGCCATTAACGATGTTCCGTTGCAAAAAGTATTACAAGATTTAGAAAAACCATTTCGTTTTCTCGTTCTTTATTTCCATCTTTTTTTCTTCTCCCAATTTTTCTTTTTCTAGTTTTCTTGTCAAGACCAACTAATCTGATCAACCCCCTTTATAGAGAAGATAAGAAATATTACACTTGAAATTTATTTTCTTCGGATTTTGGCTTTTAGTTGAATTAAAATCGCAAGTTATGTCTTAGTATTTGGTAAGCTTTTTTTAATTTTTGGCTCTTAACAGAATAGCAGTACAAAGGAACGTTAACATTTTTGACACAAAGCAATAAAACAAAATCCTAACTAATTTTCATGGTGACAAGTATTTAAGACTAACTTTAGCCTACTAAAGATAGCCTTCTCCCTATTCTTGTCCGATTCCAAGAAACGCAAAAAAATGGCAAATCATCCGTAAAATCATTTGAATTATAGGAAAAATCCTTATATCTTGAATTTTTAATGAAACCCAAGGTGGAAGGCAGGTATAGGAGTATTCCCCTTGGAAAGTCCCTCCTCCCCGTGGAAAATCCACCACGAAGAATTCCAGATATTCATTAGAAGGGACATTGAAAGTTAGTTATTGCTGTTAAGGTGTATGTACCTATACTTGTAAATTTGTTGGTAGCTTCCCGCTTTTCCAGTTTTCAGCTTGATAATTTAAATATTGAACTGTAAAGTAAAACTTTTGAGAGGATTTGATAATTTAGTGAAAATTTTAATCAAAAATGTTAATCCCAATCCTCGTGTAAGCAGCTCGTATGCTTTGTGTATTAATCTAACTTTCAGTTTTTAGCGTTTAGACGCTAAATTTAGAATTTAAAAACAGAAGAGAACTTCGTTTCTTTATAAGAGAAGTCGAGATGTAAGTGTAACCAACCTGTTATCAAGAATTGTACTTCGTGGGGGGCTTCCCTTTTTGGGGGAGATTTAAATTTGTTAATGACATACGAGGTAAAGACAATTAGTGGAAAAGACGGAGACAGTCAGAAAAATGTGGCCTTTCAAAAGGGGTAGTCTAATTTTCAGTTTTTCTGTTTAGACGGTAAATCTGAATCAAGCCAAATTTTGTCGTAAAATTTAAAGCAGAACAGAACTTCACTTTCTCATAAGAAGCCGAGATGGGATCCTAACAAGAATTCAAATCCTCAAAACATGAAAGGTAAAGAAAATTCATGGAACAGAAAACGTTATAAAAACTGGGCTTTTGAACAGGGGACTGAATTTCTTTTGGACTGAAACGAAAAAACTACAGTATGATTCCATCAAAGCAGTTAGTTCGGTTCGCCTAATTTGGTCACAAATTCAAACTATTCTTTCACCCTTAATTTATACAGTATATTACAAGTAGATTCAAAAACCTTATTTGCTTAAAGTTTTAAATCTGTATTTTAAGGATCTTTTAAAGATAACATTCTAAATATGTTGATAAGAAAAAAATAAAAAAAGACGCTCACTTAATAACCACAAAACACGAAATGTGTTGAGACCAAGGCTGTGTTCA